>NC_081185.1:17734405-18073926 GCF_029867415.1 Vicia villosa
ATAAGCCTTGAAGCATGGGGAATCCTTGAAGAAGATAGGAATTGAAGCACAAATAATCATCTTGACACGAAATCCAATTAACCTCCACAAATGAATCTTAACAAACTCAAACACCACGAACGACAAACCTCATCTCAATGGTATTCAGTCGAAACCTTGAATGATGCACACCTTGTGATTTGGTGAAGAATAAATCCATGAATCAACCTTAATACATGTTATAGTGCATACATAAGAACCGCTTGACACAAGCTTATCTGAAGTAGGAATCTCGAAACCATAGAGGGACCTTAACACTAGAAACCCTTGATCCCATGTCAAATTATTGGTTAATGATGCATGAATTATGTTAATGACCTAATGGATAGTATGCAGATGAAATGCGAAGCTAAAGCCAGTTAGAAATTAAAGGGTAGGACAAATTTGGGGTATGACAGCTGCCCCTATTTAATCGTCTTAAACCTGAAGGTGTAATTGGCGCTAGCCTTTCGAACATTCGAGGTAGAAGAAGATTAAATACCAAGACCAGAAATTTGTCCTGAAAAGATGGTATGAATGTAACCCTTGTTTTTGTTTTTGATATCTGCTGGGGAAAGAGAATTTTGTTTTTTCTGGTGGAAATATTTACAGTGGGTAATGGTCGAATAGGGAACGAGAATAATGACTTGCTGGGGATTGGGAATTGGTTTTACGGTAAGGACTTATGGATGAATGGTGATTGTCAGGCAGGAACTGACTTCACCATCGGGGGAGGACTAAAAGTGATCGAAATGATTTGCCAGGGCGAGAACTGGACTTTGAAAAAGTTTGCCAGGGCGAGAACTGGACTTTGAAAAAGTTTGCCAGGGCGAGAACTGGACTTTGAAAAAGTTTGCCAGGGCGAGAACTGGACTTTGAAAAAGTTTTGCCAAGGCGGGAATTGGGTTTTGAAGAAAATTTGCCAATGCGAGAATTGGGCTTTGAAGAGAGTTTGCCAATGCGAGAATTGGGCTTTGAAGAAAGTTTGCCAATGCGAGAATTGGGCTTTGAAGAATGATTACCAGGACGGGAACTGATTACCAGGACGGGAACTGGATTTTGAAAATGATTACCAGGACGGGAACTGGATTTGGAAAAATGATTACCAGGACGGGAACTGGGGCTTTGACTTGATTTGCCAGGGCGAGAATTGGGCTTTGAAACTGTTCGAAGGTTGGAAGATAAAGGATTCACAACACGAGGGTTGAACCTGAAAAGTTTTCCCATACGGGGGAAGGGACCACGGAGACTAGTGACGACTAGACTCGATCAAAAGACATCGGTAAGCATTGGAGATTCACGAAGATGTTGATGCTGGCGAAGCATAAGAATTACATTAATCCCTCAGGCCAAAGGCGGGGTGTAACTCTTTAAGAGTGGCAATCGTTCGAATTGCCACACACCCAGTATGGTTATTCAAATGATTGAAAAATGAGATGGGTTGAATGCCCATCCTCATTCGCACTCTAATTTGCACGCAGCATGCGGGAAATAACCTTGGAAACAACGATTCTGACGAAGAAAGACATTGTGTCTGATCCACACTGGAGAGAGAAGATGACACTTCTTCTGAGGGTATATATGTTACTTCGTACCTTTTGGGCACACACAAACTGGCTTATGCATTGATGTATGTTTGAATTTTTGTATGGCGTAATGATCCACCTTAATGGAAATGCTACGCTTTTGAAGATGCAATGTTATATGCAATGGATTCTATATGCAAAGTGCCAAATAAAGGCATTAGCATGATTATTGGGGTCCGTTGCTTGTGGTCTTGAGCTATCAATATGAATCAGTGTTGGAAAACCTACAATACCAAAGATTATTGGCAACTACCTTGAGGGTTGGAATGTAGCTCTGTTGGGGAGGAAGTGACTTCATCTGACTTTCCCTACATCTTGAATTGCTTGGGGATGGTGAGCTTGAGGAGATTCCCTCGATTCACCATGTTGAGGATGAGAACTTCAGAAGAGGAGACCAGGTCGGGGGAATGGGACAACTCCCATGAGAAATAAACTCATGTGTTTGGGGAGAAACCAGGGTTCCAGGAGAAATAAACTCCTATGATCGGGGAGAAGGCAATAAAACTCAAAAGATTGTGCCCCCAAGCTTCGTGAATTACGAGGGAATTTTCCCCAAAGGATCCTTGGAGAGATTTGTCAAATCTCGACGTAACTGCCCCAGATTGGTTGAACCCAAGAGGGATTCCTCGACTTGATTGCCCCAGATTGATGGAAGCTTGAATGGGTGCTTCAATTGACAGAGTCTTCATACAACTTGCCCCTTGGAGTAGTCAGCTTTTGAAGTGAATAGCTCATGAAAATCAATTAACTTTTTCTGCAATTGTTCATTGTTTGATCTCCCTTGATGTCAAATGTTTATTCACAAGTAAGAGATATTTGTTTTGAAAATGATAATCCTAATGCAATGCTTATGCTAGCTTCGAGATCAAAGTTTTCGAAACAAAGTTGTGACATTCAGTGTTTGAATTATTTGTCACATCGATATCAACATGAATGGTAAGCAACATCTAGGAGTCAGTTTTACACAACTTGCTTTTGAAATAAACC
The DNA here is from genome assembly GCF_029867415.1 of Vicia villosa. Classification (NCBI taxonomy): domain Eukaryota; kingdom Viridiplantae; phylum Streptophyta; class Magnoliopsida; order Fabales; family Fabaceae; genus Vicia; species Vicia villosa. Next base: position 17,736,997 of record NC_081185.1, read on the forward strand.
ATGCTTCAATTAGGTCTTTTAAGGGTTGTAACGTGGCCTGGTTCACGGTTTTAGAAAGAAAGGATTTAAGGCTCAAAGTCTAACCTAACCCACCCATTCTTCGTGATGTTCTCCAGTCCTAAGTTCAACTTAACCTGATACGAGCGCCCATCCTTCAAGAGGAGTTTGAGATGATTGAGGAATCAATGAAGTCTTCTCGGACATGGCAGTCACTCACTTTCTTTTTGGTGCCTGATCACACGACATTGTTCCTTTGATGAGGATCTTTATGTTGTAATCCTCGTTTTTCGTTTCTGCTTTGCATTTCCTTTTTTGTTTCCCTAACTTTTGCCAGGACAAATTCTTTTGAATTTTATTTTGGAGTCCAGCGGGATGCCCTAATTTTTGCCTAAGTCACTTGTTTTCAAGTTGTTGACTTAGCGGGCTTTCTTTCTTTCTTTTTTTTTTTGACCAAGTCGTGTGATCCTGAATTTTTGATTTGCGGGAGGTGATTGTGACTGCCCCATTCTTTGGTTGATGAGGGGTTACCATTGTGGTATTCACTTTCCTCAACCTTTTGAAGGATAACCATTATCGTATCCTTAGATGCATACTCTTGATGAATTTTGAATGCTCGATCAGATTAATTGAACGCTACCCTGCCCCTGGGTTAAATGTGAGGGTTTTTTCTTTGGTATAGAAAATAAACTCCTACTTCAAGGCTCAAAGGGGTTAACGAGGGTCTATCTCCCTTATATCTCCTGTGTTTGGGGATTTGAAACAATGCCTGTACATCCTCAGCGGGGTTTTATTCAAAAGCACATGATTAAAGATTTTTGCATTTTATTCTTCATCATTCTCCTTTTGATTTTTTTTGCTTAAACCGGAGTTTGATATCGATAGACAGAAATATGTGAGTGAACACGAATGGATTGATTCAAAACTAGCATATGCAATGTATTTTTATTTTCATTAAAAACAAACAGGTTTTACATGGAAGAAACATTTAACAAAACAAGGAAAATTACAAATGAAAATGCAGAAATGAATTGATGATTGCCATAATAGAGGAGGCTTGACTCCGTCTGGACTTATTGATCTTGGATACCTTCCGCAGTTCCTTCCAAACACTTCAGATTACTTCAAAAGAAAACTCCAACAAAGTCACCCAAGAGTTGTAAATTTTGTGTTACTTTAGGGATTCGAGCAATGCGAGCGATGCACTGCTCAAGATAAGAGTATGTCTTGCTTATCCCTCGTGCGGGAGCCCTAAGCATAGATGTTGGAGAAAGTATTTGCCATCAAACATGGAAGAACCTTGCATGGCCGTCAAACTTAGAAAAGCTATATGTTGTGAGGAAATAATTTGTTGATTCTGGAGACTTTCTGAAATCCAGGCATTTATTCGAGCAAAGGAATTCCATTCACCCATATGTTTCCTTCTTGAAGGGTTATATGCCTCCCATCAATCAACTGTTGTACTTTGGCTTTGAAAGCATTGCAGTCCTCAGTTGAGTGCCCCATTGATCCAGCGTGATATCCACATTGCACATTAGGGTCGTACCCAGGTGGAAAAGGTTGTGGTGGAGGCTTCAGAGATTTGGGAGTTACCAACAAGCTTTGAACTAGATATGGCAGAAGTTTACTGTATGTCATAGGAATCTGGTCCAACGGAGTATTTCTTCGTTCCAAATTATTTCTAGGTTGGCGTTGATTCAGATGAACTTGTTGATGTGGAGCACATTGCTTTTGTGGCAGATACTGAACCGGTTGTTGTTGGACCATCTGGGGTTGTTGATTGATAGTGGTGGCAAAGGCTTGTGGAATATATTGGCCAGGAGAAACTAGTACCATCTGATAGTTAGGAACCTGAACCTGAGGATAAGCAGGGATTTCCTCTTCTGCGATCTCAGAAACTGCATTTATTTCACTTTTCTCTTCTTTTGTGAATTCAGAAACATTAACAATATCCTGGATTTTACCCATCTTTAAGGCGTTTTCAATTCGTTCCCCTACGACAACCAAACTTGAGAATTCGGAGGAAGCACATCCAACCATCATATTCAGATAAGGATCCTTCAAAGTGTTCATGAACATGTCTACAAGCTCTCGTTCCAAAAGAGGAGGTTGAACTCTGGAAGCTAATTCTCTCCACCTTTGTGCATACTCTTTAAAAGACTCATCAACCTTCTGAGTTAAACTTTGGAGTTGTATTCTAGTAGGAGCCATGTCACTGTTGTACTTGTAATGCTTGAGAAAAGCCTCTGCCAATTCATCCCATGTGCGGACGTGGGTTCGTTCAAGTCGGGTATACCATTCAAGGGATGCCCCACTTAGGCTATCCTGAAAGAAGTGCATTAGAAGCTTATCATTTTCTGCATACGGTGCCATCTTGTTGCAGAATGCCTTGATGTGACTCATCAGACAAGTGATACCCTTGTATTTCTCAAAACTGGGGACTTTGAACTTAGCAGGAATCTTGATATCAGGAACTAAGCACAAATCAATAGCATTTAAACCAGAGGAGCCTCGACCTTCTAAAGCCTTCAATCTTTCTTCCAAGAGATGGAACTTTCTCTCATTTTCTTCAATCGGGAACTTGAAAGCTTCGAGTTCAGAATCGTTCTCATGATGTGAATCCTCCTTGTTTGGAATTTCCACGGGCATAGGTTTTGATCCTCCATTAGCAACAGTAGTCGGAGTACCATTGGTCAACTTAGCAACACTTTGTCTTAGCTCTTCTTGCCCCTGAATAACAACATGGAGAGTCTCCAAGAGTTGGTTCATCCTCTCCCCCATAGTATCCATGTCCTTACGAAGTTCAACCTGATTTTGTTCAAGACGGTCCATGATTATCCTCTGATTAATCCTTGTATGATACGGATGTAGGGAAGTCAAATTTGTTGATGAAGCAGAAATCTGGATTGAAAAGGACCCCAATAAGCTTCTGATAGAACTATGAAATGCATGATAATATGAATGCATGTTTCATTTATGAGAGATCCTAAAGTCTTTTCACAATCTTTCATTTTCTTTCTTTTTTTTATCTCTTTTTTGTATAAAATGTCTTTTCTTTTCTTTTTCGCTTTTCTATTTCCTTTTCTTTTACATATCTTTTCTTTTCTTTTCTTTTCTCTTTTTTTTTTGGAAATAGGCTTTAGGACCTTTCATAAATGGAGTGGACAAAGCAATGATGTTATGCAATGCAAAAGGCATGGGATCAACGGTCCATATAATCTTAGTAACCACTGCACAATCCTCTGAATAACTGATACAGGTCAAATGTCATGAGATCAAAGGTCCGGCACCTTTTTGAATACCAAGAAAACCAATAGTCATCAACAGAACAGAATAGTCACCAACGGTACCTGTCATGTATATCCCACCCCACTCACAGGTGTAGTCTAGGTCAAGGTAGGTCAATGGCTTCCAGCGTTATCAGTTCTCCTGAAACACCGTCATTGTCGCACATACATGCCAACAACGGTATCTCATTTGAACCTCGACTGGTCGTGGGTCTCATGATCGCAATCAACAGAACCTGACATTCTGTTGGCGTCATGACTATCCACTCTATCCTAGGTATCCTATGTGTCAACTCTGGCCTGGGTATTGGGCCTTTTACCTCATAGAACATCCCACCCAACCTGCAAACAGTGAAAATATATGGTCCCGAAGGGGATCCCAATCCAGTCCAGATGCATGCGGAAAATAGACATGATATGCAAGCGGGAAAGTAAACAGGATATGCGAAACATAAAATAAATACATAAAATAAATAAATGCACGTATAGACAAATCATAGCACACCCAGTAAATAAACAAACAAACGGATAGGCTAGGATCGACTCACTAAGGATGGACCAGCAACAGGTCTAGCAACATCCCCAGCAGAGTCGCCAGCTGTCGCACGCTCGCGAAAAAATGAACAGAGTCGCCACCAATATATTTATCCCATAAAGGAAAGGAATATCAGGAAACCTAACAAAGGAAGGAACAGGATCTTGCGACCAGAGAATCTAGGTACGGGAGTCGGTTACGCGAGGGGAAGGTATTAGCACCCCTCGCGCCCATCGTACTCGATGGTATCCACCTATGTTTGTTTCTATCTAAAGGGTGTGTACTATGTCTATGTCTAAATGCGAAATGAATGCAAAATGTAGGGAAAAGAAGAATTGTACTCGCACGGGCCCTACCCCGCTGCCTACGTATCCTTTTCAGGAATCAGAGTTACCGTAGCTCGGCTAAAGATTTTCTGTTTGTTTGTGTTTTTTTTTAATTGGGCGGAGTCAACGTTCACGTTCTTGCATAAGGGAAGACCTACGATGCGTACGAACGGAAATGACATTGCCCTTAGGTGCCAACGAGGCAAAAGAAAAAGAAATGATTGGTTTGTGTCTTTTAGGATAGATGAGTGATGAACAGTTCCCAATACCGGGCCACTCACCACTTTCTCTACTTTGCTTTAGTCTGAACCATTGTTAGATGTTTTGAAGTGTTTTTGGTTGTGTATTTTTAAGGGGAATTAATCTGCGAGTTGGATCACATAAAATGTATAATGATCGAGAAGCAGATTAGGGAATGAATCCCACTCACTTCCATCCCATTATGTAATGTTTGAGAAACAGATTAGAGAATGAATCTCACTCATTTCTCTCCCATTAATTAATGTTTGAGAAACAGATTAGGGAATGAATCCCACTCGTTTCTCTCCCATTAAGTAGTGACTGAGAAACGGATTAGGGAATGAATCCCACTCGTTTCTATGCCACTAAGCGATTGAGAAATAGATTAGGGAATGAATCCCACTCATTTCTCTATCACTTGCTTAATGTGATTCGCATCTTCCTTTTATTAATGTTTTGAAAGTTGAAAAGAAAAAGAATGCAATAGGGAACTAATCCTAAATTCTAATCTAAGTTGTCTACACAAGTCTAAATCCTTATGTTAACATGGTAAGGAAAAAAAATACTCTAAGAGGAGCATGCGAATGGTATCAAAATAGGCCAAAAATATGGCAAAAATCAAGCAACAAAGTCACACAAAAATTATATAGAAATCAACATGTAAATGATACAAAAGCAATTCAAACATTAGTGCAAAATTAAACTAAAAAAAATACTATTTTTGTGGGTTTTTATAAAGGAACTAAAATTTCAAAATTAACCTAAAAATCTACTATTTTTACGAGTTTTTATGTGAGAAATTATCAATTAAAGGGACCAAGATTAATTCCTAAAAATGATCTAAAAACTAACCAAGAAATTTTCTATTGATTTTATTGTCTTTTTTATTATCTAAAAAATGTATTGTAAAAACTAATTAAAAACCTAAAGTCTAGCATGAAAATAATAGGGATCCAGGGGGGTGTGAATTGAAATGGTGGTGTGAAGAGTAATGGCTCAAAGTTGTTCTTGTGTGTTATTGATCTTCAGCAAAGTATGATGGGCCACATGGGGGTGAATAGCAACGATCAGGCCCAAAGGTTTGAATTGATCCAAAACGTCTTGACCCCATTTGATTATTGTTACTATCAGATTTTATTATGAAAATAAAAATAAAATAAAAATAATCAAATTAAACCCAAAAATGAAAATTGGGGGTTAGGGTAACCTTGTTTTGTGGCTGATGGAGTTCTCTCTCGACTCAGACGCGTGAACGGCGACCATGGCGTCTCTTCTCCGGTGAAGCTTCACTCGACGTCGTAAACCAACGCATTTCATCGTCGGACCTGACACTCTCGTCTCTCCCGCTCGGTTTTCATTCCCTTTCACTCGCTCAAGAACTCGTTTCAATCCTTCTCAGTTTGTCTTCGTCGATTCAATACCGGCGCTTTTGATTTGATGAAGGTTTTCAGCGTTGTTATTCAGTTGCATTGCAGAAGCAAACCCAAAGTGTGTTTGATTGACGTGAAGATTTGATGACGATGATGATGAGATCGATTGAAGGATGAAGGTGATACGTGAAGCTCGGCGATGGTGATTATTTCAGGTTTTGTTTCTTCTCCACTCCTTCTTGCTAATTCTGTTACTATCTTTTGTTTTGATTTTCTCCTCTCAATTCTTCTGTCCGGTTTCTGGTGAATGATTGTCGATTGAAGAAAATGGAAATTGAGGGAGCTTGTGATGAAGATGAGATGTATCAGATTGGTGATTGATGAATGGAGGTTGGAATTTGATGGGAGTGGTTTAGATGATGATGTTGCAGAGAGTTGATGAGTTGTTGATTGAAGGTTGGTCAATGAAGAGGTTGAATCGAGGGAATGAAGGTTGATGAAGGTGAGTTTTTGAAGTGAATGAGAGGGCTGAGAATTCAGTTATGGATCAGAGATGAGAGTGAAGATTGAGAGAGTGAGGAGTATGAATCTGGAAAAAATGATAGAGAGCTTCTGAATTGGGTTCTACTTTGGATTTATAGAGGTGAATTAGAAGAGAGTCGAGGTTAGTTCTCCATTCTGATTTTTTCTGTTTCTAATGCTTCTGCTATGTATGAGTAACTGATTCTGTTAGATGATGCTAGGTTTTTGTAACTGAATCTGTTAGGCTGTTATGAAATTGGTTACTAGTGGTTAGAAGAAGTTAGTAGATGGTTAAGTTAGTTTAAGATTCTGTTATATGTTAGTTAGGTGGAGGTTAGTTAGTTACAAAAGGTTTGTTACTTGTTGTTTCTATTATAGGTTAGAGGATGGTTAGTTATGAATCTGTTAGGGGATGGTTAAAACTGATTGTTAGCAATGGGAATCAGTAGGATGGCAGGGCTGCTGAGTATTTGTGGACTGTTAGGGATTTTTGTATAAGATAAGGCAGGGACTGTTTGAAACTAGTTTATCTCTTTTATACTGGGTCAAGATGCATGATATTTTGTGTTATTCTGAACTGTCTTTGGCTGATTTTCTGGGTATCATGCAGGGTGATGGGTTGTTGTGGTCATTTGAATGATTGTAGGGGTGGTTTGAATGTATGATGGTTAATTTTGTTTTTCAAATGCAGGTATTCTGTATAGAGTTTGAATGCGGCAAAGTCGCGGCAAGTCGGTTAACCGTGTGGCTGTTATGTGGAGGTATGATATATGTACAGCTTGGTTAATTGAATGTTAGGTTGAGATTGAATGGCATGGCTTAAACTTGAATGAATTTGAGTGTATGAAACTGTTAATATTAATGGGTTATGTAGCTAGGATAATGATGAATTTGTTTATAGTTAGAATTGGTTTTTGGTCTGTTAGGTTTGCAACTGTAGGTAACTTGAGGTTGATACTGGTTTTATGTGCAGGATTGATTTGAAACTGGTTTTTGTTGCTGCAGAGTTTACGGTTCAGCTGCGGTTCGGCTTTGTCGAAGCGAGGGTTGCAAGTTTGATTATATGTTGGCATGAAGAAATGTTGAAGAAGCTTTGAAGACATATGCTGAAGCTTTTTAGGAATAGGCTTTTTCTCTTGTAGCTTTTGTAACTTCAAAAAAAGTTTTAATCATTTTCCCTTGTAATGGCTCCCTTTTTCTTGTAACTTTGATTTAGAACTCAACTGTTAGGGTGGATTCGGTTTGAATCGAAGTGGTGTGGAAGGTTTGAACTTCTGTATGGTAAATGATAATTGGGATAGAACAAATGTGTAGATTCTTGAATTTAAATTTTGAATGGATTTGAATTAACAGCCTTGAACTTAAAATAACTCATGTGCAAATTCCTTTGAATCACTCTTGAGTGATATGAATAAAACATGCACTTGAGATCCTCGATATCAAAAGAGAACCATAACCCACAAACTCGAATCACACTTCTCGCCCATTTAAAGATATTGAACTCATAGCACCTGAACGAATGTTTCACCATATTGAATCCAAATCCATCCTCACTTCTTGATGAGATCAACCTATTAGCTTTCTTGCTAAAGCTCTTACTAGAGAAATCCTTAAAAGATAAGCCTTGAAGCATGGGGAATCCTTGAAGAAGATAGGAATTGAAGCACAAATAATCATCTTGACACGAAATCCAATTAACCTCCACAAATGAATCTTAACAAACTCAAACACCACGAACGACAAACCTCATCTCAATGGTATTCAGTCGAAACCTTGAATGATGCACACCTTGTGATTTGGTGAAGAATAAATCCATGAATCAACCTTAATACATGTTATAGTGCATACATAAGAACCGCTTGACACAAGCTTATCTGAAGTAGGAATCTCGAAACCATAGAGGGACCTTAACACTAGAAACCCTTGATCCCATGTCAAATTATTGGTTAATGATGCATGAATTATGTTAATGACCTAATGGATAGTATGCAGATGAAATGCGAAGCTAAAGCCAGTTAGAAATTAAAGGGTAGGACAAATTTGGGGTATGACACTTTGGATCAACAATTTACACTCATTTAACTCAACGAGCACATAATAGTTGAGCTACCTCCACTGTCCCAATATATTTAATTTTTAGGTCGAAATATAGACTTTAGAAAATATAATTTATTTTCAAAAATATTTTTGGTTGGAGAATGTTCGACGCACTTAAAGTGCTTTAAAAAAATTGAAGTTATCGCCGATAATAAGAAAACTAGTTATATAGTGATCCTAAAATAATTTATTTTTACAAATAAAAAACTAATAATTTAGAGATACTTAGGTTAAAAATTAGAGTTATATTAGTCTTAAAAAGGGATTGGCTTGTATCTTTTGAAAAATAAATATTTACTCTATAATAAAATAGAATAAAATATTACTTAAGAAAATTTTAATAATAAAAGTTACAAGTTCAAGGTTGACCCAAAGTAGTAGTAAGAGATATGTAGTCAACTCTTTTCTTCTTCTTCTTCTTCTTCTTCTTCTTCTTCTTCTTCTTCTTCTTCTTCTTCTTCTTCTTTATATTATAAAGAATAGACTTTGAGAATAAAACGGGCTTTTATACTTCTCCGAGAATAGGAAATGTATCCCATATTATTATTTGCAGCGAGAATAAATTTATAAAAAAAAATTCATATTTTAAGATATTTGTACCAAATTCATGCGACATAGAAAAAGATCTGACAATATTTTTCTAAGTATAATATGATTAAAGTTGAAATTCATAGCTTGCCGAGACAATCAATGCCAAACTTTGTTTCTCCCCTAGACAAATTACAAAAGCTTGTAACAACGTAAATTATCTTCCAAAATATGAATGAGTTATTTCATTTCTATTGTAGATCACCATCTTTAAGAAAAAATATTGATGTTTTTTACTTTCTCTATAAAAATAGAAATACTTAGCATAGAAATTTGAAATTACAAAATAATCATTTATGTGATTCAAAACTAAAAGGATAAAGAGCAGTAGAGAAAAGGACGAGTAAATTAATAAACATGATTTTATTGATATGCAATTCTTACACAAATCAAACATAGAATAAAATTTTTCATTATTTAATCCACTTCATTGTCTCTACTAATTCAAGTAGACGACGATCAAAATGCAGAAGGGGTTGGGGCTGGGGGTGATGATGATGATGTTTCTCGGGTTTTTTGTGATGACGATCCAAATCAAGAGAATCAATAGAGGAGGAAGATTGTGATCAAACTGGGGATGAGGTTGGGGCTGATGGGTGATGGCGATGATGTTTCTTGTTGTGATGATCCACATCAAAGGAATCATTAATTAAAGAAGATGGTGATTGAATAGGGGAATGGATAAGGGCTGGTGGATGATGATGATTTTTCTTGCGATCATGGTCTAGATTAACAAAATCAATATGGAAGGAAGATCGTGCCTGAATAGGATAATGGCTTGGGGTTGATGGATGATGACGTTGATGTCTCTTGTGATGACGATCTAAATCTATAGTATCAATAGAGGAGGTAGAGGTTGATTGACTAGGAGAAGGTGTTGGGGATGATGGGTGATGTCTAGGATGTTTCTTGTGATGATGATCCAAGTCAAGAGAATCAAAAGAGTAAGAAGATTGTGAATGAATAGGGGATGGAGTTTGTAGCGGTGAAATTGGTGAGACTAGAGTCATGGGAAGACTTAGCTCATTTTAATCCGAGTCGCCACCGCGCTTTATTGTTTCCAAAAAGAAATGGATGAAAGAGGGAATAAAACCCATAGAAGTTTTTAAAATCAAAACTAATAAACTAATCAGAGTTCTGGCTACGGAGGGTTTGTTAAACAAGGGGAAGGTTTTACGCACCCTTCATATCCATGGTACTCCATGGGAACTTTTTTGTTTTATGTTATTATCTTTTGTTTATAAATACCCTTTTTGTGAAAAACCTATGTGAAAAACTTGTTTGAAATAGAGGGTGGGGATGGGAAGAGAATGTTTTGAAAGTGAGCTCGATAAGATATCGCATCTTAGGCCTACATACCCCTTAAGTGCAATAGGGAAGTCAGAGCTTTTGTAGTTCCTCTTTCGTTTTTTTTTTTAAAAAGGAAAAAGGGGGGCCCAAAGTGGCCAAAATCGTTTTGGGTGTGAGCTTTAAAATACTCACAAGATTTTAAAAGAGGGTTAAGGTTTAAAATACTTAACAAGTTTAAAAGAAGATTAGGCTTTAAAATACCTAATAAGTTAAAAAGGGTTAAGCTTTAATATAATTAACAATTTTGGAAAAGGAATTAGGCTTTAAAATACCTAATAATTTTTAAAATGGTTAACCTTTAAAATGCTTACCAAATTTTAAAACAAATAAAAAAAAGGGACCAAGCTTTAAAATACAAGGCCAATGGGTTAAGAGAAGTTTCACCGGGAATAATTCATCTCTTAACACCAAGGTTTCAAAACAAGATCAATGGATCAAGAATAGTTTCACCGAGAATAATTCTATTCTTAATACCAAGGTTTCAAAACAAAAGGGTTTTGGCTAAGCTTTAACAATACTAAACCATAAACAAGTGAAAAGCTTTAAAATACTTAACACAAAAGTAAAAGAGATTGGAAAAGAATTTAAGTACCTTGACAATTTAGTTAATATCATTCCCATTCTTTGGATAAAACATCAAGCTTAAACAATTAACAATAAATATCTCATGTATGTACAAGAACAAACAAGTGAGTGTTAACATGCAATATATTGATGTATCTAAACCCTTGTATTCAAATCATGTATGAATGATGAATGATTAATGTGATGATCAAACACTGGGTTAGATAAAATAATAACATGTACAAATCACATGGATATAAAATCAACAAGTATATGTATAAGACAAGGTTTAACATTTAAGTACAAAGCATAGATTAGAAAATCAATAATTTATATACAAAAACAAAGATTAATAATTAAGTACAAGACATAGATTAAAATCAACAATTGCGTACAAGGATAAACATGGATAAACAAAGATCAACATATTGCAAATTTTTTTGGTTAGGGTTTTAAACCTAAGGTTTTTAAATTAGGGTTTTGATTTAGGATCTCTAAAGAAATACCTAAACCTAATTGATTTTAATTGTTAAATATTAAATTCTTTAATAGAATTGGTCTAAGGGTATATAGATAAATGAAAGACACTCTAAGCTTACCCTAAACAAATATTTACAGAAATATACTGAGTCACTTTAGAAATATATTCAAAAGGAAACATATTTTTGTTGATTTTTTTTGTTTTTGGTTAATTTTAAAATGATGATAAAATAAATATTTTTGTGATTTTTAACATGGTATGAAAATAAACTAATTAAATGAAACACACAAAAAAGAAGGGATTAAAAAGACTAATTTTTCTATTTTTAATGATTTTTGAAAGTTTAATAAAAAAGAGTGAAATAAACTAGTGATAAAAATATAGGAATATGGGAGCCAAGGCTTTAACCTATGCCCTATCACTATATACACAAAACATGAACCAACTGGTCTGCACGCATGTAGTGATAGAAGGATGTATTCAGTTCAAAATATGTGAAGCATGTAAAAATGCAAAAATAAAACAAAAGTCTGGGGTGAGGGGGATTCGAACCCCAGACCTTTTGGGCAAGAGAACTAAGGGCACATGTGTTACCAAGTGTGCTAGAACGAAACGATGTAGTCGTTTATGAAACAACTACCATTCAATATATTTTAAACTGAATTTTTGAAAATGGATGAATGGTGCCAAAGGCCTTCATCTTCTTCGTGAAGAACACCAACAACACAACAATGGCGGATTTTGTAACTTCATTGATTCTTCATCAATTTAAAAAAATGTAAAATGCCAAACTGCTCAGAAATTCAACACGAATTCAACTACATTGGTCTCATGGATTTATTTAACCTAGAATTTATGAATTTAGCTCTAAACCGTATGAACTCTAAAAATGATTTTTAAAATTAAACTCTTAATACTAACAATCAACGATCAAAACCTTAGGGCTATTAATTAACATGTAAAAACGAACATTTTGGTAACAAGAAGCACATGAATTGAGCTCCTTTTGAGGGAGCTCAAAGTTGAGTTACATACCTCTAAAAATGGAGGTCTGAGTGCAAATTGGAGGACCTGGGAATGCCTCAAGTATTCAGTTAGCTTCAATAAACCACCAGGAAGCTATTGCAATGCTAAAAAAGTCTTGATCACACATGCAACTCAGAATTCGATTTCAACTTGAAACTGAAAAATTTATGGTTAATGTGCTATGAAAATGGTGTTACAGATCAAATGCATATGTTTGGATAGCTTTTATATGATGTTTAGAAGCTATTTAAACCATAAAGCCTCAAAACGCATGAGTGGAATTCGTTTTTGCAAGTTTGAGTTCAAAAGTTCTTTAATGGAGTTTTGAAATGGTGATTTCTGGTTCAAGGCCTTTGGTAGGTGTTTGGGTGTTATGGATAGTTTCTATATGTGATATAGAAGCTGTTTGATAGGTTATTTGAGTGGCTAAGTGTTTGGTTTGATATTTGACTTGTAATGAGCTTAAAGAAAGCTTTAATGGAAGTTAAAACGTGATTTTTGGTTTGTAAGTGTTTGGAAGGCTAAGGAAGGTATATACACCTTCTAAATGATGTTTAGAAGTTGTCTAAACCATTAGTTGACACCCAAAACTCTTAGAACAAGAATTCACTACAAAAGTGAAAAGATTAAGAAATGGAGAATTCAAGTGAAGGTGGACTTGGAGAATTCTGGTGTAAATGATCCAAGAGGCAAGGTCCTCTATTTATAGGAAATAATTAGGGTTTGTGGAGGGCAAAAGTTCAGATTTTTAAGTTCACATGTGACTTGTGTACCATCTTGTTTGTTTGTGAAGAAAAGAGAAAGTTATGGTTTCAATGGTGAGGTACAAAGCTTTAAGCATGCTTGCAAGGTTTGGATTTGATCTTAGAGGCTTGCTTGTGGGTTTCAACTTGCTTTTGAGGCAGAAGAGACATTGTAGTGGCTCAAGGAGTGGACTTTGTGCATAAAGCTAACTTTACTAGAATGGAAGTGTTAACTTTGTGCCATTAATGGAATGATCAATTGGATAATGGCTTAAACACTTGGATTATAGCTCAAAAGCAAGTGTAATCTTCTGATTATGGTGCTTTGAACATGTAATATGGGCTTCAAAAAAGGAATCTTTCAAATTTGAACAAGTTTGATTCATAACTTCTTCACTTTCTTCATGTTTTTCTCCATTTTCAAGTGTTCATGGTGGCATATTGATAAAATCATATCTCCTTGCTAAAGCCATGAAATTTCATGCTACTTAGCTCTTTGAAGATCCCTTGATACATACTTCAAATGAGTAGTTAAAAGTTTCCTCAAACTCTTTTTGGATCATTGAGAAAAATGGCCATAAAGTTAAGAAAAAATCCAAGTAAAACACTTGAAAATTTCTAAGTCTTTTGAAGGTTATCTTCTTAATTTCATATCGCTCAAAATAATCATTTTTTGAAAAAAGTTCCAATGTGATAAGTTGTTTGTTTCCCCAAAATCTACAACTTTCATGTTTGGAGATTTTTGAGTGTGTAATCAAAATTTGGAGATCCATGAATTAGGTCAAAATACACTTAAAAACCCTAATTTGACTTTTTGATTCTTGATGAATTCTTTGAATTTTCTTTGATCAAATGTCTTCAATATCCATATGATGATGATTTGGATCCTTAAAAGTCCATAGTTGACTATTTTTCTCAAAAGTCAAAGGTTGACTTGCACAGTTGACTTTTTCCAGATGAACTACAATTTCGGATTTTCAAATGAACCAAGCTCTCCTTTTCAAATGAATGATATGGATGGACTATAATGTTGACTTGGATGCCCTTGAATCATATTTTGAGCCTTGGAACCATCTCCTGATTAAAAGTCAACCCTCAATAGAAATTAGGTCAAAACCCTAATTGGAGCTTCTGATGAACTTAAAGGTGGTTGATCTTGCATTGAACCATCTTTGGGCCTTGATTTTAATTGGAGAACCCTTTGAATCATGGAATAATGATTAATTCCTTTGTGGGCCTCAAAACCCTAGTTTGCTCAATTTCTCCTTGATAAGTCTCTTGTCTTAGGACACAAGCAACAAACAACATTTTTTTTGTATTTTTGGTTAGAAAATGACAAATGCATGATGATTATGATGACAATGATGATCCTAGTATTTAGGATATGGTGGGATCTAAGTGGTCAAAAATTGGGGTGCAACAGAGTTGGAGCTGATGAGTGATGTTTTACGTGTTTTTTGTGAGTATAAACCCCTTTAGCAAAGCCCCTGAAAGAGCTCACTTGAAGTAAGACTACTATTAAGATTAAAATTTTGGCCATGTCTCTATGCAAGATACAATAACCAAAAGTGATGGTGAAGCGATATTGATATGTTGTGAGCTCCTGAAAGATGTTATTTATAGGAGCTTATGTTAAGAATATGTGTCAAAATACACTATGTGTATTTGGTCAAAAAAACTTAACGTCTAGAAATTATAAAATAGGTTAATTGAAAACTTTATTTTTAATTATTAAAAGTGTTTCTAGAAAGATATTAATAAATACACATTATAATATGATGACGATTTTTAAGAAAAGTTATATTTATTCTTTGAATATTTTAAGAAATACTCCCTTTTGACCTATAAATAATAAATAATTTTTGTTTTAGAAGCATTGAATAATCCATATATTTTCTCGGCTTTGTCTAATATGCATAAGGATTTACTTATGCACCATGCATAAGCCTACATAAGTCATTGGATCATGTTTTTAATCCAGTATTGAGTATTGAGTATTGAGTGGTGAGTATTGAGTAATAACAACTGATGTCTAGAATAACATAGATTTTTATCTATGCACGGTAACTGCACCCTATTTTCTCTATATAACATAGTCAAGTTTCTCTAATAATTCTGACCAAAGAGACAATTTTTTTAATCATATATTATTAATAAATAATAATAATATTTTTGTCATTGATTCCTATAAACCATTTTTATATTCATAATACTTTAAAATATATATATATATATATATATATATATATATATATATATATATATATATATATATATATATATATATATATATATATATGTATATTATAAAGAAAAAAGAGAAACTTTATTTGAATGTTTAAAAACTTTAATTTTATATATAATTAATAAGTTTACTATAGATAAATTTTTTTTTATAATACATTTTTTTAAAAAAATAAATACTATTTTTTATGTACTTTACCATCATTAAAAACATATTTATTATTGAGTCAAAATAATAATAATTTGAAGAAATGTATATCAATAATATATAACATCTAAATACAATTTAATTTTTAAAAAATTGTTGATTTATAAATATCAACAACTTGTTTACATTAATATACAAATATAAATAAATTTACAATTAGAGATTGAACTTTGGATAAACAATTTACATTCATTTGACTCAACTAGCACATAATAGTTGAGCTACCTCAGCCGTCCCAATATATTTAATTTTAGGTCGAAATATAGACTTTAAATATTATAATTTATTTTCAAAAATATTTTTGGTTGGAGAATGTTCAACGCATTTAAAGTGCTTTAAAAAAAATTGAAGTTATCGCCGATAATAAAAAAACTAGTTGTATAGTGATCCAAAAATAATTTATTTTTACAAATAAAAAAACATTAATAATTAAGATACTTTAGGTTAAAAATTAGAGTTATATTAGTTTTAAAAAGGGATTGGCTTGTATCTTTTGAAAAATAAATATTATTCTATTATAAAAATGAACAAAATATTACTTAAGAAAATTTTAATAATAAAAGTTACAAGTTCAAGGTTGGCCCAAAGTAGTAGTAATAGATATGTAGTCAACTATTTTCTTCTTCTTTATATTATAAAGAATAGACGTTGAGAATAAAATAGGCTTTTATGCTTCTCCGAGAATAGGAAATGTATCCCATATTATTATTTGTAGTGAGAATAAATTTATAAAAAATATTCATATTTTAAGATATTTGTACCAAATTCATGCGACATAGAAAAAGATCTGACAATATGTTTCTAAGTATAATATGACTAAACTTGAAATTCATCGCTTGCCGAGAAAATCAATGCCAAACTTTGTTTCTCCCCTAGAGAAATTACAAAAGCTTGTAACAATGTAAATTATCTTCTCTAAATAGGAACGAGTTATTTCATTTCTATTGTAGATCACCATCTTTAAGAAAAACATTGACGTATTTTACTTTCTTTATAAAAATATAAATACTCAGCATAGAAATTTGAAATTACAAAGTAATCATTTATGTGATTCAAAACTAAAAGGATAAAGAGCAGTAGAGCAAAAGACGAGTAAATTAATAAACATGATTTTATTGATATGCAATTCTTACACAAATCAAACATATAATATAATTTTTCATTATTTAATCCTCTTCAATGTCTCTACTAATTCAAGTAGACGGCGATCAAAATGCGGAAGGGGTTGGGGATGGTGGGTGATGATGATGATGCTTCTTGGGTTTTTTGTGATGACGATCAAAATCAAGAGAATCAATAGAGGATGAAGATTTTGATTGAACTGGGGAAGGGGTTGGGGCTGATGGGTAATGGCGATGATGTTTCTTGTGGTGATGATCCACATCAAAGGAATCATTAATTAAAGAAGATGGTGATTGAATAGGGGAGTGGATAAGGGCTGATGGATGATGATTATGTTTCTTGCTATGATGGTCTAGATCAACTGAATCAATATGGAAGGAAGATGGTGAATGACCAGGAGAAGGGCTTGGGGTTGATGGATGATGACGATGATGTCTCTTGTGACGATGATCTAAATCTATAGAATCAATGGAGAAGGTAGAGGTTGATTGATTAGGAGAAGGGGATGGGGATGATGGGTGATGTCAAGGATGTTTCTTGTGATGATTATCCAAATCAAGAGAATCAAAAGAGTAAGTAGATTGTGAATGAACAGGGGATGGAGTTGGAGCTGATGGGTGATGTTTTATATGTTTTTTGTGAGTATAATCCCTGTCATACCCTAATTTTGACCCCCCTGAGATATCACATCTCCAGGCATTTCATCAACTCAGGACAAGTACACAGAGCAGTCACCTGTTTATCTGTCACTCAATCGAGGATGATTCAGGAACAAAGAAGCTCAGGCAAAGGATCAATCAATAAGAAAATGACCTTTAATACAATCATGGGACTCAAATGATTCATTTATCCACCTATGATTGATTAGACACCAGTCATCAGGTCTCAGGCTTGCTCAAGTCACCAAACTAGGGTTTTGAGCCCATCAAGGACTAAAATCAGGGACCACATTTGGGAAACCCTACAAAGCTCAAGGGTATCACTCAAAGGTTTCAATCATCTTCAAATTATCCATATGAAAATATCCACTGGGCATTGTACTTCAATTCAAGATCCACAGTCATCAATTTCATCTGACCTACAAATTAGGGCTTTTGACCTAATTCACCTGGACAAGAGACTTTTAATCAGGACATGGCTCCAAAACTCAAAACATGGATCAATAACTTCTATTGCCTAAATATTTTCCATTCATATCACTCATTTGAGGAGGAGAACTTGATTCATCACCAAGGTCCAAGATTTCACTTCATATGAAAAAAGTCAATTGTACAAGATCACCTTTGACTTTTAGGGTTTTGGATCAAAACACGACTTTTAAGGATTAATATCATAAATATATGATTATTGAAGTCATTTGACCAAGAAAAATCAAGAAAATTCATCAAGGATCAAAAAGTCAACAAAAAGTCAAACTAGTGCATTTTGTCCTAGTTCATGGATCTCAAAATTTCACCTACTCAACTCAAAAAACTTCCAACATGAACGTTGTAGATCTCACAAAATAAAACAACTTCTCACAATGCAACCTTTTTCAAGAGATCAACCATTTAAGAGATATGAACTTTGGAAGTTATAGGTCATAAAAACTTGAAAAAAATTCTAAGTGTTTTTAACCTAGTTTTCTTCCAACTTTGGGCCCATTTTACACATTTTTCCCAAGTGATTTTGAATAAACTCCAAACTAATGAATTAAAGTACATGTTAAGGGCTTTCCAAATTATGCTCAACCTTCTCCAAATTCATTTTGAGCTTGGAGTTATGCTTGTTCAAAGTTGGCCTCATGAAGAGAAATTATAGGTCATGTACCATTTTGAAACTTTGCAAATTTGTGCAAATGACTCTACTAATTGATGCTACATGACCCATGAAACATCAGTATAGATACCATGCATTCATTTTCACCATGGCATAAGGATTAGAGAATATTCCCAAAACAAGAACATGTGATTGTGTAATGATTACATTTGGGAAATTTATGGCAAATGGATGAATCACCAAAGGAATCCTCTCCCAACCAATTGAAGCTATCCTCTGCATCAGAATTGTCCCCTAAGATCAGAAGAGATCAATGGATGGGGAGCTAGCTCAAAAATGCAATGATTACATTTGCAAGATTCCTTGAATTTCTTCATAGCCAAGAAACCAAAATGACTTCACTAAGCAAGCTCACTCCTCTGCAATTACACTGAACTCTTTGCCTATAAATACAAGTGCATTCTTGAGTATTAGAAACACCAAAACAACTCCAGTTCTTGCTCTCTCCTTCTCTCTCTCTCATGCTTATGGTTTTCAAAAGTTCTTTGGCAAGTAGAATCTAATTCTTCAAACCAGAGCTCTTCTTTTGAAAGTAAGCCTTCTAACATCTCAAGGAGGTTCATTAGAGGTGATCCAAGCACCTGAATCACTTCTGTAAGTGGAGAAACACCATAGTCACTTTCACTTTGGAGCTTAAGCAATTGGAGGTCTATAGAAGAATTCAAAAGGTGTCAAACAAATCTAAGCACATCAACATGTTCCTAGAGGTGTAGTGAAGCTATTCAGATGCCTGCAACACATCTGTAACCACAAAATCACCAACCTCCATGTTCACTTGAAGCTCAAATAGAAGGTGTCGAGTAGGGCAATTCTGAAGCATTCAAGTTGCAATAAGCATTCGATTAGTATCACTGAGCCACTAGGAAGCTTTTGCAATCATCCAGCCATAGCCAAGAACACTCCACCACAGTCATCGACCTTCATTTTCAGAGGTATTTTTTCAAACTCTAACTCTCTTATTCAAGTACTCTTTTTAATATATCTCGATACCAGTTTGTTCAGCATCATTAGAGGATTAAAAACCCTCTATCATCATTCATTTATTCATCTTCATCATCATTTAATTTTAAAATTAGGGTTTATGTGTTCTTTGTGTTTTCTGAAAAATTAGATAGTTGTAGTTAATATAAATAAATATTAGTTTCATATCTGGATTGGTGAGGAAATTTAGAGCGAAATTCATGTTTACATCATCCAATTTGGTTGAGAAACGAGATAGTTGGAAATTCAAATTCTTGGAAGCTTGAGGTTGAAGACGAAGATGGTGGTGGCGCCATTTTCAAATATTCAGGGGCATGTTTAAAATATATTGATTGCAAGGTGTATTCTAAACGAATACATCGTTTAGCTCACTTGGTCACATGCGCTCCTTGCCTCTCTTGACATAAGGTCTGGGGTTCGATCCCCCCCTCAGATCTTTTTTTTTTTCATTTTTCACACGCTTACTTCACATGTAAGCAAGCAAAGTCCCTCCTTTGACAAGCCACGCGCGTGGCTCTATTGGTTTTGTTTTGTGTTGGTGATTTCAAGGGCGTGAGTTCAAGTCTTGGTGAAGACAAAACCTATTTTTTACCACTTTTCTTAATTAATTTCTTCATAACTTCTCACATTTATTTCACCTATTAAATTAAATCATTTCCACTTGATTTTTCACACACTTCTCATTTAATACACCTATTTTGAGAATATCCAAAAAAATCACAAAAAATATATTATTTTAATATATTTTAATTAGGTTTAAAATCACATTTTTTAGGTATGTTTTAATACTTTAAAATATAATTTTCATTTGATTTTCAAAACCTAATCTCTTGTAAATATTTTTGTGATAAAACCCTAATCATTTAGGTCATAATTAGGTATAGACTTTGTCTTTACCCTAATTAAGTTGACTTTTGTCAATTTTCAAAACTGTTTCCAAACTTCAGTTAAACAGACGATCAAGGTTTTCAAACAACGAAACTTTGTATCATTTGAAATCTCTTCAACTGTTTCTTGTAAACAGTAAATAAATCTTTCTGGGCCTCTAATAGAGTGTAAGTCCCAACCCCTTTTCATTTTATACAGTCAATAAAACTGTTTCAAACAGTATTTCATTTTCAATCAACTGTTTCTTGTAAACAGTAAATAAATCTTTCCGGGCCTCTAATAGAGTGTAAGACCCAACACCTTCTTTCTTTCATAGTTTGATTTTAAAAACTGTATTTACAAAATCTTCTCTCTGATTTCAAAACATTCTTCTGGTATTTGAAGGGCATTATTCCTGGTGAAACTCTTCAGATACCTATGTGACCTAGTGTCCATCTTCACTTCTTCTGTTTTAAATAAAATATTCAACTGTTTACAGTTAAAACTTCAACCGTTGCCAATAAATAATAATGCTACTGGTAAGGCTTTGTATATACATCTTCAAAGGCCTCCACTCCATTCAGGTTAGGCTTTATAGCTTTCTATTTATATGCTTTCATTTAAATTGCTGTCAAATATAAACTGTGTATATATATATATATATATATATATATATATATATATTGATTAAAACTACGTCTGAGTAAAATCTTAGGACAGTTAAACTATATATATATATATATATATATTATAGGACTATGGCCTAGGATTGAGAATGTATTCCCGGTGAAGGCTCATTCCTAATTAGATTTCCTTAGTTCAAACCTCAAGATGAATTATTCCCAGTGAAACATCTTGAAAAAAACCTTAGAACAAAAATAGGGCACATCCACCCAAGAGGAATTATTCCCAGTGAAACCTCTTACCCATTTGCTTAGAGCCAAAATAAGTTCAAAACCACATAGATTTCTCTTGTGCTATAACTAGGACCCTCGATGACCCTCGATTAGCCTCCTCTTGGGCTTACAATACAAGGACCCACAAGATTCTTAAAAGAATTCCCAGCTTCCTCTTGAGCTTGTATACAAGGACCCATCAGGTTTCTTATAAACATAGGAACAGGTCTTTAGTCACCTTTTAGCCTACCCTAGTGAGTTTCTTCTACTCTTTAAAACCAGACTTTAAACAAGCTAAGAATGTCTCAATCTCAGTGTTGAGTTCACCTTTTGGAATGAGAGACATGGACAGTCTCTATCACCTTTATCTTCAATCTCCAATAATTTTCCTTAGCAGAGTCTAGGTCTCAATCTGTGTATCCTCAGTTAGAGTCAGCCTTAATCTTGGGCTTTAAACAAGAAGTATCAATCAATCCTTCCATCCTTTAATAATCAATGGAGTGCTACCCAATTATTCATTAAGCACAAAATCCATGGAAAGGGTCAGCTTCCAAAATCAATCCTTCAAATTCAAAATCCCTGGAAAGGGTTAGCTTCCAAAAATAATCTTTCAAATCTTCAAAACTCCCAAGTTGAGTCCCACCTAGGTCAGTTTCAGTCAATTCCCCGATAGAGTCTACTTTAGGTCAATCATTCAAATAAATTCCCTAGTAAGGTCAATTTTTAAAACCTGGGTCTTTCATTCATTAATCCTTGCTTAACAAAAGCACAATCCCCATTAGGATCAACCTTAATCTCCAAAATAACAGAGTAATCCTCAGTAGAGTAAAAAATCCCCTCTGAGTCAAAAGATCCCACACTGGTAGATTTTTCCCCATTTCAAGAGTCAACCTCAACCTTGGGCTTTGTACAAGGCACATACTCCCCTTAGAGTCAAAACCTCACTCATAGGTATTCCCCTATCCAGATTCAGCCACAACCTTGGGCTTTGTACAATGCAGATAATGGAGTCTCCACAGTAAGTCCTTCCCCATCAAATAGCCATAACCTTGGGCTTTGTACAAGGCAGATTAATTTCATTTCTATGTGTCAAAGATTCCTAACCTTTAGGATCTTTACCCCAGAAAGTCATCCATACTTAGTTTCCCCAACAGTAGCCACAACCTTGGGCTTCATACAAGGCAGAAAATAATAACTTCCCCAGCCAGAGTCAGCCACAACCTTGGGCTTCATACAAGGCACAAAATAGAGTCTCCCTAGGTAGAGTCAGCCACAATTCTGGGCTTTGTACAGAACACTAAATATACTTTTCAATCCATTAAATAAACACTCTCCAACTAGAGTCAGCCTCTATTCTGGGCTATGTACAGAATGCAAATTTTCTTAGTTTAAGTCAATTCCCAGTGGAGTCATCTCCCAGAGTCAATAAAAACCTTTTAAGCCTCAAGCTTGGGCCTCATACAAGCTAACTAAAAAATCAAATCTTTCAAACAGTAGATAGACATGGCTTATCTTCATAGGGAGATATTTCTCCTATCTCACCACAAACAATCATTTCAAACAAACAACTAATCATTTCAAACATTCTCCCATTTAGAATTTTGAAAGGCATGCTCTGGTTCGTATCCCCAGACTTGTACAACTTTCCCTAATTTGGTCGAGAATCTTTCATTCAAGAGACACGTGACTGGCATACTTGTACACAACCAAGTAAGGTCCCTCTCTTAATGAAACAAATTCAGCTTTTCTGTCACTTTTAAAGGTTTGTGGTGGAATAGTAGAAATGCCTCTCTGTAAAGATGACTTCATATCTCTTTACTGTAAACAGAGATTTAATTCAAGCTTCAACCTTGAGCTTCAAGCAAGGCACCAAAAAAATTAATTTCCTTAATTAGTTCCCCGAACTACAAAAAGCTCTGACTTCCATTAGGGATATGTAGGCATGAGGTTCACAAGGAATCTCAGTGAGCTAATCAAAAACCAAAAATAGTCAGTTTGTCTGTCTTTCAATTCAATTCAATTTTCCCTCCTAACACAAAGGAGAAACTTTCCCAATCAATTAGCAACAAACACAAACACATAGGCACAGAGAAGGTTCCCATAGAGTACTACGGATATGTAGGGTGCTTAAAACCTTCCCTATGTATAACCGACCTCCCGGACTCCAGAATTTCTAGTCTAGGTGAATCCCCACACTTAGAAAATTCCTAGGGTTTATTTGAGATCTTTTTCCCCTTCCTCCTCGTAGGATAATTAAAAAGTTCGTGTGTTATCGTAGGAAGAACTGAAATAAAATTCATCCCGCCACGGGCGCTTTCTCCTTCCAAATTTCGCGTGAAGGATTTAGCGTGTCGTCCTCCCAAGTGAAACGTGGAGGTAAAAAAAACGACACCACAATCCTCTTTAGGAAAGCCCATGAAAGAGCTCACTTGAAGTAAGACTACTATTAAGATTAAAATTTTGGCCATGTCTCTATGCAAGATACATTATCCAAAAGTGATGGTGAAGCGATATTGATATGTTGTGAGCTCCCGAAAGATGTTATTTATAGGAGTTTATGTCAAAAATATGTGTCAAAATACACTATGTACCTGGTCAAAAAAACTTAACGTCTAGAAATTTTAAAATAGGTTAGTTGAAAACTTTATTTTTAATTATTAAAAGTGTTTCTAGAAAGATATTAATAAATACACATTATAATATGATGACGATTTTTAAGAAAAGATATATTTATTCTTTGAATATTTTAAGAAATACTCCCTTTTGACCTATAAATAATAAATAATTTTTGTTTTAGAAGCATTGAATAATCCATTTATTTTCTTTATATAACATATTCAAGTATCTCTAATAATTCTGACCAAAGACACAATTTTTTTTGAATCATATTGAGTATTAATAAATAATAATACATTTTTTGTCATTTATTCCTATAAACCATTTATATATTCATAATATTTTTGTTGTGAAAAATGATGTCAAGAACAAAATATAATAGGAATTAGGGAAGATAAGAAGAACACAAGAATTGGTTATAACTCTTATTCTTTTACTTTCTCTTAAAACAAGATTACAAGTTTACAAGAATAACAAATAACCTCTCTCACCCTAAATTAGGATTTGCTTCTTAGCAATGATGAGAGACTAGTATGCTATTTATAATAAAACCTAACATACTAACTAATGGGCTTTTTCCACAAGGCCCATTACACAAGCTAACTTAATAAACAAGCTAACTTAACAAATTAGGGTTTAAACACTAAAACATAATTTAACATGCTAACAACCCTAACATCTTCGACACAAGCATTTGAACAACCTTTGACTTCATACTTAATCCTGTCGAACCAAGAAGCTACCCTTCGACCATACTAGAGTTTGATCCAATATCTCACAAATATCCCCCTTGGATCTAACTCTACAACATCAAGGGAACAACTAGCTTTCTTCATGCAGCTCTAGCAACTGCATACAGTGGAAAAACTTGCAACTCGACAATTACTTTGTGATCATATCAGCAGCATTATCCTCAGTCGAAACCTTCAGCACTTGGACTTCTCCACGCTCGATTACTCCTATAATGAAATGCAGCCTCACATCAATGTGCTTAGTTGGCTCATGATAGGCTGAATTTTTCGACAGGTGTATTGCACTTTGACTATCACATTTAACAGTGATACCTCGACCTTGAAGTTTCAGCTCCTCCGTAAAACCTTCAAGCCACAATGGTTCTTTCACAACTCCAGTTAAGGCAATATACTCTACTTTAGTGGTTGATAGAGCAACAACCTTCTGAAGTGTTGCTTTCCAACTAATTGCTCTACTAAACATAGTGAAAACATATCGAGAAATAGATTTTCTGGAATCCATACAACCTACATAATCAGAGTCGACATATCCTTCAATTGCTGCTTTACTATCTTCACCCAAGGCTCCACCATAAATTAGGACTCTATTCAGAGACCCATTTATGTAGCTTAAAATCCACTTCAATGCTTGCAAGTGAGCCTTTCCAGGGTTCGCCATGTACCTGCTTACAAGACTTACTGCATATGCTATGTCGGGTCTAGTACAGACCATAACATACATCAATGAACCAACTATATTAACATATGGGATGCTATTCATATAGGCTCTTTCGACATCAGTACTGGGACACTGATCAATACTTAGCTTGAATTGAGGGTTTGTTGGAGTCACAATTGGCTTCGAATTCGACATACCAAACTTTTCGAGAATCTTCCGTAGATATGCCTCTTGAGATAAGCATAACTTCGACTTCTTTCTATCTATTCGAATGTCAATTCCAAGAATCCTGGAAGCAACTCCTAGATCCTTCATATCGAACTCCTTATTGAGTCCAGCCTTCACCCTCGTCACATCTTCAACATTGTTGCTTGCTATGAGAATATCATCCACATAAAGCAACAAAATAACAAATGAATTACCAGGTCGAAATCTGAAGTAAACACAGTGGTCAAACTGACTTCTAATGAAACTTATGCGTGCCATGAACTTGTCGAATCTCATATCCCACTGTCGAGGAGATTGTTTCAGCCCATACAAAGATATCTTTAACTTGCACACATAGTCTTCCTTCCCCTTTTCGACATACCCTTCAGCTTGCCTCGTCAGGATCGTTTCATCTAGATCACCATACAAGAATGCAGTCTTCACATCCATCTGTTCTAGTTCAAGATCGAACTGTGTCACCATGGCAAGAAACATTCGAATGGACCTATGCTTCACAAAAGGAGAAAACACATCATTGAAGTTGACACCTTCTTTCTGAGTGATACCCCTTGCAACTAACCTTGCCTTGTATCATTTCAACGTCACTCCTTCAATTCCTTCCTTAACTTTGAAAATCCATTTACAGCTGACTAACCTTGCCCCAGCAGGTTTCTTGATCAGTTCCCAAGTATGATTATCATAAAGAGATTTCATCTCATCATCCATGGCCTTCAGCCATTCAGTCTTATTTCGACTCCTCATAACTTCCTTGTAGTCTCTAGGTTCTTCGTCTAGAACCTCACTTGCAGAGATTAAGGCATAAGTTAATAGATCTTCATAACCAAGTCTCTGAGGTGGCTTGATGGCTCTTGTCGACCTATCTCTTGATAATAGGTAGTCATCGACAGTTTCCTCAATTTCCTCAGCATCTTCTGCTTCTTCTTCGTCTTCATCAGGAATATGCAATTCCGCATCAACATGCTCCACCTCAACAGGAATCTCTACATGTTCCAGCTCTCCGTAAGATGTTTCTGTACTTCGACCAACACGAACAATTTTCTTAAAAGCCATTTCAGCTCCATTGAAAACTACATCTCGACTGGTGATACACCTCCTGTGACCTGGCTCTAGGCACCATAGCCTATAAGCTTTGACTCCTTCAGGGTATCCCATGAACATGCATTTCAAAGCTCTAGGTTCGACCTTGTCTTGCCTAATGTGAGCATAGGCTACGCAGCCAAATAGTCTCAGTTTGTCGAGATCAGGTGGATGTCCCGACCAAACTTCTTCAGGTGTTTTTATATCTAACGTTGTCGAAGGACATCTATTTATCAGATATGTTGCTGTCGAAACAGCCTCAGCCCAGAACACCCTTTTTAATCCCGCACTAGTCGACATGCATCTGACTCTCTCCAAAATAGTTCGATTAAACCTTTCAGCCAAACCATTTTGCTGTAGAGTACCTGCAGTAGTTATGTGCCTTGCAATACCAGAGGCAGCACAAAATTTGTCGAATGCCTCATTGCAAAATTCAAGGCCACTGTCGGTTCTCAACCTCTTGACCTTCCTGCCAATCTGATTTTCTACCAGAGTCTTCCAACTTTTGAAGTACTCAAAAGTTTCATCCTCAGTCTTCTGGATGAATACCCATAATTTTCTGGAATAATCATCTACTATGGATAGGAAATACCTCGCTTTCATACCCCAAAATTTGCCCTCTTATATTCAATCAAAGGTCCCTCAATTACCCAAGAGCACTCATGGTTCTATCAGACAAAGTTCCTCCTAACCCAAGATCTCAAAAATTAGGGTTTGCATCTTATCAAAGGGATTTGAATCTTTAAGGTCTCAAACGGATCTCAAGGTATCTCATATGTCTCAAAGTATCTCCATGTCAATTATCAAACTTCAATCCCAAGGATTTCCCATTCAAATGCTCAGATGATCAATAATCGACTATGTTGACCTAAAAGTCAATTATAGTCAAAATACAGTCAAACTTCAAGGTTTTTGGTCAACATGAAGTATGTGAGGTTATATCCATCATTTGATCAAATATTGATCATGATCCATTAATAAAAACTCAGAAATGAACAAATTCAAAAGGTTCAAATTAGGGTTTTTTAGGAAAAGTCAACTCAACTTTGACCAGTCATAACTCTCGGATGGTTTGTCAGAAATTCTCCAACCAAAGCCTATTCTCAAGGAAACTTCATCCCCTACAACTTTTATGTTGGGCCCAAGATTAATAAATGCACCTTTTGGGAGATATGGACAAAAACATTACAGGTCCTTCTAAAAGTCAATAAAAACACGCACCTTTTGAGTCAAAGCTCATAACTTGAACATGGAAGCTTCAATCGAGATGAAACAAAAAGGGACATTTAGAGGACACTCTGGGCTTTCTAAAATGATAAAGAACACCTCCATAGGGTTAAAATTTAGAGAAATACGCATGGTTAAAGTTGAGCGATTTTCAAGGGATGCATGAAACTCTAATTGAACAAAACTTGGATTTTTGGTTAATGAGCCTAGAATTTTGATTCCAAACATATCCATAGACCTTTTAAATCATCTCTAAGTAATTATTCTATTTTATAATATTTATTATTATTTATTTGAATTATAATTCATTTGAATATTAATAAATCATATAAACTTAGAATAATTTGTTTTAAATCAAAATTGATTTTTCTAATCAAATATAAATAACCAATATGTCAAATATATGGTTTAAAATTATGGCAAGAGAGATTTGATCAAAATTAAAGCCAAAATAGAATGTTTTTTTTATGATACTTTCTAATGGAAATTGTATCTTTCTCATAGGGCAAAAACCAAGCCCATAACAAACCCTAAGACACTCATATATATACTAAAACATAGCAGCCAAGAGAGGGGACGGAATTTGTTCAAAAAACTAGGGCTTCCAAAGAACTAAATATTCAAGAAACTAGGGCACAAGAAGAATTTCGTCCCCAGCCACTTTCAATCCAAGATAACTCCATATTTGCCTTCCTGAGGTAGCTAAGAGTAAGTTTTAAGTGATTCATGATCCCAGGTAACGTTCATACTCATATCTCACAAGTTTTATTTTACATGTTTTCTCACAACCTTCGTTTTCCCTATATATTATGGTGTTAACATGATATAATGATGTGAATGAGTTCATGGCCATGTATAAAGGAGGTTTGAACCCCTGGTGATGAGTTTTAACGCAGGAAGCGCAAGGTGCCATGGTTAGGGCATCGAGTTCATATTTGTTCGTATTGACGTTTGCAGGTGCTTTTAAGCAAAACGGATATCACCATTAGATTCCTAGTGTCCAAAATAGGTGATCTAGGCGGTTGGTTGTTTTTTTGCAGATTTTAAATTAGCTACGAAAACTGTGCGATGAACTTGTAGCAAACTCATGGGAAAATTGCAGCAAATACGGGCTATCTGTTTGAGGAAGATGAAGACCTGCAAGTGGGACCGGTGGCGTGGCGAACCGTCATTCGCCCATGGGAATTGCTGAAACTTGTGATCCACGCGCTGCACACTGATTAGGTGGTCAACCAGAACCATTCCTCTGCCCTCTTCCAATTGGCTGCGTGTGGGACCCGCCTTTGACTCGGTTTGATTTCTCAATGAAAGCATTAACTTGTTTATTTATTAATTTTTTGGGAATATATTATAAACTAGCAAACGTTGTCTAGGTGGTAAAATGTGAGTGTTAGACCTGGGGTTCTTGAGTTCGAACCCAGGTTATTGTAGTTTTTTTTCCACTCTTTTACATCAACCAGATCTGGTGTTTCATACACATATGCGGCCACCATACGTCCTCACGCACAGCCACTGGACCGTACCCAGGTCAGATCCAACGTACATAAAGCTGGAGGCATACCATACACCCTCCAAGAGCAGCAGCACAAGATTACTGCCAGGTTCCTTTATTATTTTTTTTCTTTTATTTGTTATATTATTTATGTAACTATATAATTGTTTTTAATTGTTTTATTATATACATAATTTAATTTTAAAATCATATTAATAATATAATTAGGATTTAGAATTATTTTCCCGATTTTTTCAATCATTCGATTTAATTTATTTTTAATTAACTTTAATTATTATTAATCACAAAAACCCTAGAAAAGTTTATTCACGCATCAGGGTTCGCTCAATCCCATTAGCCATTGGTCAAAGTATTAGGATTAGGGTTTTCTAGCCAACTTAGGTTTTAGCCAAACAATCTTAGAATTTTATTCGCTTCGATTAAATTAATTAATCGCGGTGGATAATAATCAATTATCATCCATTTAATTAATATAATTAAAATAACATTTATTTTGCTAAATGGTTTTAACCAAAGCGATTGGTTACAATGATTAACATTTCCCCTTTATAAAATTTGTTATTATTCGTAATCAAATCTATTGATTATGAGGGGTAACGATCAAATTAAATTATTTAAAATACACACATTTGCTATTCGTGATAATCGAATCTATCGATTATAGTGGTTAGCAATCCTCCCTTTAATCCGTTAACTATGGTGATCAAACCTATTGATCATCACAACTAACGGTAACATATTAAAATCAGGGTTGTACGCCCAAATCCTGAAACACTTCAAATCAAACTACGGATTTTCATCCTTATTCTAAACTACGATAGGCCATTCAAAAAGCCTCTAACACCATCTCAAATCAAATTTCAACTCTAAGGGCGTACAACCCTTCCTCGAACTACGTAGACTCTGATCCTCCCTAAGGAGGTACGTAGGCACTTGGCAACAAGGCGAGTCCCCTCCCCCATAAATCTCATTTTTTCCCGATTAAATTATAAACCTTTAATTATGATAATTATTTGCCTTAACCCTGTCTGTCATCTTTCTTTATCTTTTGCCACAAACCTTGATCATTATAATGTAAACCATAGGAAAGGGTTGAGGGTGCCTAACACCTTCCCTCGACCTGAATATAGTATCTTACCCTGATCTCTTAATTGCGTAGGTTTCCTATTCGCCTTGGTAGAATAGGTGGCGACTCTAATAATTTAATTTTTAGGGCAGGTTGCTATAGCTGGCGACTCTGCTGAGGATACATTTAATGGTAAATTACTATACTCCTATAGATTTTGGCAGGGTTTAGGTTTGTGGCAAACTATTTAGGTTTTTTTGGCAAACTTTTTAGGGTTTGGCTAATTCGCCATTTTAGGGTTTATTTATTTTTGTAAATATTTAAAATTTTATTTTTTTTATTTAAAATTTCATCATTTAAATAAATATTTGTTTATTTAAATATTTGCCTTTTGCTGCATTTTTCTAAATTATAAGCAGCCGGATTTGAGGTTAGTTTTGTAAATATTTAAATTTTATTTTATTTATTTACGCATTAAATTACAGTAATTTAAATCTTTATTTAATTGCTGTTTTACCATATTTAAATTATAAGCGGCTGGACTTCGAGGTTAGTTTGTTTTTTAAAATATTAAAATTTAAATTCATTTATTTATTTATCTACATCTATTTACAGTAATTTTATTTATTTATTTTTACTTAATTTAAAATAAATATTGCTTTAGTTGCTTGTATATAATTGCTGTTTTTTTTTTTTTTTACATTTTGGGATATATAAAATTGTTGTAAAACCTAAGTGTGGGAATTATCCTTAAGATCAGGGGGGACTTGAATCGCCTACGAGTCTTATTGATAGTTCCACTCAGAGTGGGTTGAATATCTGGAAATGTCCAATACGAGGCTTGACCTTGTTGAGGGCAGGACTTGGTATTTGGCTGATCTCTCTGGGAACCTACCCCAAAAATCCGAACCTCATTGGATAAAATGAGTTGTTCTAAAATACGAAGAGACAAAAAGTCTCGGAGGCTACGAACGACCCCATGAGACCCGTGTCTAGGACATACCAATGGAAAGGGTAGGCTCCCTAAAGCCGCTACGTCGAACCTATGAACCTAGGACTCTTGTGCTTATGTGCTTATTATATGCTTGCAATTTATATACTTCGAGTATCTATGCGTTTCAATTTTGCAGGTATCCCTACGTATTCCCTAGCCTGTAGGGACTCTAATTTCTAAGACCACGTATTTTCCACGAACGACATCACCACCTATGCATTCCCTAGCCTGTAGGGACTTTCCTTTTATATCCTTGTATTTCTATAACTACGCGTCCTTCCCACGAAGGACATCTTCGTTTATGCACGTCGATTGGCTTCCCGATGGCCATGAGACCTAGTAACCCTCTTGAACAGTCACCGCGTGCTTCCATCTACGCATTCCATAGTCTATAGGGATTATATTCCTAAAATCGTGTCCTTCGTACGAAGGACATCTTCATTAGCATACGTCAATTGGCCTCTCGATGGCCATGAGATCCAGTGATTGTCTTGAACGGTCACTCTATGCTTGCTCCTATGCACTCCCTAGCTCATAGGATTTTCCTGTTACATCTTTATATATCTTTACAACCACGTGTCATTCCCACAAAGGACATCTTCGTTAACGCACATCGATTGGCCTCTCGATGGCCATGAGGTCAAATAACCTTCTTGAACGGTCACCCCGTGCTTGCTCCCGCGCATCCCCTAACTCGTAGGGTTTTGAATTCCCATTTATACATCTTCCATCCCTAGCCTGTAGGGATTTCATTTTCTCCAATATCGTCCTTAGATAGGTTGCGTTCCACATAGAGAACCTTCCCACGAGGGATAGCTTCGTAAGTACACGTCGAACGACCTCGCGAAGGTCATGAGACTTGGTGACTATCTTGAATGGTCATCAGCTGCTACTTCCCACGCACTTCCTAATCTATTCCCATTAACGTGTCATAATATCTAGCTCGCAAATATTTCATTAGAGTCTAATGTCATCCCTAAATCCGCATAGGCTATCCTTAGGATTATATCTATCGCACGTCCGCATTGCATTACATACAAGGAGTCATAATATACAAATAATAAAGGAGTCTTTTGCATACGCATGCATTCGCATTTTCATGCATTCATACATTTACATTCACATTTGCATTTCCATCTTCACCCGCATCCATACTCACCGTGCTAGCCGGTTTCCCGAAACTCCCAAAGAAATAAGAGGATCATCACCTATGGAGAAAGAAGGATAAGTTATTGAGAACGATCGCGGCCTTACTATAAAAAAGAGTATGTCTTCCACTATGCCAACCACGTGTTCATGCCTTTTCGAAACAAGATTATAAATACAACAAAGGCTATCATCGAGCAAGGATTAGTTCAACAAAAGAGTTCCCTCATAGATACACTCAAGGGGTATCTAGCCATAAAGGGGTTCATCTTAGAACACATCAACATTACAAGGACGCTCTATGATAACTCGAGGGGCAAGGGTTTGTCCAACTGGGGCAATACCCTAAACAAAGATGCATGACTACGATGGAGGAAATGCAACATATGTTAACTCCCCACCAAGGGGTAAAAGGGTCATAGGTCTTTCTTCATCAGTTTACAGACCCTGAAGATGGCGAATGGTGTGATACTATCCTTAGAAAAAGCAAAAGAGGTTCAGTCAAAGGAAACTCATGAAGTTTCGATATGACGAAAACCCACCGCTAACAATTTATTCCCGACAGATTCGACGTGCCCAAGGAGAATTCGAGATTACCCTTCACTTCTACAAGTCCACGAACTAAGAAGTAAAACAAAGTCGACAGATTTACAAAGGAGATTGCCCTTAGGATTAATAGGTTTATCACTTCAATTTGTAACTTCTACGATCACAAAGGGTTATTTGATGTAAAACGTTGTATCTTTCAAATAGTGATTCAATAAAATAATCATGCATATTTTGAAATCAATTCATTCGCTCACTACTACGACTTTCCACTCGCACCCTTCTATTCTATTTCAATTTCGACTTTCAATTATTAACAAACTTAAGGGAGAATGACGAATACAAATAACTAAGTCTCGCTAAACATAGGCTTTCAAGGTAATACCGAACCGACGATGTACATGCATTGTTTCAAATCCCAAACAGTGGAGATATAAGGATGTTAATCCCTTGTTACCCCCTCGAGCCAGGAGATGGAGTTTGTTTCTACTTTTCAAATAAACCTTGATTTCAACCAGGGGCAGGGTAGATTTCGATTAATTCAATGACGTATTTTGGTTGTCAAGAGAATCAGTCAATCCAAGCATAGGGATCAAGCAAAGTTTCAAGCATGTCTTCTTCCTCGCGTTCATCCAAGGTTGAGGAAGAAAATGAAGACAACATTCACAACAATCTTCTTCCTCAATACATCATTCAAGATTGAGGAAGTGTCAAAGTCGAAGCTTACAAATCAAAACCAATATGGCAGTCACAACATTCAATACCCAAGGATCAATATTTCCAAAGGAGTATTCAAAAAAAAAGAAGAAGAAAGCGCCCGCTAAGTCAAAACGGAAAATTCCATGAAAACAAAACCAAATGACTTAGGCAAAATTTAGGGCATCCCGATGGATCAAATGCAAAGGAATTGGTTCATGCAAAAATAAGGGATAAAAACAAAACAACATACGAAATACAAAGGATAATCATGTGACTGCTAAATCATCAAAGCTTCACATCAATGCTTGGATTTTCACAACATTCACATCAATGCTTGGATCTTCACCACTTTTTCATTAATTCTTGATCCCTACTAAGGCTGCTGCTCAACATCAGAACTTAAACGATTCTCTTACAAACAAAGCACGTTCATTGGATTAAGCGAATGTTTAGGACTTGGAGAACATCAAGGAGAAATGGGTGGGTTAAATAAATTTTGAGCCTTATATCCGTTGTTTCCTAAACCTTAAACCAAGCCAAGTTACAACATTCAAAAGTCCTAATTGAGGCAAGGTTAACTACGAAAGCATATTAAGCAGGATTTTGTTATACTGACTCCTAGGTTTGTTAAAACTATTTCTAACCACTGCGCTTCTTCAAGCATTCATTTCTAATCATCCACTCCTTCGATTTCAAAACTTGCATTCGCATCACATTAGAGTTACTTCTCAAAGGGTACAACGCCATCCACGAATATACACTTAGCACAAAGGCGATCATTTCTGATAAAGACTCTTGAATGGGGAAACCACGTCCAGAGGGTTTTCCTAAAACAGGGGCATACAACCAAACATCCTATTAACTAGGGGCATTCTTCCTAAGGTCCAATCGACCTGGGTCACATCTCGAAGCAGTCTCAATCAGGGGCATGTCAAACATGGGATAAATTCAACCCCCCCATATCGGGGAAGTCAGGGGCACACCCTTCAATCTAAACGTCAAAGCATATGACAAGGTTATTTCCTGGGGCACTTCCCTCATAAGCATCTTTTCCCACGAAAATATTGGGGCAATGGATATCAAATCCATAAGACGCACAACAAAAGGAAAAGGTGTCTTCACACTTTACAACCTCGAATCAATCTTTCTCCTAACTACGATCTTCAAAGTTCAAAAAACAAGTATTGGGAAATCGCGTTAGCATCCAACAACCTTACAACATTAGCAAACTATATACGCTTTAGTTATCAACAACCCATCATTGGAGCATCATGCAAAAACATTCATGCATTACATATTTTGGTTGATACAAGACACCATACCTTTCTAGGTGGTCTTCTCTAAGACAATCATCGCCATTTCCAAGAACCTTTTTTAGGTAGTCTTCTTTAAGACATTCTCTTTCAAAGAACCTTTTCAGGTAGTCTTCTTTAAGACAAATTCTACGATCCTTTCTAAGAACATTTCTAGGTAGTCTTCTTTAAGACAATCATCGTCATTTCCAAGAACCTTTTTAGGAAGTCTTCTTCATGATATTCTTTTTCTAAGTACCTTTTAAGGTAGTCTCCTCCAAGAAATTCTTTTTCTAAGTACCATTTTCAGGTAGTCTTCTCCAAGACATTTGTTTTCTAAGTACCTTTTCAGGTAGTCTTCTTTAAGACAATTTGTCATCCTTTTCAGGAACCTCTCCGAATAGTCTTCTTTAAGACATTCTAAGAACATTTTAGGTGGCCTTTTTCTAAGGCATCCATTATCCTTTCCAAGAACCTTTCTAGGTAGTCTTTTTAAGACATATCCTTCAGCCTTTCCAGCCAGTCTTCTTTAAGACATTCCTTATCTTTCGCTCATAACCTTTTTAGGTAGTCTTCTTTAAGACAAATTGCGTCCTTTGCTAAGAACCTTTTTAAGGTAGTCTTCTTTAAGACAAATGTTCACATCCATTCCGGAAACCCTTTTAGGTAGTTTTGTTTAAAACGTATCATAATCTGTCTAGGTAATCTTGTTTAAGGCGTTTTCATATCCCTTCCAGGAACTCCTTTAGGTTAATCTTGTTTAAGACATTCCATATCCTTTCTAAAAGCCTCTCTAGGTGAATCTTGTTTAAAGACACATCTCAGCCTATCTAGGTCAGTCTTGTTTAAGGTGTATCATGCCTTTCTAGGTAGCCTTCTTAAAATATTTATCCAATCTTTTCTAAGACATAATCCTATTCCAATCCTATTTCAATCCAATTTTCCAGTTCCTATTTCAACTCCTATTCCAATTCCCATTTCAAATCCTATTCCAATCCCATTTCAATTTCCATTTCAATTTCAATCCAAATCGTGACCTTTGCGTTACGTCTTATCACGTTAGTCTTTTAGCGATGATATGGCAACGAGTTATTTGGTACGTTAGTAACCAAGACTCATTTCAATTTCAATTTCAATCCCAAATCGTGACCTTTGCGTTGCGTCTTATCACGTTAGTCCTTTAGCAATGATATGGCACCGAGTTCTTTGGTACGTTAGTAACCAAGACTCATTTCAATTTCAATTTCAATCCAAATCGTGACCTTTGCGTTACGTCTTATCACGTTAGTCTTTTAGCGATGATATGGCACCGAGTTCTTTGGTACGTTAGTAACCGAGACTTATTTTAATTTCAATTTCAATCCAAATCGTGACCTTTGCGTTACGTCTTATCACGTTATTCTTTTAGCGATGATATGGCACCGAGTTCTTTGGTACGTTAGTAACCGAGACTCATTTCAATTTCAATTTCAATCCAAATCGTGACCTTTGCGTTACGTCTTATCACGTTAGTCCTTTAGCGATGATATGGCACCGAGTTCTTTGGTACGTTAGTACCAAGACTCATATTAATTTCAATCCCAACCATGACTTATTGCGTTAGTCCCTGAGCGCAATAAGTTATGTCATATCACGTTAGTCCCTCGGCAGTGATCTTCTTCAAGATTTCAACAATAACAAACAAGGTTCTATTTTTCTTTTCTAAAGTTACTATCTGCAACTAACATAACTAATAGTCATGCATCATTCAATTACATACCTCATTCATACATAATGCATATGCATACATCTCTCTCATTTATTTTGAGAAGCTCACTGCATCATACATCGCATGCGTCATAACATTGCATAAAAATCAAGATTGCCTTTTAGGCTAGGCTACAATCAAAGCACCTGGTTCCTCCCGAAAAGCATCTGCTTCACATCAAAAAAGAAAGATATTTACCTTGGATGGCATCTTTGAGCCCATCTCCCACGGAACTCTTTCCCAACAAATGCAAATTTCGGGGCATTTCAGTGTTCAATCATCTTCTACCTCTAGATTACGATAGGCAGACGTGCCTATCTAAACCTTCAGGTTTAAGAAGATTGAACAGGGGAATCTGTCATACCCAAAAATCTGCCCTCTTATATTCAATCAAAGGTCCCTCAATTACCCAAGTGCACTCATGGTTCTATCAGACAAAGTTCCTCCTAACCCAAGATCTCAAAAATTAGGGTTTGCATCTTAATAAAGGGATTTGAATATTTAAGGTCTCAAACGGATCTCAAGGTATCTCATATGTCTCAAAGTATCTCCATGTCAATTATCAAACTTCAATCCCAAGGATTTCCCATTCAAATGCTCAGATGATCAATAATCGACTATGTTGACCTAAAAGTCAATTATAGTCAAAATACAGTCAAACTTCAAGGTTTTTGGTCAACATCAAGTATGTGAGGTTATATCCATCATTTGATCAAATATTGATCATGATCCATTAATAAAAACTCAGAAATGAACAAATTCAAAAGGTTCAAATTAGGGTTTTTTAGGAAAAGTCAACTCAACTTTGACCGGTCATAACTCTCGCATGGTTTGTCAGAAATTCTCCAACCAAAGCCTATTCTCAAGGAAACTTCATCCCCTACAACTTTGATGTTGGGCCCAAGATCAATAAATGCACCTTTTGGGAGATATGGACAAAAACATTACAGGTCCTTCTAAAAGTCAATAAAAACACCTTTTGAGTCAAAGCTCATAACATGAACATGGAAGCTTCAATCGAGATGAAACAAAAAGGGTCATTTAGAGGACACTCTGGGCTTTCTAAAATGATAAAGAACACCTCCATAGGGTTAAAATTTAGAGAAATACGCATGGTTAAAGTTGAGCGATTTTCAAGGGATGCATGAAACTCTAATTGAACAAAACTTGGATTTTTGGTTAATGGGCCTAGAATTTTGATTCCAAACATATCCATAGGCCTTTTAAATCATCTCTAAGTAATTATTCTATTTTATAATATTTATTATTATTTATTTGAATTACAATTCATTTGAATATTAATAAATCTTATAAACTTAGAATAATTTGTTTTAAATCAAAATTGATTTTTCTAATCAAATATAATTAAACAATATGTCAAATATATGGTTTAAAATTATGGCAAGAGAGGTTTGATCAAAATTAAAGCCAAAATAGAATGTTTTTTTTTATGATACTTTCTAATGGAAATTGTATCTTTCTCATAGGGCAAAAACCAAGCCCATAACAAACCCTAAGACACTCATATATATACTAAAACATAGCAGCCAAGAGAGGGGACGAAATTTGTTCAAAAAACTAGGGCTTCCAAAGAACTAAATATTCAAGAAACTAGGGCACAAGAAGAATTTCGTCCCCAGGCACTTTCAATCCAAGATAACTCCATATTTGCCTTCCTGAGGTAGCTAAGAGTAAGTTTTAAGTGATCCATGATCCCAGGTAACGTTCATACTCATATCTCATAAGTTTTATTTTACATGTTTTCTCACAACTTTCGTTTTCCCTATATATTATGGTGTTAACATGATATAATGATGTGAATGAGTTCATGGCCATGTATAAAGGAGGTTTGAACCCCTAGTGATGCGTTTAAACGCAGGAAGCGCAAGGTGCCATGGTTAGGGCATCGAGTTCATATTTGTTCGTACTGACGTTTGCAGGTGCTTTTAAGCAAAGCGGATATCACCATTAGATTCCTAGTGTCCAAAATAGGTGATCTGGGCGGTTGGTTGTTTTTGTTGAGTGTTTTTTTGCAGATTTTAAATTAGCTACGAAAACTGTGCGATGAACTTGTAGCAAACTCATGGGAAAATTGCAGCAAATATGGGCTGTCTGTTTGAGGAAGATGAAGACCTGCAAGTGTGACCGGTGGCGTGGCGAACCGTCATTCGCCCATGGGAATTGCTGAAACCTGTGATCCACGCGCTGCACACTAATTGGGTAGTCAACCAGAACCATTCCTCTGCCCTCTTCCAATTGGCTGCGTGTGGGACCCGCCTTTGACTCGGTTTGATTTTTCAATGAAAGCATTAATTTGTTTATTTATTAATTTTTGGGGAATATATTATCAACTAGAAAACGTTGTCTTGGTGGTAAAACGTGAGTGTTAGACCTGGGGTTCTTGAGTTCGAACCCAGGTTATTGTAGTTTTTTCCCCTCTTTTGCATCAACCAGATCTGGTGTTTCATACACATATGCGGCCACCATACGCCCTCACGCACAGCCACTGGACCGTACCCAGGTCAGATCCAACGCACATAAAGCTGGAGGCATACCATACACCCTCCAAGAGCAGCAGCACATGATTACTGCCAGGTTCCTTTATTATTATTTTTCTTTTATTTGTTATATTATTTATGTAACTATATAATTGTTTTTAATTGTTTTATTATATACATAATTTAATTTTAAAATCATATTAATATTATAATTAGGATTTAGAATTATTTTCCCGATTTTTTCAATCATTCGATTTAATTTATTTTTAATTAACTTTAATTATTATTAATCACAAAAACCCTAGACAAGTTTATTCACGCATCAGGGTTCGCTCAATCCCATTAGCCATTGGTCAAAGTATTAGGATTAGGGTTTTCTAGCCAACTTAGGTTTTAGCCAAACAATCTTAGAATTTTATTCGCTTCGATTAAATT
This sequence comes from Vicia villosa, assembly GCF_029867415.1. Taxonomy (NCBI): domain Eukaryota; kingdom Viridiplantae; phylum Streptophyta; class Magnoliopsida; order Fabales; family Fabaceae; genus Vicia; species Vicia villosa. Next base: position 17,776,753 of record NC_081185.1, read on the forward strand.
AATTAATCGCGGTGGGTAATAATCAATTATCAACCATTTAATTAATATAATTAAAATAACATTTATTTTGCTAAATGGTTTTAACCAAAGCTATTGGTTACAATGATTAACATTTCCCCTTTATAAAATTCGTTATTATTCGTAATCAAATCTATTGATTATGAGGGGTAACAATCAAATTAAATTATTTAAAATACACACATTTGCTATTCGTGATAATCGAATCTATCGATTATAGTGGTTAGCAATCCTCCCTTTAATCCGTTAACTATGGTGATCAAACTTATTGATCATCGCAACTAACAGTAACATATTAAAATCAGGGTTGTACGCCCAAATCCTGAAATACTTCAAATCAAACTACGGATTTTCATCCTTATTCTAAACTACGATAGGCCATTCAAAAAGCCTCTAACACCATCTCAAATCAAATTTCAACTCTAAGGGCGTACAACCCTACCCCGAACTACGTAGACTCTGATCCTCCCTAAGGAGGTACATAGGCACTTGGCAACAAGGCGAGTCCCCTCCCCCATAAATCTCATTTTTCCCGATTAAATTATAAACCTTTAATTATGATAATTATTTGCCTTAACCCTGTCTGTCATCTTTCTTTATCTTTTGCCACAAACCTTGATCATTATAATTAAACCATAGGAAAGGGTTGAGGGTGCCTAACACCTTCCTTTGACCTGAATATAGTATCTTACCCTGATATCTTAATTGCATAGGTTTCCTATTCGCCTTGGTAGAATAGGTGGCGACTCTAATAATTTAATTTTTAGGGCAGGTTGCTACACTCGCCCCAGAATGTGATGCACAGCTTGCAGGCCCCCAAAGATCAACATGGATGTAATCAAGGGATCCATGTGTTCTTTGCTTGCCTTTGTTGAACTTCACTCTGCAAGATTTTCCAAGTACAGAGGTTCACAAAACTTCAGCTTTTCGACTTTGTCTCCACCAAACAGATTTTGTTTCCCAAATTCGACCAGACCCCTTTCACTGACATGGCCCAATCTCATGTGCCAGATTTCTGTATTCGACAAAGGTTTCGTGGATGAAACATTTGTAGAACCACTTACAACTTCAACCTCAAAGGTATACAAGCCTTATTTCTTCACGCCTCTCAAGAATTCCTTCGTCCCCTTCATGACTCTTAGGATACTTTTCTCTCCTTGGAAAACATATCCTTTCTTGTCGAATTCACCAAGAGAAAGCAGATTTCTCCTCAAATCAGGAACATACATGACTTCAGTCAACAACCTTATTGACTCATCATGGAGCTTGAACCTCACAGATCCAACACCTGCAATCTTGCAAGCCTTGTTGTTTCCTAGCAATACTGATCCACCATCTTGATCACATAATTCCTCGAACAAGTCTTTGTTTGGATTCATGTGCCAAGTGCAACCTGAATCCATAATCCACTCCTTCCTAGAGTCACTGCTTGAAACAACAAGAACATCAGATGATTCAAAATCATCTTGAACAATGGCTGCATTGCCATTATCCTTACCTCCATGATCTTTCAGGTGTTCAGGGCACAACTTTCTCGTGTGACCCTCCTTCTTACAATGATAGCATCGAATACTAGATGCTTCGCCACTATAAGACATCGAGTGGCTTTTGCCCTTCTTCTTGTCAAACTTACCATCATTTCGCAAGAATTTTCCTTTAACGGCCAAATCTTCACCAACAGCCGAAGGTTTATGCTCTTTTCGTTCGTTCAAGTCCTTAGAATACATGGCTGATTGAACTTCTTCAAAGGACAAGAACTCCCTTCCATACAACAGAGTTCCTTTGAAGTGAGCATGTGATCGAGGCAAAGCGCACAATAGTAACAACGCTTGATCTTCATCATCGATCTTTACATCAATATTTTCAAGATCAAGAATTACCTTGTTGAACATATCCAACTGCTCAGCCAACACTTTGTCTTCAACCATCTTGAATGAATACAAAGCTTGCTGCAGGTAGAGTCGATTTACTAGTGATTTGGTCATATACAAACTTTCAAGTTTCGTCCATAACCCTGATACCGTCGTCTCCTTTGATACCTATCTGAGAACCTTATCACCAAGGCTCAACAAAATTGTGCTTTATGCCTTCTCGATCATAGTCGTCTTCTCCGCCGCCATTAATGCAACATTCATGGCTACCTCTCCCTTCCATGCTTCCAAATAACCCTGCTGAACCAGTAGGACTTTCATCTTCAAGCACCACAGACCGAAATCATTCACTCCGGTGAACTTTTCAATCTCATACTTTGTTGACGGCATCTTCACCATGCTCACTGCACCAAATTGTTGCAAAAAATGATGTCAAGAACAAAATGTAATAGGAATTAGGGAAGATAAGAAGAACACAATAATTGGTTATAACTGTTATTCTTTTACTTTCTCTTAAAACAAAATTACAAGTTTACAAGAATAACAAATAACCCCTCTCACCCTAAATTAGGATTTGCAGCTTAGCAATGATGAGAGACTAGTATGCTATTTATAATAAAACCTATCATACTAACTAATGGGCTTTTTCCACAAGGCCCATTACACAAGCCAACTTAATAAACAAGCTAACTTAACAAATTAGGGTTTAAGCACTAAAACCTAATTTAACATGCTAACAACCCTAGCATCTTCTACATAAGCATATGAACAACCTTCAACTTCATGCTTAATCCTGTCGAACCAAGAAGCTACCCTTCGACCATACTAGAGTTCGACCCAATATCTCACAACTTTAAAATAGATATATTATTATATTATAAAGAAAAAAGAGAATTTTTATTTGAATGTTTAAAAACTTTAATTATTATATTATTAATAAGTTTAATATATATAATTTTTGTTTTGTTTTTTATAACACATTTTTTTTAAAAAATAAATACTTTTTTGATGTACTTTACCATTATTCAAATCATATTTAGTATTGAGTCAAAGAAATAACAAGTTGAAGAAATGTATATCAATAATATATAACATCTTAATACAATTTAATTTTAAAAAAATTGTTGATTTATAAATATCACCATCATGTTTACATTAATATACAAATATGAATAAATTTACAGTTAGAGATTGAACTTTGGATCAACAATTTACACTCATTTAACTCAACTAGCACTTAATAGTTGAGCTACCTCACCCGTCCCAATATATTTAATTTTAGGTCGAAATATAGACTTTAAATATTATAATTTATTTTCAAAAATATTTTTGGTTGGAGAATGATCGACGCACTTAAAGTGCTTTTAAAAAAAATTGAAGTTATTGCCAATAATAAAAAAACTAGTTATATAGTGATCTTAAAATAATTTATTTTTACAAATAAAAAAACATTAATAATTAAGAGATACTTTAGGTTAAAAATTAGAGTTATATTAGTTTTAAAAAGGGTTTGGCTTGTATCTTTTGAAAAATAAATATTACTCTATTATAAAAAAGAATAAAATATTACTTAAGAAAATTTTAATAAAAAAAGTTACAAGTTCAAGGATGGCCCAAAGTAGTAGTATTAGATATGTACTCAACTCTTTTCTTCTTCTTTATATTATAAAGAATAGACGTTGAGAATAAAATAGGCATTTATGCTTCTCCGGGAATAAGAAATGTATCCCATATTATTATTTGTATTGAGAATAAATTTATAAAAAATATTCATATTTTAAGATATTTGTACCAAATTCATGCAACATAGAAAAAGATCTGACAATATGTTTCTAAGTATAATATGACTAAAGTTGAAATTCATAGCTTGCCGAGAAAATCAATGCCAAACTTTGTTTCTCCCCTAGAGAAATTACAAAAGCTTGTAACAATGTAAATTATCTTCTCTATATAGGAATGAGTTATTTCATTTCTATTGTAGATCACCATCTTTAAGAAAAAACATTGATGTATTTTACTTTCTTTATAAAAATAGAAATACTCAGCATAGAAATTTGAAATTACAAAATAATCATTTATGGGATTCAAAACTAAAAGGATAAAGCGCAGTAGAGGAAAAGAAGAGTAAATTAATAAACATGATTTTATTGATATGCAATTCTTACACAAATCAAACATAGAATATAAATTTTCATTATTTAATCCTCTTCAATGTATCTACTAATACAAGCAGACGGCGATCAAAATGCGTAAGGGGTTGGGGCTGGTGGGTGTTGATGATGATGCTTCTTGGGTTTTTTGTGATGATGATCCAAATCAAGAGAAACAATAGAGGAGGAAGATTGTGATCAAACAGGGGAAGGGGTTGGGGCTGATGGGTGATGGCGATGATGTTTCTTGTGGTGATGATCCACATCAAAGGAATCATTAATTAAAGAAGAAGGTGATTGAATAGGGGAATGGATAGGGGATGATGGATGATGATGATGATGATGTTTCTTGCCATGATGGTCTAGATCAACAGAATCAATATGGAAGGAAGATGGTGACTGAACAGGAGAAGGGCTTGGGGTTGATGGATGATGGCGATGATGTCTCTTGTGATGACGATCTAAATCTATAGAATCAATAGAGTAGGTATAGGTTGATTGAATAGGATAAGGGGATGGGGATGATGGGTGATGTCTAGGATGTTTTTTGTGATGATGATCCAAATTAAGATAATCAAAAGAGTAAGAAGATTGTGAATGAACAGGGGATGGAGTTGGAGCTGATGGGTGATGTTTTGCGTGTTTTTTGTGAGGATAAACCCCTTTAGGAAAGCCCATGAAAGAGCTCACTTGAAGTAGGACTACTATTAAAATTAAAATTTTGGTCATGTCTCTATGCAAGATACAATAACTAAAAGTGATGGTGAAGCGATATTGATATGTTGTGAGCTCCTGAAAGATGTTATTTATAAGAGCTTATGTCAAGAATATGTGTCAAAATACACTATGTACATGGTCAAAAAAACTTAACTCTTGAAATTTTAAAATAGGTTAGTTGAAAACTTTATTTTTAATTATGAAAAGTGTTTCTAGAAAGCTTTTAATAAATACACATTATAATATGATCACGATTTTTAAGAAAAGTTATATTTATTCTTTGAATATTTTAAGAAATACTCCCTTTTGACATATAAATAATAAATAAGTTTTGTTTTAGATGCATTGAATAATCCATTGATTTTCTCTATATAACATAGTCAAGTTTCTCTAATAATTCTGGCCAAAGACATAATTTTTTTTAATCATATTGAGTATTAATAAATAATAATACATTTTTTGTCAATTATTCCCATAAACAATTTATATATTCAAAATACTTTAAAATAGATATATATTATTATATAATAAATCAAAAATAGAAACTTTATTTGAATGCTTTAAAACTTTAATTATTATATTATTAATAATTTTAATATATATAATTTTTGTTTTGTTTTTTATAACACATTTTTGAAAAAAATAAACACTATTTTTGATGTAATTTACCATTATTCAAAACATATTTAGTATTGAATCAAAGTAATAATAATTTGAAGAAATGTATATCAATAATATATAACATCTTAATACAATTTAATTTTTAAAAAATTGTTTATTTATAAATATCAACAATTCGTTTACATTAATACACAAATATAAATAAATTTACAGTTAGAGAATTAACTTTGGATCAACAATTTACAGTCATTTAACTCAACTAGCACTTAATAGTTGAGCTACCTCACCCGTCCCAATATATTTAAATTTAGGTCGAAATTTAGACTTTAAATATTATAATTTATTTTCAAAAATATTTTTGGTTGGAGAATGATCGACGCACTTAAAGTGCTTTTAAAAAAATTAAAGTTATCGCCGATAATAAAAAAACTAGTTATATAGTGATCCTAAAATAATTTATTTGTACAAATAAAAAAACATTAACAATTAAGAGATACTTATGGTTAAATATTAGAGTTATATTAGTTTTAAAAAGGGATTGGTTTGTATATTTTGAAAAATAAATATTACTCTATTATAAAAAAGAATAAAACATTACTTAAGAAAATTTTAATAATAAAAGTTACAAGTTCAAGGTTGGCCCAATGTAGTAATATTAGATATGTAGTCAACTCTTTTCTTCTTCTTTATATTATAAAGAATAGACGTTGAGAATAAAATAGACTTTTATGCTTCTCCGAGAATAGGAAATATATCCCATATTATTATTTGTAGTGAGAATTAATTTATAAAAAATATTCATATTTTAAGATATTTGTACCAAATTCATGCGACATAGAAAAAGATCTGACAATATATTTCTAAGTATAATATGACTAAAGTTGAAATTCATAGCTTGCCGAGAAAATAATGCCAAACTTTGTTTCTTCCCTAGAAAAATTACAAAAGCTTGTAACAATGTAAATTATCTTCTCTAAATAGGACTAAGTTATTTCATTTCTATTGTAGATCACCATCTTTAAGAAAAAACATTGATGTATTTTACTTTCTTTATAAAAATAGAAATACTCGGCATATAAATTTGAAATTACAAAATAATCATTTATGGGATTCAAAACTAAAAGGATAAAGCGCAGTAGAGGAAAAGAAGAGTAAATTAATAAACATGATTTTATTGATATGCAATTCTTACACAAATCAAACATAGAATAGAAATTTTCATTATTTAATCCTCTTCAATGTCTCTACTGATTCAAGCAGACGGCGATCAAAATGCGGAAGGGGTTGGGGCTGGTGGGTGTTGATGATGATGCTTCTTGGGTTTTTTGTGATGACAATCCAAATCAAGTGAATCAATAGAGGAGGAAGATTGTGTTCGACCAGGGGAAGGGGTTGGGGCTGATGGGTGATGGGGATGATGTTTCTTGTGGTGATGATCCACATGAAAGGAATCATTAATTAAAGAAGATGGTGATTGAATAGGGGAATGGATAGGGGCTGATGGATGATGATGATGATGTTTCTTGCCATGATGGTCTAGATCAACGGAATCAATATGGAAGGAAGATGGTGACTGAACAGGAGAAGGGCTTGGGGTTGACGGATGATGACGATGATGTCTCTTGTGATGACGATCTAAATCTATAGAATCAATAGAGTTGGTATAGGTTTATTGACTAGGAGAAGGGGATGGGGATGATGGGTGATGTCTAGGATGTTTTTTGTGATGATGATCCAAATCAAGATAATCAAAAGAGTAAGAAGATTGTAAATGAACAGGGGATGGAGTTGGAGCTGATGGGTGATGTTTTGCGTGTTTTTTGTGAGTATAAACCCCTTTAGCAAAGCCCAAGCAAGAGCTCACTTGAAGTAAGACTACTATTAACATTAAAATTTTGGCCATGTCTCTATGCAAGATACAATAACCAAAAGTGATGGTGAAGCGATATTGATATGTTGTGAGCTCCTGAAAGATGTTATTTATAAGAGCTTATGTCTAGAATGTGTCAAAATACACTATGTACCTGGTAAAAAAACTTAAGTCTAGAAATTTTAAAATAGGTTAGTTGAAAACTTTATTTTTAATTATTAAAAGTGTTTCTAGAAAGCTTTTAATAAATACACATTATAATATGATCACGATTTTTAAGAAAATTTATATTTATTCTTTGAATATTTTAAGAAATACTCCCTTTTGACATATAAATAATAAATAATTTTTGTTATAGAAGCATTGAATAATCCATTTATTTTCTCTATATAACATAGTCAAGTTTCTCTAATAATTCTGACCAAAGACACAATTTTTTTTAATCATATTGAGTATTAATAAATAATAATACATCTTTTGTCAATTATTCCCATAAACCATTTATATATTCATAATACTTTAAAATAGATATACATTATTATATTATAAAGAAAAAAATAGAAACTTTATTTGAATGTTTAAAAACTTTAATTATTATATTATTATTAAGTTTAATATATATAATTTTTGTTTTGTTTTTATAACACATTTTTGAAAAAAATAAACACTATTTTTGATGTACTTTACCATTATTCAAAACATATTTAGCAGTGTTTTAAAAACCGGACTGGTCATCGAACCGGTGAGGGTACTGGGTTACTAGTTTATCGGTCGAACCACTGGGTCACTGGTCGAACCGCACGACCAAACCGGATTATACCGGATAACTTGGTTGAATAGACCTGTCATTATATAGGTATAAAACCGGTCGAACCGGATGATTCAGTCTCTAAAAAAATATAACTAGCTTTTAAATTTTTTAAAAATATCATATCATAAATTCACAATTTCTTAACCTAAATTCAAATTTTAAACAAAGGTATCACACATAACAAAATAGTAAAAAATTACAAAGTCTAATGGCAAACAAAGTCTAATTACAACATAATCTAATTGAATAGTTTATAACAAAGTAACTCCAATGTGTACCAAATTTAATTCAAAATAGGATCCTCCTAAAAAGAAAATCAAATAAAAGTTTTTAATTTGTCACTAACGAAAAAAACTACGTGAGAATGCTATTTAAGTAATAGACTACTAAATATATTAAAAAAAAAGTTTAAAAGAAATGTTTAAAAAAAAGTTTAAAAAAAAATTTAAAAAAAAAAATTTAAAAAAAGTTTAAAAAAAAAATTAAACTGTCGGTTTTCCGATTTTCCTGTTTTTCCCGGTTTTCACAGGTTCTCACTGGTTTGATGGCATACCCGATCTGACTATTGAACGATACTGGTTACCTGGCCGGTTCCCGGTTCAACCGGTCCAGTCCGATTTTTAAAACACTGATATTTAGTATTGAGTCAAAGTAATAATAATATTAAGAAATGTATATCAATAATATATAACATCTTAATACAATTTAATTTTTTAAAAATTGTTGATTTATAAATATCAACAACTCATTTACATTAATATACAAATATAAATAAATTTACAGTTAGAGATTGAACGTTAGATCAACAATTTACAGTCATTTAACTCAACTAGCACTTAATAGTTGAGCTACCTCACCCGTCCCAATATATTTAATTTTAGGTCGAAATATAGACTTTAAATATTGTAATTTATTTTCAAAAATATTTTTGGTAGGAGAATGATCGACGCACTTAAAGTGCTTTTAAAAAAATTAAAGTTATCGCCGATAATAAAAAAACTAGTTATATAGTGATCCTAAAATAATTTATTTTTACAAATAAAAAAACATTAACAATTAAGAGATACTTATGGTTAAATATTAGAGTTATATTAGTTTTAAAAAGGGATTGGCTTGTATATTTTGAAAAATAAATATTACTCTATTATAAAAAAGAATAAAATATTACTTAAGAAAATTTTAATAATAAAATTTACAAGTTCAAGGTTGGCCCAATGTAGTAGTATTAGATATGTAGTCAACTCTTTTCTTCTTCTTTATATTATAAAGAATAGACGTTGAGAATAAAATAGGCTTTTATGCTTCTCCGAGAATAGGAAATGTATCCCATATTATTATTTGTAGTGAGAATAAATTTATAAAAAATGTTCATATTTTAAGATATTTGTACTAAATTCATGCGACATAGAAAAAGATCTGACGATATGTTTCTAAGTATAATATGACTAAAGTTGAAATTCATAGCTTGCCGAGAAAATCAATGCCAAACTTTGTTTCTCTCATAGAGAAATTACAAAAGCTTGTAACAATGTCAATTATCTTCTCTAAATAGGAATGAGTTATTTCATTTCTATTGTAGATCACCATCTTTAAGAAAAAACATAGATGTATTTTACTTTCTTTATAAAAATAGAATTACTCAGCATAGAAATTTGAAATTACAAAATAATCATTTATGTGATTCAAAACTAAAAGGATAAAGAGCAGAAGAGCAAAAGAAGAGCAAATTAATAAACATGATTTTATTGATATGTAATTCTTACACAAATCAAACATAGAATAGAAATTTTCATTATTTAACCCTCTTCAATTTCTCTACTAATTCAAGCAGACGGCGATCAAAATGCGGAAGGGGTTGGGGCTGGTGGGTGTTGATGATGATGCTTCTTGGGTTTTTTGTGATGACGATCCAAATCAAGAGAATCAATAGAGGAGGAAGATTGTGATCGAACAGGGGAAGGGATTGGGGCTGATGGGTGATGGCGATGATGTTTTTTGTCGTGATGATCCATATCAAAGGAATCATTAATTAAAGAAGATGGTGATTGAATAGGGGAATGGATAGGGGCTGATGGATGATGATGATGATGTTTCTTGCCATGATGGTCTAGATCAACGGAATCAATATGGAAGGAAGATGGTGACTGAATAGGAGAAGGGCTTGGGGTTGATGGATGATGGCGATGATGTCTCTTGTGATGACGATCTAAATCTATAGAATCAATAGAGTAGGTATTGGTTGATTGACTAGGAGAAGGGGATGGGGATGATGGGTGATGTCTAGGATGTTTTTTGTGATGATGATCCAAATCAAGAGAATCAAAAGAGTAAGAAGATTGTGAATGAACAGGGGATGGAGTTGGAGCTGATGGGTGATGTTTTGCGTGTTTTTTGTCAGTATAAACCCCTTTAGCAAAGCCCATGAAAGAGCTCACTTGAAGTAAGACTACGATTAAGATTAAAATCTTGGCCATGTCTCTATGCAAGATACAATAACCAAAAGTGATGGTGAAGCGATATTGATATGTTGTGAGCTCCTGAAAGATGTTAATTATAAGAGCTTATGTTCAGAATGTGTCAAAATACACTATGTACCTGGTCAAAAAAACTTAACTCTAGAAATTTTAAAATAGGTTAGTTGAAAACTTTATTTTTAATTATTAAAAGTGTTTCTAGAAAGCTTTTAATAAATACACATTATAATATGATCACGATTTTTAAGAAAAGTTATATTTATTCTTTGAATATTTTAAGAAATACTCCCTTTTGACATATAAATAATAAATAATTTTTGTTTTAGAAGCATTGAATAATCCATTTATTTTCTCTATATAACATACTCAAGTTTCTCTAATAATTCTGACTAAAGACACAATTTTTTTAATCATATTGAGTATTAATAAATAATAATACATTTTGTAACACCCCATACCTAACTGACTAGTATATTATGCATGAAACGTTAAAATTGATATTGAGTACATACATAAGCTATAGATATAGAGAGGTCCATATAAAATACAACAATAAATTCTACTAAGAATTAAAAAACATGTGTCTTCAATGGATCATCACCACTTCCAAGTCTTCAGTCCAAACCTGCTACTGACCAAACGCTACTAAACTGCACCTGAAAAAAATAAGTTGATTGGGGTGAGATTACTAAATCTCAGTGAGTCCTCCTATCCTATGGGTCCACTCGGTTCTACAGGGTACATGTATCAACAAAACCGAATCCACCATTGATCCGGGATTTATCCTCACATCCGGTACAAGTACGGAGAAAACAAGTGACTCGTCAACCATTGGACTTGCCTAAAAACAAATACACATTGTATAGCAAACAAGTATGCAATCCCGCATCCATATACGGGGAATCCAGAAGTGTAACAACCTCGGCTAGATTATGGAATAAATGCATCCTCGATGAGTAACCTCCTGCCTATATGTCAAGGGACTTGTACAAGCACACTGCAAGACGGTTAAACAGGTTCGCACAAGCCTAAATGGCCGCGAGATGACTTTTGCCTAAATGGCGTCATTGCTCCGTTAACCTTCTTCACGCTAGTGAGTTACGCCGAGTACAAACCGCCACCTTGAAGCCTGAGCCCATCGGGCAAAAGCCTAGTATTAGTCTACGTGACTTCACAAGAGGTGAGCTACCTCATTATGCATTAGCCTACATGGCCGCATAACCCCACCATACCGAGCACGCAAGTGTGTTAACGCCAAGTGAGTAAAACCCCGTACGGAAACTCACGAGCACACTGCAATGGTAGCTCAAATGCACACCATATCGAACAATACACATGAACGGGTTATTCCATTGGACTACACGGTCCGGGAGGGCTCATAGACTACATAGTCGGAGCAGCGTCCCAATCTAGCCTTCCGGCCACTTCGATTCAAGCAAACAGAAATATGACGTAATGTCAAGGTCACAAACAATACAATCAAACCAATCGTTTAACTAAAACGACGGTGTCCACAGGTTCCATGTATCATACATAATGGCATAACATTTTCACACATGGATATACTATTCATAGTAGTAATAGGCATTCTATTCAATGCATAACATATTAATTAATAACAACCAATAGGGCACAAATCCTCATAATAAATTGATATTCTAGTTTGGGGACCTATCTTATCAGATAGTACGTATTACTAGCTTTCCAACGATATAAAGTTTGCGCGAAACGGACTTACGACACAAAAGTTATGAATTTTCGAAGTTATGGAAAATCTGCCCAAACAGCAATGTAACGGGTTACATGAATCATGTAACCGGTTACATCACTGTAAAACTGCATTTTCACCCTTTTCACACATGTAACCGGTTACATCAACCATGTAACCGGTTACATCGCTGACAGACCCAAAAACTCTGCATTTAAGAGTTCTAAACCAGTCCCAAATGTCCAACAATCAATCCCATGCATCCCCAACACAGTCCCAACGAAATTGTAACATACAAACACACTTAGAAACATCAGTATGCATGGATTATAGCAGGATTAACATGATTAGCATTATTGATTCACACTATACTCATAATCCCTAAACCCCAATTGAAACCCTCACATGCAACCCCAAAGCATCTAACTAAGGACTCACCTTTAGAGATGGAGGAGATGATGATGAAGCTGTAGCAAGATGGAGATGATGATAGAAGCAAGGTTTGGGACAGATTTCTGCTGCATGCAAGGATGGGGCTTGGACCAAGTTTGGAGACTTCCTTCTCTTCCTCTCCCTTTCCACGTTTTTTCTTCCTCTCCTTCTTTGGCCAAAATTCTGATTTTTAGAAAGAAAGGAATGAGAAACCAAACATGTCCCAGGTTCTATTTAAGGGTGAAAGTACCATTATGCCCCTCTTATTGCCACTAATAGGTTTAGTTAGCACCAAAGACCAATTAGTAGAAATATATATCATATTTATCCATCTTATTTTATACCAATTACATTAGTAAGTATAAAGATCGAATAAATATAACATCGGGTATTACATTCTCCCCCCCTTAAATAGAATTCATCCTCGAATTCAAAAACTTACCAAAACAAGTGAGGATAGGATTCTCGCATCTCTGACTCAAGCTCCCACGTAGCTTCCTCAGGACGCATCTCATCCCACATCACCTTTACGATAGGTATCTCCTTACTCCGCAGACACTTGCATTCTACTGTTCATGGTCAGAAACCCTAATCCTCACACAATACGTCTATTCAGATGCTCCGTCTTAACATTCCTGACCGGAAACCTTAGTACTCACCCAACGCATCCCCTCTGGAACTTCATCTCAATAACCCTGAGAAAGATCTTCTAATACCCTTAATTTCTGCTGACCTACACTGGACTTCCATGCCTTCGAAAGCCGTAATACTCTATTCCTGTCGGGCGTCCTTAGTTTCAATCTTCGCTGAACTTATCCTTGCTCAACACACATTACTAATTCTTCCCCAGCTCTTCGAATCGCTTCCTGTTCATGAATCCTCGCTACCACGTTGCTCTCCACAACGAAACATCGGATTACCTCCTAAATTAGTCCATTCAATGACGTTAAGATGACTGCCAATTCCCTTGGTCTTAACTTCCAACTCCCTAATGCTTACGACGACTCGTTCCAAGTTCCCCTTTGCGTATGCAACTAAGGCTTCTTACTTCGATTCTCATTTCGGTATTATCCGTAACAACCGTCAATACCATCCACAAGGTGAAACACTCTGCAACTACAACCTTGTTATTCCACCACCTCACACAAGATTCCACTGATGAAAGGTGAAATGCAACAGTTAACCTGCAAACACTGCCCACGTCTTCCTGCACACTCGTCCTGCATAAGGCATAGCCATAAGGAACTTACGCCAATTGCAATTCTTCACTTGCTTTCAGCATTTCAACGGCCACGATGCTCTATCCAACCCTTGATGCTTACAAGCTCAACTGATGATCTACGAACATCGGATCACATGTCATCCACAAGGTCTCTTTCCAATCCGGCCCATTGACGACACCTCTCGAGATTATGGTGGATCTCCGAGAGAGACTAACATAAACGAAACGCTGCTTCAACGAGTTCCTCTTAGGGAGATACTTTCATCCCAACATAAAATCCTACAAATAGTCCATTCGTTCCTACCTCTGACTTATCTGATTCTTCCTTGATCCGTTGCGCTACTCTGATTACAACGAGTCACTTACCTTGAAATCCTCTGAGTCACGTTATATCCATAATTCACTTAGTTTCCATTAATACACAAAAATTCCTTATCTACAGATGTCCAATTACAACACGTGTTAGGACTCCATATACATCCATCATCGACCACTACTCTTGAAAGTTGCATACTCTCCAAAATCAAGTTTCTACTTACTCTGCCATTCCATATAGTTCATCTACCATAACTTAGGCACACGTTTCGATCTCAGGACATTGAAACACAAATACTCAATGACTTAGAGGTTCGTCCTTGTCACTGATTTCCACAATGTATAACTGCTGTGTTTTTCCCTTCCAACAAGTCTGGTTACTTAGACGGTATGGTAAACCCTTCAAAAACGTACTGCAACTCATGATAACTCTAGCAGTTCTACACAACTTTTACCCAACCATACTCCTTCATTCTCTTAGCGTAGTATCACCTCTGATAACTCGTGCGACTTACTGATATAACAATCGTCCCATAGCCACACTCCATTCACACAGTCATCTAATGTATGTACCACCTCTGAATCAGACACTAAACTGACTTCCTCGACGGCCGCATCCTTCATTGCGATACTTCAAACGGTCTGAGTGTAGCCACAATGCAAGAAATTACACTTTGAATATCTCTCATATCGACTCCTCAGAAGTTCTCAAACCAAAATGTCTATGCTTTACCAAGATTGACATTTCTTCACTCAGAGTATCTAGCAATACCTTACCAGACACATCACACATCGAGCCGATCCAAGATACAATTCAAATATTCCATCACCGGTCGCCAATGGTACATGATAGCCACTCACCATGCTGACCAGGATATCATGACCGCGCATGAGTCCCACTCTAGACACTCATGCAAGATTGTTCAACTTAACACTTCATGAAGCGAGAACGTCTGCAAGGTACAATCTGACTCTAACTTGCGCGAGCACGATCATTCAGAGTCTCTATAAGTATAGTATCGGATCTTGGTCCGTTCCCCCATTGCCTGTCTATTTATTCCTCTACTATTGAGCGCGACGTATGGATCCTTATCCCACATACCTTATGAGAGTTTGGATCTGTGTCTCACGAGTGCCAAATCAGAACTACACCTTGAGCTTCAGATCACCTTTGTCCCACACATGTCGGAAAAAGGATTACTCACGCATCTTGTGCACGATAGCGATACTGTGGCATTATACCCGTCTGGTAGTACCAACATGGTGGTCTAACTCCGAGGCCATGTATCTAGGTAACCTACCTCAGTGGCGTATAATGATCTCCACGCGTATCCTAAAGTCACAACCGACAAGCGTCTGAACAGGCTTTCAATAGGCTCACCGTTCCTCAAGTCCTTCGAATCACACTCCTCAGGATGCTAAAACCTGAGAGTGCTACACACCAAGGTTTACTTACTCGGAAAGCCAAAACGCCCAGCACGAAGATTTGAAGTTCAACTTCGGATTACCATGCAGTGCGCGTACCCATTCATCCCACGCATGCATGAGACTCCAAGGATAATTCAGTACAGATAGGAATACTATGGTTCCTAACAACCAACTTAACTGTGATTATCCTACTGACGATCCAGATAGATCTTAGTTCTTACTCGCCTGAACGCCCAATGCCAAGCGTAGTTCTATGGCTTCACTCGGGGTCAGACGAACAATAACTAACAAGAACTTAGGTCACTGCATTTCACGCTTCTACATCATTTCATATTCCATCTAGCGTAGTTCTAGAACTTAAATACAAAATGATAAGAATAGAAATACACATCCTCTTCTACCGACCGGTATTCAAGCCTCACCCAATCGTAAGCTACCACGCTTGTACATTCCACCAACCCTTACTAGGAAACTACTCTCGCTTAGGGTGCTTCAAGTTGGATCAGGATCTAATACTTCGTCCATCCAACTACTATCCGTACCAGCACAATCAGAAGGGTCTAACTCTTCTGTCCGTATTTCCAAAGGTCATTCTGTCCTATCAGCTCACCCGTCATACTTAACACCGGCAGCATCGTCAGTACTGAATCCTACTAATTCCCAGCTCAACACCTTCGAAGAATCTCACTTACAAGGCTCCTACTCAATCCTATTTGGATTTTCCTTACTATTACCAAGACTTAGAGAAATTTCACTTCATCCAATCAGAATCCTGGGGGTTCTAGTTGTCTCAATCCACACCTTGGTAGCTCGGGTATTACTTCTTTACGTCAAACGCTCCTCTTAATCTTGACAACTCCAATATTCCTTCTACTTACATCGTCCTATAAATCCAGCTTCCATATATAATTCACCACCCAACTAATCCTTGCTACTTGGGTTCACGACACTTACAGGTTTACTAGTCCTCGTGGCGGCTCCGCCGTAATTCTACTGTCTCACACCCAGTCAATGAGTTGATCAAGTTCAACAACTGAATGAGATTTCAGTAAAATCAGGCTAGCAACACACACACGTGAGGAGGAAAGAAACGAATTGCTAGTGATGTCTCATGGCTCGGCCGAGAATCGACCTGCTCTGATACCAACTGTAACACCCCATACATAACTGACTAGTATATTATGCATGAAACGTTAAAATTGATATTGAGTACATACAAAAGCTATAGATATAGAGAGGTCCATATAAAATACAACATGAAATTCTACTAAGAGTTACAAAACATGTGTCTTCAATGGATCTGCACAGCAGAAAATGAGATCTGATGAGGTCTCCCAGCCATCACCACTTCCAAGTCTTCAGTCCAAACCTGCTACTGACCAAACGCTACTAAACTGCACCTGAAAAAAGAAAGTTGATTGGGGTGAGATTACTAAATCTCAGTGAGTCCTCCTATCCTATGGGTCCACTCGGTTCTACAGGGTACATGTATCAACAGAACCGAATCCACCATTGATTCGGGGTTTATCCTCACATCCGGTACAAGTACGGAGAAAACAAGTGACTCGTCCACCATTGGACTTGCCTAAAAACAAATACACATTGTATAGCAAACAAGTATGCAATCCCGCATCCATATACGGGGAATCCAGAAGTGTAACAACCTCGGCTAGATTATGGAATAAATGCATCCTCGATGAGTAACCTCCTGCCTATATGTCAAGGGACTTGTACAAGCACACTGCAAGACGGTTAAACAGGTTCGCACAAGCCTAAATGGCCGCGAGATGACTTTTGCCTAAATGGCGTCATTGCTCCGTTAACCTTCTTCACGCTAGTGAGTTACTCCGAGAGTACAAACCGCCATCTTGACGCCTGAGCCCATCGGGCGAAAGCCTAGTATTAGTCTACGTGACTTCACTAGAGGTGAGTTACCTCATTATTCATTAGCCTACATGGCCGCATAACCCCACCATACCGAGCACGCAAGTGTGTTAACGCCAAGTGAGTAAAACCCCGTACGGAAACTCACGAGCACACTGCAACGGTAGCTCAGATGCACACCATATCGAACAATACACATGAACGGGTTATTCCATTGGACTACACGGTCCGGGAGGGCTCATAGACTACATAGTCAGAGCAGCGTCCCAATCTAGCCTTCCGGCCACTTCGATTCAAGCATACAGAAATATGACGTAATGTCAAGGTCACAAACAATACAATCAAACCAATCTTTTAACCAAAACGACGGTGTCCATAGGTTCAATGTATCATACATAATGGCATAACATTTTCACACATGGATATACTATTCATAGTAGTAATAGGCATTCTATTCAATGCATAACATATTAATTAATAACAACCGAAAGGGCACAAATCCTCATGATAAATTGATATTCTAGTTTGGGGACCTATCTTATCAGATAGTACGTATTACTAGCTTTCCAACGATATAAAGTTTGCGCGAAACGGACTTACGACACAAAAGTTATGAATTTTCGAAGTTATGGAAAATCTGCCCAAACAGCAATGTAACGGGTTACATGAATCATGTAACCGGTTACATCACTGTAAAACTGCGTTTTTCACCCTTTTTCACACATGTAACCGGTTACATCAACCATGTAACCGGTTACATCGCTGACAGACCCAAACACTCTGCATTTAAGAGTTCTAAACCAGTCCCAAATGTCCAACAATCAATCCCATGCATCCCCAACACAGTCCCAACGAAATTGTAACATACAAACACACTTAGAAACATCAGTATGCATGGATTATAGCAGGATTAACATGATTAGCATTATTGATTCACTCTATACTCATAATCCCTAAACCCCAATTGAAACCCTCACATGCAACCCCAAAGCATCTAACTAAGGACTCACCTTTAGAGATGGAGGAGATGATGATGAAGCTGTAGCAAGATGGAGATGATGATAGAAGCAAGGTTTGGGACAGATTTCTGCTGCATGCAAGGATGGGGCTTGGACCAAGTTTGGAGACTTCCTTCTCTTCCTCTCCCTTTCCACGTTTTTTCTTCCTCTCCTTCTTTGGCCAAAATTCGGATTTTTAGAAAGAAAGGAATGAGAAACCAAACATGTCCCAGGTTCTATTTAAGGGTGAAAGTACCATTATGCCCCTCTTATTGCCACTAATAGGTTTAGTTAGCACCAAAGACCAATTAGTAGAAATATATATCATATTTATCCATCTTATTTTATACCAATTACATTAATAAGTATAAAGATCGAATAAATATAATATCGGGTATTACACATTTTTTGTCAATTATTCCCATAAACCATTTATATATTCATAATACTTTAAAATAGATATATATTATTATATTATAAAGAAAAAAATAGGAACTTTATTTGAATGTTTAAAAACTTTAATTATTATATTATTAATAAGTTTAATATATATAATTTTTGTTTTGTTTTTTATAACACATTTTTGAAAAAAATAAATACTATTTTTGATGTACTTTACCATTATTCAAAACATATTTAGTATTGAGTCAAAGTAATAATAATTTGAAGAAATGTATATCAATAATATATAACATCTTAATACAATTTAATTTTTAAAAAATTGTTGATTTTTAAATATCATCAACTCATTTACATTAATATACAAATATAAATATATTTACAGTTTGAGATTGAACTTTGGATCAACAATTTACAGTCATTTTACTCAACTAGCACTTAAGAGTTGAGCTACCTCACCCGTCCCAATATATTTAATTTTAGGTCGAAATATAGACTTTAAATATTATAATTTATTTTCAAAAATATTTTTGGTTGGAGAATGTTCGAAGCGCTTAAAGTGCTTTTAAAAAAATTGAAGTTATCGCCGATAATAAAAAAACTAGTTATATAGTGATCCTGAAATAATTTATTTTTACAAATAAAAAACATTAATAATTAAGAGATACTTAAGGTTAAATATTAGGTTATATTAGTTTTAAAAAGGGATTGGCTTGTATCTTTTGAAAAATAAATATTACTCTATTATAAAAAAAAAATTACTTAAGAAAATTTTAATAATAAAAGTTACAAGTTCAAGGTTGGCCCAATGTAGTGGTATTAGATATGTAGTCAACTCTTTTCTTCTTCTTTATATTATAAAAAATAGACGTTGAGAATAAAATAGGCTTTTATGCTTCTCCGAGAATAGGAAATGTATCCCATATTATTATTTGTAGTGAGAATAAATTTATAAAAAATATTCATATTTTAAGATATTTGTACCAAATTCATGCGACATAGAAAAAGATCGGACAATATGTTTCTAAGTATAATATGACTAGAGTTGAAATTCATAGCTTTCCGAGAAAATCAATGCCAAACTTTGTTTCTCCCCTAGAGAAATTACAAAAGCTTGTAACAATGTAAATTATCTTCTCTAAATAGGAATCAGTTATTTCATTTCTATTGTAGATCACCATCTTTAAGAAAAATCATTGATGTATTTTACTTTCTTTATAAAAATAGAAATACTCAGCATAGAAATTTGAAATTACAAAATAATCATTTATGTGATTCAAAACTAAAAGGATAAAGAGCAGTAGAGCAAAAGAAGAGTAAATTAATAAACATGATTTTATTGATAAGCAATTCTTACACAAATCAAACATAGACTAGAAATTTTTATTATTTAATCCTCTTCAATGTCTCTACTAATTCAAGCAGACGGCGATCAAAATGCGGAAGGGGTTGGGGCTGGTGGGTGATGATGATGATGATGCTTCTTGGGTTTTTTGTGATGACGATCCAAATCAAGAGAATCAATAGAGGAGGAAGATTGTGATCGAACTGGGGAAGGGGTTGGGGCTGATGGGTGATGGCGATGATGTTTCTTGTGGTGATGATCCACATCAAAGGAATCATTAATTAAATAAGATGGTGATTGAATAGGGGAATGGATAGGGGCTGATGGATGATGATGATGATGTTTCTTGCCATGATGGTCTAGATCAACGGAATCAATATGGAAGGAAGATGGTGACTGAACAGGAGAAGGGCTTGGGGTTGATGGATGATGACGATGATGTCTCTTGTGATGATGATTTAAATCTATAGAATCAATAGAGGAGGTATAGGTTGATTGACTTGGAGAAGGGGATGGGGTTGATGGGTGATGTCTAGGATGTTTTTTGTGATGATGATCCAAATCAAGAGAATCAAAAGAGTAAGAAGATTGTGAATGAACAAGGGATGGAGTTGGAGCTGATGGGTGATGTTTTGCGTGTTTTTTGTGAGTATAAACCCCTTTAGCAAAGCCCATGAAAGAGCTCACTTGAAGTAAGACTACTATTAAGATTAAAATTTTGGCCATGTCTCTATGCAAGATACAATAACCAAAAGTGATGGTGAAGCGATAGTGATATGTTGTGAGCTCCTGAAAGATGTTATTTATAAGAGCTTATGTCCAGAATGTGTCAAAATACACTATGTACCTGGTCAAAAAAACTTAACTCTAGAAATTTTAAAATAGGTTAGTTGAAAACTTTATTTTTAATTATTAAAAGTGTTTCTAGAAAGCTTTTAATAAATACACATTATAATATGATCACGATTTTTAAGAAAAGTTATATTTATTCTTTGAATATTTTAAGAAATACTCCCTTTTGACATATAAATAATAAATAATTTTTGTTTTAGAAGCATTGAATAATCCATTTATTTTCTCTATATAACATAGTCAAGTTTCTCTAATAATTCTGACTAAAGACACAATTTTTTTTAATCATATTGAGTATTAATAAATAATAATACATTTTTTGTCAATTATTCCCATAAACCATTTATATATTCATAATACTTTAAAATAGATACATATTATTATATTATAAAGAAAAAAATAGAAACTTTATTTGAATGTTTAAAAACTTTAATTATTATATTATTAATAAGTTTAATATATATAATTTTTGTTTTGTTTTTTATAACACATTTTTGAAAAAAATAAATACTATTTTTGATGTACTTTACCATTATTCAAAACATATTTAGTATTGAGTCAAGGTAATAATAATTTGAAGAAATGTATATCAATAATATATAACATCTTAATACAATTTAATTTTTAAAAAATTGTTGATTTATAAATATCATCAACTCATTTACATTAATATACAAATATAAATATATTTACAGTTTGAGATTGAACTTTGGATCAACAATTTACAGTCATTTAACTCAACTAGCACTTAATAGTTGTGCTACCTCACCCGTCCCAATATATTTAATTTTAGGTCGAAATATAGACTTTAAATATTATAATTTATTTTCAAAAATATTTTTGGTTGGAGAATGTTCGAAGCGCTTAAAGTGCTTTTAAAAAAATTGAAGTTATCGCTGATAATAAAAAAACTAGTTATATAGTGATCCTGAAATAATTTATTTTTACAAATAAAAAAACATTAATAATTAAGAGATACTTAAGGTTAAATTAGTTTTAAAAAGGGATTGGCTTGTATCTTTTGAAAAATAAATATTACTCTATTATAAAAAAAAAATTACTTAAGAAAATTTTAATAATAAAAGTTACAAGTTCAAGGTTGGCCCAATGTAGTAGTATTAGATATGTAGTCAACTCTTTTCTTCTTCTTTATATTATAAAGAATAGACGTTGAGAATAAAATAGGCTTTTATGCTTCTCCGAGAATAGGACATGTATCCCATATTATTATTTGTAGTGAAAATAAATTTATAAAAATATTCATATTTTAAGATATTTGTACCAAATTCATGCGACATAGAAAAAGATCGGACAATATGTTTCTAAGTATAATATGACTAAAGTTGAAATTCATAGCTTGCCGAGAAAATCAATGCCAAACTTTGTTTCTCCCCTAGAGAAATTACAAAAGCTTGTAACAATGTAAATTATCTTCTCTAAATAGGAATGAGTTATTTCATTTCTATTGTAGATCACCATCTTTAAGAAAAATCATTGATGTATTTTACTTTCTTTATAAAAATAGAAATACTCAGCATAGAAATTTGAAATTACAAAATAATCATTTATGTGATTCAAAACTAAAAGGATAAAGAGCAGTAGAGCAAAAGAAGAGTAAATTAATAAACATGATTTTATTGATAAGCAATTCTTACACAAATCAAACATAGAATAGAAATTTTTATTATTTAATCCTCTTCAATGTCTCTACTAATTCAAGCAGACGACGATCAAAATGCGGAAGGGGTTGGGGCTGGTGGGTGATGATGATGATGCTTCTTGGGTTTTTTGTGATGACGATCCAAATCAAGAGAATCAATAGAGGAGGAGGATTGTGATCGAACTGGGGAAGGGGTTGGGGCTGATGGGTGATGGCGATGATGTTTCTTGTGGTGATGATCCACATCAAAGGAATCATTAACTAAATAAGATGGTGATTGAATAGGGGAATGGATAGGGGCTGATGGATGATGATGATGATGTTTCTTGCCATGATGGTCTAGGTCAACGGAATCAATATGGAAGGAAGATGGTGACTGAACAGGAGAAGGGCTTGGGGTTGATGGATGATGACGATGATGTCTCTTGTGATGATGATCTAAATCTATAGAATCAATAGAGGAGGTATAGGTTGATTGACTTGGAGAAGGGGATGGGGTTGATGGGTGATGTCTAGGATGTTTTTTGTGATGATGATCCAAATCAAGAGAATTAAAAGAGTAAGAAGATTGGAATGAACAGGGGATGGAGTTGGAGCTGATGGGTGATGTTTTGCGTGTTTTTTGTGAGTATAAACCCCTTTAGCAAAGCCCATGAAAGAGCTCACTTGAAGTAAGACTACTATTAAGATTAAAATTTTGGCCATGTCTCTATGCAAGATACAATAACCAAAAGTGATGGTGAAGCGATATTGATATGTTGTGAGCTCCTGAAAGATGTTATTTATAAGAGCTTATGTCCAGAATGTGTCAAAATACACTATGTACCTGGTCAAAAAAACTTAACTCTAGAAATTTTAAAATAGGTTAGTTGAAAATAAACTCAACTTGTTAGAAGTTCACGAACATCTCGGTTCAACTCGCTAGATTACTCTTGTTAGATTCAACTCGCTTATTTTCACAAACTTAAAAGTAATTTTTTAAAGTCTACTTTTTTATATATATTTTTGACATTTTAAATTAATATTTTTTAAATAAAAAATATAGAAATAAAATAAAAGTTATAAGATTGAAATTTCTACGATGTTAATTTTATTTGTATAATGATTTGTAGAAATATTTTTCTCACTTGAGAATATAAATTATCAATTATAACTGTTAGATTAAAATAAAATATGATACTAAGATTTAGAGCAAATCTTCAAACCTACTCTTAAAGACAATATAATCTATCTCATATATAATCGAGTTGACTCATGAACCTAACGAGTCGAACTATGTATAGTTCAAGTTCAACTCATTTAGTTAACGAACTTAGTTTTTAGCTCATACTCAGCTCATTTGGTTCATGAACCTAGTTCAACGATTTAATTTTCGAATTAGTTGAAAACTTTAATTTTTAATTATTAAAAGTGTTTCTAGAAAGCTTTTAATAAATACACATTATAATATGATCACGATTTTTAAGAAAAGTTATATTTATTCTTTGAATATTTTAAGAAATACTCCCTTTTGACATATAAATAATAAATAATTTTTGTTTTAG
Source organism: Vicia villosa (assembly GCF_029867415.1). Lineage (NCBI taxonomy): Eukaryota > Viridiplantae > Streptophyta > Magnoliopsida > Fabales > Fabaceae > Vicia > Vicia villosa. Next base: position 17,801,072 of record NC_081185.1, read on the forward strand.
AAGCATTGAATAATCCATTTATTTTCTCTATATAACATAGTCAAGTTTCTCTAATAATTCTGACTAAAGACACAATTTTTTTTAATCATATTGAGTATTAATAAATAATAATACATTTTTTGTCAATTATTCCCATAAACCATTTATATATTCATAATACTTTAAAATAGATATATATTATTATATTATAAAGAAAAAAATAGAAACTTTATTTGAATGTTTAAAAACTTTAATTATTATATTATTAATAAGTTTAATATATATAATTTTTGTTTTGTTTTTTATAACACATTTTTGAAAAAAATAAATACTATTTTTGATGTACTTTACCATTATTCAAAACATATTTAGTATTGAGTCAAGGTAATAATAATTTGAAGAAATGTATATCAATAATATATAACATCTTAATACAATTTAATTTTTAAAAAATTGTTGATTTATAAATATCATCAACTCATTTACATTAATATACAAATATAAATATATTTACAGTTTGAGATTGAACTTTGGATCAACAATTTACAGTCATTTAACTCAACTAGCACTTAATAGTTGTGCTACCTCACCCGTCCCAATATATTTAATTTTAGGTCGAAATATAGACTTTAAATATTATAATTTATTTTCAAAAATATTTTTGGTGGGAGAATGTTCGAAGCGCTTAAAGTGCTTTTAAAAAAATTGAAGTTATCGCTGATAATAAAAAAACTAGTTATATAGTGATCCTGAAATAATTTATTTTTACAAATAAAAAAACATTAATAATTAAGAGATACTTAAGGTTAAATTAGTTTTAAAAAGGGATTGGCTTGTATCTTTTGAAAAATAAATATTACTCTATTATAAAAAAAAAATTACTTAAGAAAATTTTAATAATAAAAGTTACAAGTTCAAGGTTGGCCCAATGTAGTAGTATTAGATATGTAGTCAACTCTTTTCTTCTTCTTTATATTATAAAGAATAGACGTTGAGAATAAAATAGGCTTTTATGCTTCTCCGAGAATAGGACATGTATCCCATATTATTATTTGTAGTGAAAATAAATTTATAAAAATATTCATATTTTAAGATATTTGTACCAAATTCATGCGACATAGAAAAAGATCGGACGCAATAGATTACAATGGTTTTCCACTTAGCCCACGACTAAGTCTTCTAGAGTCTCCTGATCACAACCTGATCACTCTAGGAACAAATGCTTAGACACAAGCTAAAACTTTCTTAGAGTATCCTGACCACCACGTGATCACTCTAATTACAACTGCTTACACAAGCTAAGACTTCCTAGAGTATCCTGATCAACACTTGATCACTCTAGTTACTTACAAATTAATGTAATCAATTCTAAGAGTATTACAAATGCTTCTGAAAAGCTATAATCACAACAGTGATATTTCTCTTAACGTTTAAGCTTAATCTCACTAATATATTACAACAGCAATGTAGTGAGCTTTGATGAAGATGAAGTTTCTGAGCTTTGAGTTGAACAGCGTTTCAGCAAGTTAATATTCACAGAATTGGTTCAGAGTTGTAAACCTTGCTTCTCATCAGAACTTCATATATATAGGCGTTTGATAAGATGTCCGTTGGGAGCATTTAATGCTTTGCGTGTTCCGTACAACATTGCATTTAATGTTTCACGCTTTTGTCAACTACCTCGAGCCTTGTTCACGCTGTATCTACTGACGTTGCCTTTAATAGCTTCCAACGTTCCTTTTGTCAGTCAGCGTAGCCTGCCACCTGTACTTTCTTCTGATCTGATGTTTGTGTATACAACATTTGAATATCATCAGAGTCAAATAGCTTGGTGCATAGCATCTTCTTGTCTTCTGACCTTGAAGGGCTTCTGAGCGTGATACCATGAGAACTTCAGTGCTTCTGCTTCTGATCTCAAGTTCTTCTGATGCTTACATAGACCCATGTTCTGATTCTGCTTTGACCATCTTCTGATGTCTTGCCAGACCATGTTCTGATGTTGCATGCTGAACCTTCTTAGACAAAGCTTCTGAGCGCTGATTTGTGCATACTCTTTATATATTTCCTGAAAAGGAAATTGCAATGTATTAGAGTACCACATTATCTCACACAAAATTCATATCCTTGTTATCATAATATGTTTCTAAGTATAATATGACTAAAGTTGAAATTCATAGCTTGCCGAGAAAATCAATGCCAAACTTTGTTTCTCCCCTAGAGAAATTACAAAAGCTTGTAACAATGTAAATTATCTTCTCTAAATAGGAATGAGTTATTTCATTTCTATTGTAGATCACCATCTTTAAGAAAAATCATTGATGTATTTTACTTTCTTTATAAAAATAGAAATACTCAGCATAGAAATTTGAAATTACAAAATAATCATTTATGTGATTCAAAACTAAAAGGATAAAGAGCAGTAGAGCAAAAGAAGAGTAAATTAATAAACATGATTTTATTGATAAGCAATTCTTACACAAATCAAACATAGAATAGAAATTTTTATTATTTAATCCTCTTCAATGTCTCTACTAATTCAAGCAGACGACGATCAAAATGCGGAAGGGGTTGGGGCTGGTGGGTGATGATGATGATTCTTCTTGGGTTTTTTGTGATGACGATCCAAATCAAAAGAATCAATAGAGGAGGAGGATTGTGATCGAACTGGGGAAGGGGTTGGGGCTGATGGGTGATGGCGATGATGTTTCTTGTGGTGATGATCCACATCAAAGGAATCATTAACTAAATAAGATGGTGATTGAATAGGGGAATGGATAGGGGCTGATGGATGATGATGATGATGTTTCTTGCCATGATGGTCTAGGTCAACGGAATCAATATGGAAGGAAGATGGTGACTGAACAGGAGAAGGGCTTGGGGTTGATGGATGATGACGATGATGTCTCTTGTGATGATGATCTAAATCTATAGAATCAATAGAGGAGGTATAGGTTGATTGACTTGGAGAAGGGGATGGGGTTGATGGGTGATGTCTAGGATGTTTTTTGTGATGATGATCCAAATCAAGAGAATTAAAAGAGTAAGAAGATTGGGAATGAACAGGGGATGGAGTTGGAGCTGATGGGTGATGTTTTGCGTGTTTTTTGTGAGTATAAACCCCTTTAGCAAAGCCCATGAAAGAGCTCACTTGAAGTAAGACTACTATTAAGATTAAAATTTTGGCCATGTCTCTATGCAAGATACAATAACCAAAAGTGATGGTGAAGCGATACTGATATGTTGTGAGCTCCTGAAAGATGTTATTTATAAGAGCTTATGTCCAGAATGTGTCAAAATACACTATGTACCTGGTCAAAAAAACTTAACTCTAGAAATTTTAAAATAGGTTAGTTGAAAACTTTAATTTTTAATTATTAAAAGTGTTTCTAGAAAGCTTTTAATAAATACACATTATAATATGATCACGATTTTTAAGAAAAGTTATATTTATTCTTTGAATATTTTAAGAAATACTCCCTTTTGACATATAAATAATAAATAATTTTTGTTTTAGAAGCATTGAATAATCCATTTATTTTCTCTATATAACATAGTCAAGTTTCTCTAATAATTCTGACTAAAGACACAATTTTTTTTAATCATATTGAGTATTAATAAATAATAATACGTTTTTTGTCAATTATTCCCATAAACCATTTATATATTCATAATACTTTAAAATAGATATATATTATTATATTATAAAGAAAAAAATAGAAACTTTATTTGAATGTTTAAAAACTTTAATTATTATATTATTAATAAGTTTAATATATATAATTTTTGTTTTGTTTTTTATAACACATTTTTGAAAAAAATAAATACTATTTTTGATGTACTTTACCATTATTCAAAACATATTTAGTATTGAGTCAAGGTAATAATAATTTGAAGAAATGTATATCAATAATATATAACATCTTAATACAATTTAATTTTTAAAAAATTGTTAATTTATAAATATCATCAACTCATTTACATTAATATACAAATATAAATATATTTACAGTTTGAGATTGAACTTTGGATCAACAATTTACAGTCATTTAACTCAACTAGCACTTAATAGTTGTGCTACCTCACCCGTCCCAATATATTTAATTTTAGGTCGAAATATAGACTTTAAATATTATAATTTATTTTCAAAAATATTTTTGGTGGGAGAATGTTCGAAGCGCTTAAAGTGCTTTTAAAAAAATTGAAGTTATCGCTGATAATAAAAAAACTAGTTATATAGTGATCCTGAAATAATTTATTTTTACAAATAAAAAAACATTAATAATTAAGAGATACTTAAGGTTAAATTAGTTTTAAAAAGGGATTGGCTTGTATCTTTTGAAAAATAAATATTACTCTATTATAAAAAAAAAATTACTTAAGAAAATTTTAATAATAAAAGTTACAAGTTCAAGGTTGGCCCAATGTAGTAGTATTAGATATGTAGTCAACTCTTTTCTTCTTCTTTATATTATAAAGAATAGACGTTGAGAATAAAATAGGCTTTTATGCTTCTCCGAGAATAGGACATGTATCCCATATTATTATTTGTAGTGAAAATAAATTTATAAAAATATTCATATTTTAAGATATTTGTACCAAATTCATGCGACATAGAAAAAGATCGGACAATATGTTTCTAAGTATAATATGACTAAAGTTGAAATTCATAGCTTGCCGAGAAAATCAATGCCAAACTTTGTTTCTCCCCTAGAGAAATTACAAAAGCTTGTAACAATGTAAATTATCTTCTCTAAATAGGAATGAGTTATTTCATTTCTATTGTAGATCACCATCTTTAAGAAAAATCATTGATGTATTTTACTTTCTTTATAAAAATAGAAATACTCAGCATAGAAATTTGAAATTACAAAATAATCATTTATGTGATTCAAAACTAAAAGGATAAAGAGCAGTAGAGCAAAAGAAGAGTAAATTAATAAACATGATTTTATTGATAAGCAATTCTTACACAAATCAAACATAGAATAGAAATTTTTATTATTTAATCCTCTTCAATGTCTCTACTAATTCAAGCAGACGACGATCAAAATGCGGAAGGGGTTGGGGCTGGTGGGTGATGATGATGATTCTTCTTGGGTTTTTTGTGATGACGATCCAAATCAAAAGAATCAATAGAGGAGGAGGATTGTGATCGAACTGGGGAAGGGGTTGGGGCTGATGGGTGATGGCGATGATGTTTCTTGTGGTGATGATCCACATCAAAGGAATCATTAACTAAATAAGATGGTGATTGAATAGGGGAATGGATAGGGGCTGATGGATGATGATGATGATGTTTCTTGCCATGATGGTCTAGGTCAACGGAATCAATATGGAAGGAAGATGGTGACTGAACAGGAGAAGGGCTTGGGGTTGATGGATGATGACGATGATGTCTCTTGTGATGATGATCTAAATCTATAGAATCAATAGAGGAGGTATAGGTTGATTGACTTGGAGAAGGGGATGGGGTTGATGGGTGATGTCTAGGATGTTTTTTGTGATGATGATCCAAATCAAGAGAATTAAAAGAGTAAGAAGATTGGGAATGAACAGGGGATGGAGTTGGAGCTGATGGGTGATGTTTTGCGTGTTTTTTGTGAGTATAAACCCCTTTAGCAAAGCCCATGAAAGAGCTCACTTGAAGTAAGACTACTATTAAGATTAAAATTTTGGCCATGTCTCTATGCAAGATACAATAACCAAAAGTGATGGTGAAGCGATACTGATATGTTGTGAGCTCCTGAAAGATGTTATTTATAAGAGCTTATGTCCAGAATGTGTCAAAATACACTATGTACCTGGTCAAAAAAACTTAACTCTAGAAATTTTAAAATAGGTTAGTTGAAAACTTTAATTTTTAATTATTAAAAGTGTTTCTAGAAAGCTTTTAATAAATACACATTATAATATGATCACGATTTTTAAGAAAAGTTATATTTATTCTTTGAATATTTTAAGAAATACTCCCTTTTGACATATAAATAATAAATAATTTTTGTTTTAGAAGCATTGAATAATCCATTTATTTTCTCTATATAACATAGTCAAGTTTCTCTAATAATTCTGACTAAAGACACAATTTTTTTTAATCATATTGAGTATTAATAAATAATAATACGTTTTTTGTCAATTATTCCCATAAACCATTTATATATTCATAATACTTTAAAATAGATATATATTATTATATTATAAAGAAAAAAATAGAAACTTTATTTGAATGTTTAAAAACTTTAATTATTATATTATTAATAAGTTTAATATATATAATTTTTGTTTTGTTTTTTATAACACATTTTTGAAAAAAATAAATACTATTTTTGATGTACTTTACCATTATTCAAAACATATTTAGTATTGAGTCAAGGTAATAATAATTTGAAGAAATGTATATCAATAATATATAACATCTTAATACAATTTAATTTTTAAAAAATTGTTAATTTATAAATATCATCAACTCATTTACATTAATATACAAATATAAATATATTTACAGTTTGAGATTGAACTTTGGATCAACAATTTACAGTCATTTAACTCAACTAGCACTTAATAGTTGTGCTACCTCACCCGTCCCAATATATTTAATTTTAGGTCGAAATATAGACTTTAAATATTATAATTTATTTTCAAAAATATTTTTGGTGGGAGAATGTTCGAAGCGCTTAAAGTGCTTTTAAAAAAATTGAAGTTATCGCTGATAATAAAAAAACTAGTTATATAGTGATCCTGAAATAATTTATTTTTACAAATAAAAAAACATTAATAATTAAGAGATACTTAAGGTTAAATTAGTTTTAAAAAGGGATTGGCTTGTATCTTTTGAAAAATAAATATTACTCTATTATAAAAAAAAAATTACTTAAGAAAATTTTAATAATAAAAGTTACAAGTTCAAGGTTGGCCCAATGTAGTAGTATTAGATATGTAGTCAACTCTTTTCTTCTTCTTTATATTATAAAGAATAGACGTTGAGAATAAAATAGGCTTTTATGCTTCTCCGAGAATAGGACATGTATCCCATATTATTATTTGTAGTGAAAATAAATTTATAAAAATATTCATATTTTAAGATATTTGTACCAAATTCATGCGACATAGAAAAAGATCGGACAATATGTTTCTAAGTATAATATGACTAAAGTTGAAATTCATAGCTTGCCGAGAAAATCAATGCCAAACTTTGTTTCTCCCCTAGAGAAATTACAAAAGCTTGTAACAATGTAAATTATCTTCTCTAAATAGGAATGAGTTATTTCATTTCTATTGTAGATCACCATCTTTAAGAAAAATCATTGATGTATTTTACTTTCTTTATAAAAATAGAAATACTCAGCATAGAAATTTGAAATTACAAAATAATCATTTATGTGATTCAAAACTAAAAGGATAAAGAGCAGTAGAGCAAAAGAAGAGTAAATTAATAAACATGATTTTATTGATAAGCAATTCTTACACAAATCAAACATAGAATAGAAATTTTTATTATTTAATCCTCTTCAATGTCTCTACTAATTCAAGCAGACGACGATCAAAATGCGGAAGGGGTTGGGGCTGGTGGGTGATGATGATGATTCTTCTTGGGTTTTTTGTGATGACGATCCAAATCAAAAGAATCAATAGAGGAGGAGGATTGTGATCGAACTGGGGAAGGGGTTGGGGCTGATGGGTGATGGCGATGATGTTTCTTGTGGTGATGATCCACATCAAAGGAATCATTAACTAAATAAGATGGTGATTGAATAGGGGAATGGATAGGGGCTGATGGATGATGATGATGATGTTTCTTGCCATGATGGTCTAGGTCAACGGAATCAATATGGAAGGAAGATGGTGACTGAACAGGAGAAGGGCTTGGGGTTGATGGATGATGACGATGATGTCTCTTGTGATGATGATCTAAATCTATAGAATCAATAGAGGAGGTATAGGTTGATTGACTTGGAGAAGGGGATGGGGTTGATGGGTGATGTCTAGGATGTTTTTTGTGATGATGATCCAAATCAAGAGAATTAAAAGAGTAAGAAGATTGGGAATGAACAGGGGATGGAGTTGGAGCTGATGGGTGATGTTTTGCGTGTTTTTTGTGAGTATAAACCCCTTTAGCAAAGCCCATGAAAGAGCTCACTTGAAGTAAGACTACTATTAAGATTAAAATTTTGGCCATGTCTCTATGCAAGATACAATAACCAAAAGTGATGGTGAAGCGATACTGATATGTTGTGAGCTCCTGAAAGATGTTATTTATAAGAGCTTATGTCCAGAATGTGTCAAAATACACTATGTACCTGGTCAAAAAAACTTAACTCTAGAAATTTTAAAATAGGTTAGTTGAAAACTTTAATTTTTAATTATTAAAAGTGTTTCTAGAAAGCTTTTAATAAATACACATTATAATATGATCACGATTTTTAAGAAAAGTTATATTTATTCTTTGAATATTTTAAGAAATACTCCCTTTTGACATATAAATAATAAATAATTTTTGTTTTAGAAGCATTGAATAATCCATTTATTTTCTCTATATAACATAGTCAAGTTTCTCTAATAATTCTGACTAAAGACACAATTTTTTTTAATCATATTGAGTATTAATAAATAATAATACGTTTTTTGTCAATTATTCCCATAAACCATTTATATATTCATAATACTTTAAAATAGATATATATTATTATATTATAAAGAAAAACATAGAAACTTTATTTGAATGTTTAAAAACTTTAATTATTATATTATTAATAAGTTTAATATATATAATTTTTGTTTTGTTTTTTATAACACATTTTTGAAAAAAATAAATACTATTTTTGATGTACTTTACCATTATTCAAAACATATTTAGTATTGAGTCAAGGTAATAATAATTTGAAGAAATGTATATCAATAATATATAACATCTTAATACAATTTAATTTTTAAAAAATTGTTAATTTATAAATATCATCAACTCATTTACATTAATATACAAATATAAATATATTTACAGTTTGAGATTGAACTTTGGATCAACAATTTACAGTCATTTAACTCAACTAGCACTTAATAGTTGTGCTACCTCACCCGTCCCAATATATTTAATTTTAGGTCGAAATATAGACTTTAAATATTATAATTTATTTTCAAAAATATTTTTGGTGGGAGAATGTTCGAAGCGCTTAAAGTGCTTTTAAAAAAATTGAAGTTATCGCTGATAATAAAAAAACTAGTTATATAGTGATCCTGAAATAATTTATTTTTACAAATAAAAAAACATTAATAATTAAGAGATACTTAAGGTTAAATTAGTTTTAAAAAGGGATTGGCTTGTATCTTTTGAAAAATAAATATTACTCTATTATAAAAAAAAAATTACTTAAGAAAATTTTAATAATAAAAGTTACAAGTTCAAGGTTGGCCCAATGTAGTAGTATTAGATATGTAGTCAACTCTTTTCTTCTTCTTTATATTATAAAGAATAGACGTTGAGAATAAAATAGGCTTTTATGCTTCTCCGAGAATAGGACATGTATCCCATATTATTATTTGTAGTGAAAATAAATTTATAAAAATATTCATATTTTAAGATATTTGTACCAAATTCATGCGACATAGAAAAAGATCGGACAATATGTTTCTAAGTATAATATGACTAAAGTTGAAATTCATAGCTTGCCGAGAAAATCAATGCCAAACTTTGTTTCTCCCCTAGAGAAATTACAAAAGCTTGTAACAATGTAAATTATCTTCTCTAAATAGGAATGAGTTATTTCACTACTATTGTAGATCACCATCTTTAAGAAAAATCATTGATGTATTTTACTTTCTTTATAAAAATAGAAATACTCAGCATAGAAATTTGAAATTACAAAATAATCATTTATGTGATTCAAAACTAAAAGGATAAAGAGCAGTAGAGCAAAAGAAGAGTAAATTAATAAACATGATTTTATTGATAAGCAATTCTTACACAAATCAAACATAGAATAGAAATTTTTATTATTTAATCCTCTTCAATGTCTCTACTAATTCAAGCAGACGACGATCAAAATGCGGAAGGGGTTGGGGCTGGTGGGTGATGATGATGATTCTTCTTGGGTTTTTTGTGATGACGATCCAAATCAAAAGAATCAATAGAGGAGGAGGATTGTGATCGAACTGGGGAAGGGGTTGGGGCTGATGGGTGATGGCGATGATGTTTCTTGTGGTGATGATCCACATCAAAGGAATCATTAACTAAATAAGATGGTGATTGAATAGGGGAATGGATAGGGGCTGATGGATGATGATGATGATGTTTCTTGCCATGATGGTCTAGGTCAACGGAATCAATATGGAAGGAAGATGGTGACTGAACAGGAGAAGGGCTTGGGGTTGATGGATGATGACGATGATGTCTCTTGTGATGATGATCTAAATCTATAGAATCAATAGAGGAGGTATAGGTTGATTGACTTGGAGAAGGGGATGGGGTTGATGGGTGATGTCTAGGATGTTTTTTGTGATGATGATCCAAATCAAGAGAATTAAAAGAGTAAGAAGATTGGGAATGAACAGGGGATGGAGTTGGAGCTGATGGGTGATGTTTTGCGTGTTTTTTGTGAGTATAAACCCCTTTAGCAAAGCCCATGAAAGAGCTCACTTGAAGTAAGACTACTATTAAGATTAAAATTTTGGCCATGTCTCTATGCAAGATACAATAACCAAAAGTGATGGTGAAGCGATACTGATATGTTGTGAGCTCCTGAAAGATGTTATTTATAAGAGCTTATGTCCAGAATGTGTCAAAATACACTATGTACCTGGTCAAAAAAACTTAACTCTAGAAATTTTAAAATAGGTTAGTTGAAAACTTTAATTTTTAATTATTAAAAGTGTTTCTAGAAAGCTTTTAATAAATACACATTATAATATGATCACGATTTTTAAGAAAAGTTATATTTATTCTTTGAATATTTTAAGAAATACTCCCTTTTGACATATAAATAATAAATAATTTTTGTTTTAGAAGCATTGAATAATCCATTTATTTTCTCTATATAACATAGTCAAGTTTCTCTAATAATTCTGACTAAAGACACAATTTTTTTTAATCATATTGAGTATTAATAAATAATAATACGTTTTTTGTCAATTATTCCCATAAACCATTTATATATTCATAATACTTTAAAATAGATATATATTATTATATTATAAAGAAAAAAATAGAAACTTTATTTGAATGTTTAAAAACTTTAATTATTATATTATTAATAAGTTTAATATATATAATTTTTGTTTTGTTTTTTATAACACATTTTTGAAAAAAATAAATACTATTTTTGATGTACTTTACCATTATTCAAAACATATTTAGTATTGAGTCAAGGTAATAATAATTTGAAGAAATGTATATCAATAATATATAACATCTTAATACAATTTAATTTTTAAAAAATTGTTAATTTATAAATATCATCAACTCATTTACATTAATATACAAATATAAATATATTTACAGTTTGAGATTGAACTTTGGATCAACAATTTACAGTCATTTAACTCAACTAGCACTTAATAGTTGTGCTACCTCACCCGTCCCAATATATTTAATTTTAGGTCGAAATATAGACTTTAAATATTATAATTTATTTTCAAAAATATTTTTGGTGGGAGAATGTTCGAAGCGCTTAAAGTGCTTTTAAAAAAATTGAAGTTATCGCTGATAATAAAAAAACTAGTTATATAGTGATCCTGAAATAATTTATTTTTACAAATAAAAAAACATTAATAATTAAGAGATACTTAAGGTTAAATTAGTTTTAAAAAGGGATTGGCTTGTATCTTTTGAAAAATAAATATTACTCTATTATAAAAAAAAAATTACTTAAGAAAATTTTAATAATAAAAGTTACAAGTTCAAGGTTGGCCCAATGTAGTAGTATTAGATATGTAGTCAACTCTTTTCTTCTTCTTTATATTATAAAGAATAGACGTTGAGAATAAAATAGGCTTTTATGCTTCTCCGAGAATAGGACATGTATCCCATATTATTATTTGTAGTGAAAATAAATTTATAAAAATATTCATATTTTAAGATATTTGTACCAAATTCATGCGACATAGAAAAAGATCGGACAATATGTTTCTAAGTATAATATGACTAAAGTTGAAATTCATAGCTTGCCGAGAAAATCAATGCCAAACTTTGTTTCTCCCCTAGAGAAATTACAAAAGCTTGTAACAATGTAAATTATCTTCTCTAAATAGGAATGAGTTATTTCACTACTATTGTAGATCACCATCTTTAAGAAAAATCATTGATGTATTTTACTTTCTTTATAAAAATAGAAATACTCAGCATAGAAATTTGAAATTACAAAATAATCATTTATGTGATTCAAAACTAAAAGGATAAAGAGCAGTAGAGCAAAAGAAGAGTAAATTAATAAACATGATTTTATTGATAAGCAATTCTTACACAAATCAAACATAGAATAGAAATTTTTATTATTTAATCCTCTTCAATGTCTCTACTAATTCAAGCAGACGACGATCAAAATGCGGAAGGGGTTGGGGCTGGTGGGTGATGATGATGATTCTTCTTGGGTTTTTTGTGATGACGATCCAAATCAAAAGAATCAATAGAGGAGGAGGATTGTGATCGAACTGGGGAAGGGGTTGGGGCTGATGGGTGATGGCGATGATGTTTCTTGTGGTGATGATCCACATCAAAGGAATCATTAACTAAATAAGATGGTGATTGAATAGGGGAATGGATAGGGGCTGATGGATGATGATGATGATGTTTCTTGCCATGATGGTCTAGGTCAACGGAATCAATATGGAAGGAAGATGGTGACTGAACAGGAGAAGGGCTTGGGGTTGATGGATGATGACGATGATGTCTCTTGTGATGATGATCTAAATCTATAGAATCAATAGAGGAGGTATAGGTTGATTGACTTGGAGAAGGGGATGGGGTTGATGGGTGATGTCTAGGATGTTTTTTGTGATGATGATCCAAATCAAGAGAATTAAAAGAGTAAGAAGATTGGGAATGAACAGGGGATGGAGTTGGAGCTGATGGGTGATGTTTTGCGTGTTTTTTGTGAGTATAAACCCCTTTAGCAAAGCCCATGAAAGAGCTCACTTGAAGTAAGACTACTATTAAGATTAAAATTTTGGCCATGTCTCTATGCAAGATACAATAACCAAAAGTGATGGTGAAGCGATACTGATATGTTGTGAGCTCCTGAAAGATGTTATTTATAAGAGCTTATGTCCAGAATGTGTCAAAATACACTATGTACCTGGTCAAAAAAACTTAACTCTAGAAATTTTAAAATAGGTTAGTTGAAAACTTTAATTTTTAATTATTAAAAGTGTTTCTAGAAAGCTTTTAATAAATACACATTATAATATGATCACGATTTTTAAGAAAAGTTATATTTATTCTTTGAATATTTTAAGAAATACTCCCTTTTGACATATAAATAATAAATAATTTTTGTTTTAGAAGCATTGAATAATCCATTTATTTTCTCTATATAACATAGTCAAGTTTCTCTAATAATTCTGACTAAAGACACAATTTTTTTTAATCATATTGAGTATTAATAAATAATAATACATTTTTTGTCAATTATTCCCATAAACCATTTATATATTCATAATACTTTAAAATAGATATACATTATTATATTATAAAGAAAAAATAGAAACTTTATTTGAATATTTAAAAACTTTAATTATTATATTATTAATAAGTTTAATATATATAATTTTTGTTTTGTTTTTTATAACACATTTTTGAAAAAAATAAATACTATTTTTGATGTACTTTACCATCATTCAAAACATATTTAGTATTGAGTCAAAGTAATAATAATTTGAAGAAATGTATATCAATAATATATAACATCTTAATACAATTTAATTTTTAAAAAATTGTTTATTTATAAATATCATCAACTCATTTACATTAATATACAAATATAAATATATTTACAGTTTGAGATTGAACTTTGGATCAACAATTTACAGTCATTTAACTCAACTAGCACTTAATAGTTGTGCTACCTCACCCGTCCCAATATATTTAATTTTAGGTCGAAATATAGACTTTAAATATTATAATTTATTTTCAAAAATATTTTTGGTTGGAGAATGTTCGAAGCGCTTAAAGTGCTTTTAAAAAAATTGAAGTTATCGCTGATAATAAAAAAACTAGTTATATAGTGATCCTGAAATAATTTATTTTTACAAATAAAAAAACATTAATAATTAAGAAATACTTAAGGTTAAATTAGTTTTAAAAAGGGATTGACTTGTATCTTTTGAAAAATAAATGTTACTCTATTATAAAAAAAAATTACTTAAGAAAATTTTAATAATAAAAGTTACAAGTTCAAGGTTGGCCCAATGTAATAGTATTAGATATGTAGTCAACTCTTTTCTTCTTCTTTATATTATAAAGAATAGAAGTTGAGAATAAAATAGGCTTTTATGCTTCTCCGAGAATAGGACATGTATCCCATATTATTATTTGTAGTGAGAATAAATTTATAAAAATATTCATATTTTAAGATATTTGTACCAAATTCATGCGACATAGAAAACGATCGGACAATATGTTTCTAAGTATAATATGACTAAAGTTGAAATTCATAGCTTGCCGAGAAAATCAATGCCAAACTTTGTTTCTCCCCTAGAGAAATTACAAAAGCTTGTAACAATGTAAATTATCTTCTCTAAATAGGAATGAGTTATTTCATTTCTATTGTAGATCACCATCTTTAAGAAAAATCATTGATGTATTTTACTTTCTTTATAAAAATAGAAATACTCAGCATAGAAATTTGAAATTACAAAATAATCATTTATGTGATTCAAAACTAAAAGGATAAAGAGCAGTAGAGCAAAAGAAGAGTAAATTAATAAACATGATTTTATTGATAAGCAATTCTTACACAAATCAAACATAGAATAGAAATTTTTATTATTTAATCCTCTTCAATGTCTCTACTAATTCAAGCAGACGGCGATCAAAATGCCGAAGGGGTTGGGGCTGGTGGGTGATGATGATGATGCTTCTTGGGTTTTTTGTGATGACGATCCAAATCAAGAGAATCAATAGACGAGGAGGATTGTGATCGAACTGGAGAAGGGGTTGGGGATGATGGGTGATGGCGATGATGTTTCTTGTGGTGATGATCCACATCAAAGGAATCATTAATTAAATAAGACGGTGATTGAATAGGAGAATGGATAGAGGCTGATGGATGATGATGATGATGTTTCTTGCCATGATGGTCTAGATCAACGGAATCAATATGGAAGGAAGATGGTGACTAAACAGGAGAAGGGCTTGGGGTTGATGGATGATGACGATGATGTCTCTTGTGATGATGATCTAAATCTATAGAATCAATAGAGGAGGTATAGGTTGATTGACTTGGAGAAGGGGATGGGGTTGATGGGTGATGTCTAGGATGTTTTTTGTGATGATGATCCAAATCAAGAGAATCAAAAGAGTAAGAAGATTGTGAATGAACAGGGGATGGAGTTGGAGCTGATGGGTGATGTTTTGCGTGTTTTTTGTGAGTATAAACCCCTTTAGCAAAGCCCATGAAAGAGCTCACTTGAAGTAAGACTACTATTAAGATTAAAATTTTGTCCATGTCTCTATGCATGATTCAATAACCAAACGTGATGGTGAAGCGATATTGATATGTTGTGAGCTCCTGAAAGATGTTATTTATAAGAGCTTATGTCCAGAATGTGTCAAAATACACTACGTACCTGGTCAAAAAAACTTAACTCTAGAAATTTTAAAATAGATTAGTTGAAAACTTTATTTTTAATTATTAAAAGTGTTTCTAAAAAGCTTTTAATAAATACACATTATAAGAAATACTCCCTTTTGACATAAGTTGGTTTTAGTTTGAACAAACCGTGGCTTGTGTAGCTCGATTTGTGAGGTTTCAAGACTTAGAAATGATTGGAATATGTTCAGTGATGCTTGAGGAAGGTATTAGAATGTTTAGTTTGTATGGAAAGTGACTGGAATTCAAAATTCGAATTTGAGATTTCTTTGAAAAATTTAAGTGATTACAAGTGTGTTACAAGCAGAATTCTGGCTATGATTTCGTTCTCCCTTTGTTGTTGAAGTATACCAAGATATTTTTAAGCCATGGAGTGCTTAAAAACTAAGCTAGAAGCATTTATGAGCTTTGTTGAATTTTTGACTTTCAAGCTTAAAATTTAAGCAACCCTTGCTTAATTTTTCCACATTCTTGCCATAGAATTTCCTTGCACCTTCCTTGCTGCATAATTGAAGATTCCTTGGTGGCTTTAGCTTAGAAAATAAGCTATGCTTTATCCTTCCATTTTTCCTTTTTATTTAATCTTAAAATAAGATAAAATTAAGCCAAAAATGGATAAAAATGGTGTGGGCTTTGTCTTGGTCGTGGGAGGCCCATAATATCATGGCAAACATGTTTGAACCATGAAAACATGGCCCCATTTGGAAAAAATGCATTTTTGAGCAATGTTGGTTTTATGCACTTTCCCAAAATTTACCCAACTTCAACAAGGTGTAAATCCCTCAATTTTTGTCATATGAAGGAGATCTTGCACTTTTTGGAAACCTCAAAGAGTCCTCTAACCAATGCCTTTGGTCTCATGTCAAAATGATTTTTGATGCTCCTTGTGTGTCCTTTTGAAAAAAGTGTCTTTTTGTTGACTTTGAAAATGACCTGTAATGTCTTTGTTCATATTTTTCAAATGGTGAATGTGATGACCATGGGATCAATTGCATTTGAAAGATAATTGAATTTCCTTCAAAATGAGATTTGGTTTGAATTTTTTGGATGAAGGATGAGAGAGTTATGACCAGTCAAAGTTGAGTTGACTTTTCAGGTAAAACCCTAATTTTGAATCTTAGGGTTTTGTTGATTTTTGATCTTTCCTTGATGAATTATGATCATCCAATGATCAAATGATGAATCCTTTGACAAAATATGGATTTTGACAAAAAAAATTCATTTTTGACTGTCTGTTGACTTTTTTGGTCAAACGGGTCGTCTGTTGACTGTTTGAGCTGCTGGCGGTGCGTCTGAGTGAATTGAAATCTGAAAATTTGTGTGATGGTACTTTGAGATATATGGATGTCCATGAAATCCATTTGAGGTCTCAAAACTTGTTTCTCCTGTAAAAACAAGAAAACCCTAGTCAGGGACTGTTTGTGTAGGAGACAGTTAAGCGTACCTGATTTTTGTGCAGTGTTGAGTCTCTGCTAATCATGTGATATTCAGAAGAATTCTAGGACAAAATATTGGAATTTTGAATTGTGAAAGATTGATTTGATTGATGGTACAAAACACGGAGAATTGTACTGCCAGCAGTTTGACTGTCAACCGACTGTTCAGGTGTTGATGTAGCAGTTAGAGTGAAAAATCAACAGTCAAAGTTAATTTTCTTTTTGTTGTTTTTGTTTTATGTGAAAAATGAAAGTTTATTTACATGACTTGTTAAAAAACACAGACATAATAAATAACTAATATTTACTGTACGCGAGCAACATTACCGATAATAATCCTGAAAATCATTTAATGCACAGAAAATGAATATTTAACTGGCAGAAAACACACAAAATATTATCTGAATAATTAAGCAACATTATGACAAATAGTACAACATTTAATACTGACAGTACAAATATTACATACTATATTGAACAGTACGACGAATAAACGGTACATTTAAGAAATAAGAAATACGGCAAACTTTAAGAATGACGATTAATAACCCATGCTACAAATAATAACATGTAGATGATTGGGAGTGCAAGCATCCCAGGTCCACAGTGTTCCGGGCTATGTAGACAGAAAAAGGACATGATCACCGTAGCAATGGTGATGACCATAAGAAAACACGTTTCCCACCACTTCGCCAATTTGTCGGGGAAGAAGAAAGGATGGATATGAAGTAAGAATTTGAGAGATGAATTAGAATTTGATGTGAGATTTTATGGAAAAATGAGAGGTATTTATAGAATGGAAAGAAGGATAGAGACATTGGGGAATGAAGTGATTCCGTACAAAAGGAAAATTTTGAGTGGAAGTAAGATTTGAAAGAAAGTGTATGATAGTGTTGGGAAAAAGAGAGATATATAGGATAAAGTTAGGATTTGATTTTTTGAAAAAGAGATTTGAAAAGATTTTTGAAAATAAGGGAATATAGTACAAAAATTAATGGGAAACAATAGATAATAATAATCTACTTGTTACCAGTACAGTCTGAGTTTCCTGATTCTGCGCCTGCAAAAGATTTAACTCTGTACCAATTGTGTCAGTACTATTTATCTGTAAATAAATAAATAGCATGTGTGAAGTAATAAACAGTATTTGGCGTTTGCGTAAGAATAAATTCAACTGCAAGCCAAAATACTGTATAAGAAAAATTCTAAAAACTAAGTATTTCACATGTCAGGATATTTATTGAAATAAAAAATCCATGATTATGTGAGACTCTTAATTTTTAGATTGGAGTTTTCTTGAAAAAAGATGCGGGCAAATTTTGGGGTATAACAGTTGCCCCTATTCAATCTTCTTAAACCTGAAGAGATTGTCTGAAATCTGAAGGTGGAAGATGATTGAATATTTAGATGCCCTGAAAATTTGCACTTACCTTGATCAGAAGAGATGTTGGAAGTTGCATTTGAATGTCGTCTGCGAAATGTTGTTGGTAGATTGAAACATTACCTGAGATGGGCTTTCAGATGCCACCCGGCAAATGGGTTGATGGTTTGTTCATCAGAACGAATCCATTGATTATATCTTGATGAAGGATTTGAAAGTCTTTGTGTTGACTGTTTCGGAACCGTCCAAGGTTACCGCTTTAAGTCTAGGAGGATGATCGTTACGGAACTTGTCCAAAGTTTTTCCGCTTTAGATTTTGAAAGTTGATCATTGTGGAACCGTCTGAGGTATCAGCTTTAGATCTTCGATGGTAGATCGTTCTGGAACCGTCTGAGGTATCGACTTTAGATCTTCGATGCTAGATCGTTCTGGAACCGTCTGAGGTATCAGCTTTAGATCTTCGATGCTAGATCGTTCTGGAACCGTCTGAGGTATCAGCTTTAGATCTTTGATGTTAGATCGTTCTGGAACCGTCTGAGGTATCAGCTTTAGATCTTCGATGTTAGATCGTTCTGGAACCGTCTGAGGTATCAGCTTTAGATCTTCGATGCTAGATCGTTCTGGAACCGTCTGAGGTATTGACTTTAGATCTGCGATGTCTGTTTTTGAGTTGGTAAGTGATCAGAATGAATCTTTGGCTTGATTATATCTGAGAGAACCGTTCATGGAATTCAGGTGAACACTGCATGTGATTGAGAACATCTTTGTTGAAGATATCCGTCTACCTGAAAAATCAAGTTAGTGATATGCAATGTTTATGATGCATGTAATGTGAGATATTCTCGAGCTAAAGGAGAAATATGCATGTTATGTTGTGTATGAATATGTGTATGATGTGTGATATATGATATATGATGTATGATGTATGAATATGAATATGATGTGTGAATATGATGTATGACTTAAGCGTGTCAAGCTTCTGGTTTGAAGGTAAATCTCCGCTAGCCATCTGGATATGACTATATTGTGATGATCTCTTGTCTTGTTTGAGTACCCTCGGCTGGGGGATAAGACTTCTTTGAGGACCATGGTACTCTGTTGAAGGATCTTTGACTACCGCTTGGGAATGAAAGGTAGTTGGAAGTTCTGATTTTGATGCCCTTTTAAGTGGGAATGAGGAAGATGCATAATCCTCCGATGCACTATCTGACCAAGTCCCGGTGTGAAGATCACACCTTCTGAGGATAGTAATCTGGAACAACCCTGTTGGGGGATAAGACTTCTTTTGGAGAGAAAATCTTATTGAGGAATTTGCTGAGAAGTGTGTTTCTCTTAGGGATTTTTCTTCTAATGGGATGATGTCCAGATGATTGGGACATTACCTGAATGCTATTCCTGTTTTTCCTGGTAAACATCAATCATATTCAAATGCATATGTTCATTCAAAATTATCATTGGGACGTTTACGTATTCAAAACAGAAAAAGTGAAAATGGTGATTTTGAGCCTAAGCTGCATTGATTTTTCCGAAAAAGAGCCATGATAGGCTGATAAGCACAGGGAGACAACAATCCTAGAAGTAGGAAATTGCCATAAAGCTTTGGAAAATATTTATAAAGATAAATAACTATGTGAAAACGATCCAGTCAAGTTTCAATTCTGCTATTGCCAATCTGTCTTCGAGCATCTCATCCCTCACTTGTTGGAAGAAAGTAATTAGACTGATCGGTATCTTTGATGTGTTGAATCTTGACGGTGAGTAGACAGCTGAACGGAACATAGTTGTACACTTTATTCCCTAACTTTTGCCTAGGCTGCCCTTTCAGGTTTTCAGCCTACCGGGATGATTTTATTTAGTCTCTAATTTTTGCCTGGACCGCCCTTTCGGGTTTTCAATCCACCGAGACGCTCATTTTTTTTTTGCCTAAGTCGCCCTTTCAGGTTTTCAACTTAGCGAGCTGTTTTTTTTTTTGTTTTTTTTAAGCGAAGTATTTTTTGACTATGTCCGCATTCACAGGGTGTAGGAAATCCTCGCCATCCATGGTAGTAAGCAACATGGCACCGCCGGAGAATATTTTCTTGATTACGAATGGTCCCTCATAGGTGGGAGTCCATTTGCCTCTGGGATCACCTTGTGGTAAGATGATGCGTTTGACAACCAAGCCACCAGTTTGGTATGCTTGACTTTTGACTTTTTTGTTGAAGACTTTGATCATACGCTTTTGGTATAGCTGACCATGACAAATAGCTGCGAGCCTCTTTTCATCAATCAAGTTTATCTGGTCCAACCGTGTTTGAATCCAATCGTCTTCGTCTAGATCGGCTTCTTTCATAATCCTTAGGGAAGGAATCTGAATTTCAATTGGAAGAACTGCCTCCATACCATAGACTAAGGAGAATGGAGTTGCCCCTGTTGAAGTACGCGCAGATGTGCGATAACCATGAAGAGCAAAAGGTAACATCTCATGCCAGTCTTTGTAGGTTACTGTCATTTTTTGTATGATTTTCTTGATGTTCTTGTTGGCAGCTTCCACCGCGCCGTTCATCTTTGGTCGATATGGAGAGGAATTATGATGTTTGATCTTGAACTGTGCGCAAAGTTCAGTAATCATTCTGTTGTTTAAATCTGTGCCATTGTCCGTGATAATCCGTTCAGGGATGCCATATCGACAAATGAGATTGTATTTGATGAACCGGGCCACCACATTCTTGGTGACAGAAGCAAATGAGGCTGCTTCTACCCACTTTGTGAAGTAGTCAATAGCGACCAGGATAAAGCGATGTCCGTTGGAAGCAGTGGGTTTGATTTCTCCAATCATATCAATACCCCACATTGCAAAAGGCCAAGGAGCCGTCAGGACGTTTAAAGGAACTGGAGGTACATGTACTTTGTCAGCATATATCTGGCATTTGTGACAGGTTCGGGAGTGGTGATGGCAGTCTGTTTCCATGGTAGACCAGTAATAACCTGCTCTTAGGATCTTTTTAGCCATTGTATGTCCACTTGAATGAGTACCGAAGGCACCATTATGTATGTCTCCCATGATCTGTTTTGCTTCCTTCTTGTTTACACAACGAAGTAAAGTCGAGTCATGGTTGCGTTTGTATAGGGTTCCATTACTTAGAAAGAATTTGGCTGCAAATCTCCTTAGAAATTTTCTGTCGTTAATGGATGCCCCTTCAGGGTACTCCTGAGCTTCGAGATATCTTTTTACTTCATGGAACCATGGTTTTTCTTCTGTTCCTTCGGTATCGATCTCATTGCAATAGGATGGTTCATCTTGTCTGTAAATGGTGATCATTGGCGCCTCGTTGTCCCATCTGACTTTGAACATAGACGACATGGTAGCTAAGGCATCAGCTAGTTGATTTTCCTCGCGTGGGATGTGTTCGAAAGTGATTTCTTCGAAATAAGGAATCAAACTCAGCACATATTCTTTGTAAGGAATTAGATTCGGGTGCTTTGTGTCCCATTCCCCTTTGACTTGGTAGATTACCAAGGCCGAGTCTCCGTAGACTTCCAGGAACTTGATTCTTAGATCAATTGCATCTTTAAGACCCAGAATACATGCTTCGTATTTGGCTATATTGTTAGTGCAGTTGAAGCATAATCTGGCAGTGAATGGTGTATGACCTCCTGCAGGGGAGATGATCATAGCTCCGATGCCATTGCCAAGTGCATTAGAAGCTCCGTCAAAAACCATAGTCCACCGGGATCCTGGCTCGGGTCCTTCTTCTGGTCCTGGTTGTTTGTAGTCATTGACTAGCATAATGTCCTCGTCTGGGAAGTCAAAGTTCAATGCTTGATAATCATCCACTGCTTGATGAGCCAGATGATCAGCTACCACACTTCCTTTGATTGCTTTCTGTGAAGTGTATTGAATGTCATATTCTGTTAAGATCATTTGCCATCTTGCTATTCTTCCAGAGAGAGCAGGCTTTTCGAACACGTATTTGATAGGATCCATCTTGGAGATTAGGAAAGTGGTGTGATTTAGCATGTACTGTCTTAGTCGGCGAGCAGCCCAAGCTAAGGCACAACAAGTTTTTTCGAGTAGTGAGTGTCTTGTTTCACAATCGGTAAACTTTTTGCTAAGATAGTAGATTGCGTGCTCCTTTCGGCCGGATTCGTCATGTTGTCCTAGTACACACCCCATTGAGTCTTCTAACACAGTTAGGTACATTATCAGAGGTCTTCCTTCCACAGGTGGCAACAAGATTGGCGATTTTTGGAGATATTCTTTGATTTTGTCAAAGGCTAACTGGCATTTGTCATTCCACCTTTCCACTTGATCTTTCTTCAACAGTTTGAAGATCGGCACACAAGTAGTAGTCATGTGGGCAATAAATCGGGCGATGTAATTTAGACGTCCCAAGAATCCTCTGACTTGTTTCTCAGTACGAGGTATAGGCATTTTTTGACCTTGGCAGGATCAACCTCAATACCTTTGCTGCTGACGATGAAACCTAAGAGTTTGCCGGATCTCACTCCAAAGGTACACTTATTTGGGTTCAGTCGCAACCTGTATTTCTTGAGTCTGTCAAACAGTTTGTGTAAATGACCCAGATGTTCTTCTTCGGTGTTGGATTTTGCAATCATGTCATCGACATACACCTCTATCTCCTGATGAATCATATCATGAAACAGAGCTACCATTGCACGTTGATAGGTTGCTCCTGCGTTCTTTAATCCAAAGGGCATTACTTTGTAACAAAAGGTTCCCCAGGGTTTTGTGAAGGTTGTTTTTTCCATGTCTTCGGGTGCCATCTTGATTTGATTGTACCCTGAGAATCCGTCCATAAAGGAGAATACCTTGCATTGTACGGTATTGTCAACCAGTACATCGATGTGTGGTAAAGGGAAATCATCTTTGGGGCTTGCCCGGTTCAGATCTCTGTAATCTACGCACATTCTGACTTTCCCGTCTTTTTTAGGTACAGGCACGATGTTAGCTATCCAAGGAGGATAACTTACAACTTTTAGGAATCCAGCATTGAACTGTTTTTCGACCTCGTCTTTGATCTTTTTTGACATATCAGGCCTACTCCTTCGTAGTTTCTGTTTGACTGGAGTGCTACCTTCTTTGATTGGCAGGCGATGAACTACAATGTCCGTGTCAAGGCCTGGCATATCTTCATAGGACCAGGCGAATATCTCGACGTAGTCTCGCAGCATTTGAATCAGTTTTTGCTTGATGCTGTGTTCTAAATCAGCCCTTATTTTGACTTCTTTCTTTTCCTCGTTGCTGCCCAAGTTGATGACCTCAATTGGCTCCTCGTGAGGCTGTATGGCCTTGTCTTCTTGTTCTAGCAGCCTTGCAAGTTCTCTTGGTACTTCACAATCTTCCTCACTTTCGTCCTCAGTTTGGTAGATCGGATTTTCAAAGTCATGACGGGCAATAGCAGAATCGTTATTGACTGGATCCAAAGTGTATGTGAATCCGCATTTTATTTATGTGAGTGTGTGTGAAAAAAAACATAGCTATTTGAAAGCAAAGAAAGAAAGAAAAAGGATCACAAAATTTAAATATGCAAGCGTCCCATGATTTTATTGAATGCACATGATCATGATATGATAAGCCCTTATAAAAGGACCAGTGCGCTTCGGGCAAGGCACACGGCTTTCAAGCTCATGGTTCGATGGTTCAGGAACCATTTTTATCTTTGCATAATATACACAAAGAAAACAGGAAATGGCATTTACTCCTGGTCAAAGGAGATCACATCCTCAGCTTTCCAGTTGTTCAATCCATTGTTGTGAGCAGGGAGTATCCAGCTGTTCCAGTTGCAGTTGTCTTCTTCATCTTCCACAGCGTTGATTTCATTAGTGGGAAAATGAGCCGGTGATCTTTCGGGAAAAGCGATATACTCTGCTAGATACGAGAGCCCAGGCTGAGATATCTCTGTTGGCTGAGCAAGGTGCTCGATAAGGCCGTCCCATGCAGTCGGGATGATGTTTTGAATAGAGACTTGTGCATCCTGATGAGGAGTGTATTCTGACAGAAAGTAACCCTCGTTATTTGGTATTTTCCTGGCTTCTTCAAGAGTGAAATTGTCATCATAATGTTCATCCCATCCAGTTGGGACAGTGTCCTCCATAGCAATTTGTGAGCTCGGAGGAGCGGAATATTTCACCATATAGTCATATTTGCCGCTGGGTTCTCCTAACGTATCCCATACTTCTTTAGGTGGATTTTGATATTGCTCAGCGACGGGACTTGTGAAACTTTTGTCATTTTCAGATTGATCACCCCATCCAGTTGGGGTAATGTCTTCCATAGCAATATAAGAATTCTGAGGTGCGGTATACTGATAATTATACCCGCCACTTGGTTCTCCCACAGCATCCCACATTCCCATGGAAATGGGTGGAATTTCATCTGGATATGGTTGAATGATATGGTTCAAGAACACTCCTTCATCTTCAATGGCGTTTACTTCTTGGCTGACGAAGTGTGACATTAATCCTCCAGAACGAGGACTTTGACCATTCTTTTGATTTCCACTATCATAGCCCAGGCCTAGCTTGTCGGACTTGTAGGGTATATCGGGAAGCTGTCCCCATACTGTGCAATCACCTTGTTCAATCACAGCTTTGGCATCTTTGAGAGAAGCCATAGTTGTAGTTGGAGTAGCAGGAATATGCTTGGTGGTAGAGACATCTGGAGAGACCACCTCAAAAGATTGGCAGGGAGTTTCGATGAATTCGTCCTCCAACTCAACATATTTGGAATTGCTTAGGTGACTAACCACATATTCCTCTTCGCCATAGACTGTGACAATCATTCCTTTTACTGGATATTTTAACTTCTGATGCAGGGTAGAAGTTACAGCGTTTGCCCCATGTATCCAAGGGCGTCCAAGTAAACAGGAATAGGCGGGGTGAATTTCCATTACGTAAAAGATAGAATCAAAGATCTGAGAACCCACTCTGATTGGGAGATTCACTTTTCCGTATACCGTTCTTGTTGACCCGTCAAAGGCTCTTACCACAACATCACTTGGTTGTAACACAATTCCTTCGAAGTCAAGCTTTTCTAGTACTGTTTTCGGTAACACGTTCAAAGAAGAACCGTTATCTACTAGCACACGAGATAGAGTGGTGCCATTACATTCAATGGAGATATGTAGGGCCTTGTTATGATTTTTCCCAGCAGGGGTTAGATCCACATCAGAGAAACCGAGGCCATTTTTCACGGTTAAATTGGCAACACAATTCTCAAATTGGTCGACTGAGATCTCTTGAGGCACATGCGCAGCTTTCAGGAACTTCATCAGAGCTTTGGCATGAGCTTCTGAATATTTTAGCAGAGATAGCATTGAGATTTTTGAAGCGGTGTGCCCTAGTTGCTCAACAATATTGTAATCACTCTTGCAGATGATTTTCAATATTTCCTCCATTTCTTGCTTTGATGGATCCTCAGCAGTGATCTCCACCGGGGTTTGAACTTGTTCAACTTGTGGCTCTTTGCCTCGAGCGCTGTCATCTTGATTAGGAACTGGGACCCGGACGGGACCAGCAGCAACATTTGGAGAAATTTCTGGTGAAAAGATTCTTCCACTTCTCGTGATCTTGCTGGTACCCACAATATTATCCACAGTTGGAGTAGTTAACTTTGCGGCCTCTTTAGTCGAGGTATTCTGCTTAACTCCATGGACATAAACATTAGTGTCGTAACCCCATGGGACAGCTTTGTCTGAGGAGTATGGAAATGGAGTTGGACTAGCAATGACTACTGATGCCACTTTGAGTGTAGCAGAAATTTTGAACGGAGCCTTGGCAGAGATTTTGAATGGTAAACTGGAGATCACTGAGACATCCTCTATTCTTATCCCGTTTGCAAAGACTTCGCATAACACGTCCATAGAAGGGAGCCTCTCAAACATAATGGTACGGCGATCCATCCACTTTTGAATTCCCATTCTCAGATTTTCACAACCATTGGGCAGGTATGAGCAATAAAAGCAATCGGGGTCACATCCTGGAAAGTAACCAGCTTGGATTAGCTTTACTTTGACTTCGCAGAGTGGAGTTGATAATTCGTTCACATCATAGATGTAAACAGTGTCCAGGATAGCGTTAACAGTTTTGTCATGCTTTGGCATTGGTGCAGTGATGACATTTGGAGTTTCTAGAGGATCGAACTCAATTTCCCCAGCATCTATCATGTCTTGTATTTTATTTTTCAGGGCCCAGCAGTGATCTGCGTCATGTCCTGGACAGTTTGAGTGATGGGCACATGTTGCATCAGGGCGATAACTCGGAGAGGAAGTGTTGACATTCTTTGGAGGATCTTTTAATGTGATCAGATCTGCTTTTAGCAAATGTTGCAATGCCTGCGAGATTGGCATGTTGATTCTGGTGAAATTTCTTCTTGGCGCATATGGTCGACGCGTATATTTTAGCTGTTGATCTTTTTGAGGCGCAGATGCGGAGATCAGAACTGCCCCTACAGATTGGTGCTGCTCATTTTTGCGACCTTTCTGAATTTGCATTGTATTGACCTCATTTCTCCCGCTGATGGGCCTTTTTGTAGTACCAGAGGAGGAGCCTATTTGAATTTTTCCATTTTGAATGCCACTTTCGACACGTTCTCCGGTCAATATCAAGTCAGTGAAACCTGATGATGAGCTTCCCAGCAAATGACTATGGGCCAGTTAAAGTGCCCATGAACATGTCGACTAGCTCGCGATCAGATAAGGGTGGTTGAACTCTTCCAGCCATATCTCTCCACTTTTGTGCATATCCTTTGAAACTTTCTTTTGGTGCCATGGACATGCCCCTTAGTTGAGTACGGGTTGGTGCAAGATCAGCATTGTATTGGTACTGTTTGTAAAAAGCAGCAGCTAATTCTTCCCAAGTATGAACCTTGGTATTTTCCAGCTGGTAGTACCACTCGAGTTGTGTACCCGACAGACTTTCTTGGAAGAAGTGAATCCACAATTTGCTATCTGTTGTATGAGGTTGTATCTTCCTCACATAGGATCTCAGATGTAGTTTTGGACAAGACACTCCCTCATATTTTGCAAAGACAGGAACTTTGAATTTTGGAGGGATAACAACATCCGAGATGAGTCCCAGATCATTGAAATCTAAGCCAGGTATTTTTTGTATCTCCATAGCTTTCATACGTTCTTCCAGCTGTTGGTACTTGTCATCATCCGGTTTGTCCCCAGAATGATCATCTTCTTCATTGGAAGAGAGAGAGGGTTTAGCAGAACCCTGGTTGCTGTGATTGTCTCCTTGTTCATCATCACCGACTGTTTCAGGGATCTGTGGCTTTTTGAACTTTTTGACTGGGATTTTGATGTTCCTTTTCAGGTGACTCAAGCCTACAGATCCTTTGGGCTTCCTTTTCTTCTTGATTATCAGGGCTTTCAGTTCTTGTTGCCCCTTTGCCAATTCCAGAATTGCCACTTGAACTTGGGCATTCTGTGCTTCGAGGTTCTTGATGCTTGTCTCAGATTCCATCTCTTCTGACTGAAATAAACAGCGAGGAGATGAGAAATCCGTCATGTGAACCTGTTATGCAATGTGTATGAATGGATGCAATGTATATGCAATGTATATGAATGCAATGTATATGAATGCAATGTATATGAATGCAATGTATGTGAATGCAATGTGTGTGAATGCAATGTGTGTGAATGCAATGTGTGTGAATGCAATGTATGTGAATGCAATGTGTGTGCAATGTTTTCAAGGATCTTAGAGTTTAGATTTGTTAAAACAAAGAAGAAACAAACATTAGTTAAACAATTTATTTCTTTTTTTTTTTGCTTTTTTTTTCTTGCCTCATTTGGGCTTACAAAACAGAAATAAAGGAAATGAATGATCCCTCAGGTCTCCCATGGACGCTTTCTCTTTGCCCCCAGGAATGTGTTGATCTGCTGTTCTTCTTGAAGCTGTCCGGTGAGCTCCAATATCCTTCTCTCATAGTCTTGACAGTGTGCTTTGAAGGTGTCTCTTTCCTCTTTTAGTTGAACCCAAGATTTTTGCAACTCTTCTAGGTCAGTTGGCATATCTGGGTGTAGAATAACTTGAGGTTCGTCTCCTTCGACTTCTGGCTCAATAGTCACAGGTAGAATAGCGGGATATGGCTGATGAGTTTCTGAGCATGAGTACGGACCCATCTGAGGTAAGATTCCATAGGAATAGAATTCCATTGCCCTAGAGTTTTGATTTCTATTCTATAGACACTGCCCCATGCATGTATAAACCTTCGTCGGTGTCTATGGGAATCATTCTCGTAATCAAACACAATGCCACGGATAATCATGTCATGAGGACCGTTGCTCCTTGCATATCCGAATTGGCGTAAAGCTAAAGAGGGATTGTAGGTGATGCCCCCTTTGATGCCAAGGAGTGGCAAATTAGGGTAGTTTCCACAATGATCAATGATAGTAATGTCTCTTTGAAAGAAGTTGTTCCACCGGATATCTGAATGAGACAAAGACATAATCCTGCGAGACCATTGCATTCTTTGTTCATTTCTCAACACTGATCGGGGAAGATGAAATGTAAACCTCCTAGCCAGTAGTGGTATACAGCACATAAAAGTTCCTCGTTTCTTCTTGGTACGAGTGTATAGAGAATGTAAAATGTCTCCCAGCAATGTTGGTACCGGGTTACGGGTTAGGAAAAGGTTGATGATGTGTACACTTATGAACTGGTCGGGATTAGGGAATAAAACCAACCCATAGATCAAAAGGGCCATAACCTCCTCAAAAGCTGGATAACTTTTGTTTTCTAGCAGTAATCGAGCCTTTTCCAATAAGAACTTAGCAAGCAAACCCTTAACTCCACTCTTTGTTTCCCAATTGGACTCGATTTCTGATTTTCGCAAATGTAAAGCAGCAGCAATGACTTCAGGTTTTGGAATCCTTTCTAAACCAGTGAAAGGTAATTGATCTCGAATAGGTAATCCAATTAGCTCAGAGAACTCTTCCAAAGTGGGTACTAACTGGTAATCTGGAAAGGTAAAGCAATGATGTTCAGGGTCAAAGAACTGGAACAGGACCCGTATCATGTCTTCTTCAAATTTTGAGGTAACCAAATGGAGTAGGTGACCATGTCTTTCGGTGAATTGAACATTCCTGGGGAATTCTGATACTAAGTCTTTTAGTTCAGATGGTACCGTTGAGATGCTGATTCGGATGTAATCTCTGGTGGCGGGAGCCATTACCTGTAAAATAAACAAAGGTAAACTCTTTGATCCTTGAAGTGTTTAGTGTGAAAATGATATGCTTATGATGCAAACATGTGGCACACAAAAACAAATCAAACAATAGCCTTAGGTTTAAAGGCTTGCATGAAGCTGATAGGTGATACCCTCCCCACTGAAGTTGAGTTGGTTAAAACCTGTCCTAGAATAGCACTCGGGTTCTATGATCCTTGGAGGTAACATCTCAATACGGCGCTCGAACGACCGATCAAAATATTCCTCGAGGATAACTAACTTCGATCAATTTCAAAGCTAGCCACTTAATAGGCCACAAGTCAAGTTCAACTAAAAAGGTTCTAAGACAAATTAGTGTTTAATGACATTTCGGAAGCCTAATATACTCCTTGATCGTTTTCAAGGGATATCAGTATAAACCAAAGTATCGCACTAACGATGACTACCAGATCAACCGTATCGGTACATGCCGTACAGTTTCCTTGGTCTATTGTCATATACTTAAGGTATCTCGAGATTCGGGTTAGAATCTTTTACACAAGCAAAATACCCAAACAAACCTTTGAAAAATAGAGCAATCAAGTCAAACAATTGAAAACATCGAAGTGACCTATTCTCTTAAGGTAACCCCTTTTGAAAACATTT
This sequence comes from Vicia villosa, assembly GCF_029867415.1. NCBI lineage: Eukaryota > Viridiplantae > Streptophyta > Magnoliopsida > Fabales > Fabaceae > Vicia > Vicia villosa. The sequence goes on from NC_081185.1 coordinate 17,831,486, forward strand.
TGTTTTTTGAAAGTATTTGATTCCCCAGCAGAGTCGCCAGTTCTGTGGACCTCCGTTTCCGGCCATACCTCTCGCGGAGAGATACGTGAACTGACTCTTTTTATTGTTTCTGCTTTCGCATTTTTGAAAATTCAGAGAGTCGCCACCGACCTTTTATTTTATCCAATTAAGGAAAGGTTTATAAAAGACACAGAAAAAAGACCTTTAAGAAATTCTGGGTAAAGGGGTAGGTTATACAAAGGGAAGGTGTTAGCACCCTTTGTATCCATGGTTATCCATGGGCTCTTAATTTGCTTAGCTCACTTGTTTTCAATTGCTCTGAAATACTTGCATGTGAATTGAAATACCTTTGTAAATTGAATTTGTAATGATCCTTGCGCGGATGTATACAAAGTGTTTTTTTTATCTTTCGAAAGATGTTTTTTGAAAAAAGAACGTTAACCCCGTAATGATCCTTGTTTGGATATATACAAAGTATTGTCTTTTTGGAAAGTTTATTTTGAAAAACAATAGTGTATGAGAATTTTGTTTGTTTTGATTTGAGCAAGCAAATTAGGAGGTCTACCCTGAGTTGTAAGGTCTTTATCCTATTTCCTTTAAAAATCTATCCTTTCACCGGATATAAACAAAAGGTTCGATTTTGTACTCGAAACAGCAGAATTTGACTTTGATTTTGAAAAGAATGAGAAAGGGGTTACCTTAAGAGGTGCAAGTGTGATTGTGTTTGAATTCAGATATTTTATCTTTTGAAGTTAGTGATCTAACGGTTCAATTTTATCTCTGACATACACGCAGTTTATATGTGCTTTAATTTAAAATGCGGAAATGTAAAATGCGGAAAGTAAATCTACGCTATTACATCGATTTGCAGGAAATGTAAACTATGCCTATTTACATGAATTTGACAACCTATACATTTATCTAGGAATTTAAATTGCAAGAAAATAAAGACATGCTTTTTTTGGATTTTTTTATGATTTATTTTAATTATGATTAATGCATGATTAATTAAATTAAAATGAGGAAAAAAGATGGAAATAAATTTCAAACCTAAAAAATTAAGTTCAAAATATGTTCAAAATGCTTTTTAATTAATTTTAAAACAAAACTAATTTTTTTGGAATTTTTGAAATTGATTTGAAATTTATTAAGTTAATTAATACATAATTATACAAATAATTACACAAATAATTAAAACTTAAAGAGAAAATTATTCAAAATATGTACAAAATTAGTTTATAATATATAAACAATATTTAATATAAAGAACAATTTTTTTTATGTTTTTTTTATTGGTTGAAATGATTAAAAAGCAAATATATAAATATAAACTAATTAATTATGCAAAATATTGAAATTATGAAGAAAAATAAAATATTTTTATGTTAGAAAATAAAATATTATTTTAGAAACTTAAAAATATTTTTTGTGTATTTTTTGGATTTTTAAAACTATTTTTAATTAATTTAACAAAGAAATTAAAATAAAATAGAAAATAAAAGGATAATAATCAGGTGTGATGGTTTATGAGGGAACATGGTGTGGTTGCGTGTTGTGATGCGTTGGATTGAAAATTTAATGAGATCTGATGGCTCAGATTTTGAGGCACATGGCATAATGATAGGACTGCACGCACTGAATCAGAGATTTTTTAAAAAAACGCGCGCGCTATATCCAATGAGGTGAAGACACCTCATCGTCTTCAACCTCCAGCCAGCATCTTTAACAGCGTTTTTGTAATAAAAGCGCTGTAATAGATACTTCCTAAACCTGCAAAATAGCGAATAGGGTCAAACGTGAAAATAAATTTGGCGCGACATGTCCATTTGATTCGTCTAGTCCATACGAATTCAATGGTACCACTTAGAACCTTTGATTTTGCCTATTTCAGAAAGCCCTAATTTTGAAATTATGAACCCTAAAATGGTGGTTCTTCGTATGAGTGTCCAAACTTCAATTAAGTTTCCAGAAATGACTAGGACCTCAATCTAAACACAAATATATGTCTACATCTTGCTAGATATGCGTGTGTTATGAGATATAAGTTGGTTTTAGTTTGAACAAACCGTGGCTTGTGTAGCTCGATTTGTGAGGTTTCAAGACTTAGAAATGATTGGAATATGTTCAGTGATGCTTGAGGAAGGTATTAGAATGTTTAGTTTGTATGGAAAGTGACTGGAATTCAAAATTCGAATTTGAGATTTCTTTGAAAAATTTAAGTGATTACAAGTGTGTTACAAGCAGAATTCTGGCTATGATTTCGTTCTCCCTTTGTTGTTGAAGTATACCAAGATATTTATAAGCCATGGAGTGCTTAAAAACTAAGCTAGAAGCATTTATGAGCTTTGTTGAATTTTTGACTTTCAAGCTTAAAATTTAAGCAACCCTTGCTTAATTTTTCCACACTCTTTCCATAGACTTTCCTTGCACCTTCCTTGCTGCATAATTGAAGATTCCTTGGTGGCTTTAGCTTAGAAAATAAGCTATGCTTTATCCTTCCATTTTTCCTTTTTATTTAATCTTAAAATAAGATAAAATTAAACCAAAAATGGATAAAAATGGTGTGGGCTTTGTCTTGGTCTTGGGAGGCCCATAATATCATGGCAAACATGTTTGAACCATGAAAACTTGGCCCCATTTGGAAAAAATGCATTTTTGACCAATGTTGGTTTTATGCACTTTCCCAAAATTTACCCAACTTCAACAAGGTGTAAATCCCTCAATTTTTGTCATATGAAGGAGATCTTGCACTTTTTGGAAACCTAAAAGAGTCCTCTAACCAATGTCTTTGGTCTCATGTCAAAATGATTTTTGATGCTCCTTGTGTGTCCTTTTGAAAAAAGTGTCTTTTTGTTGACTTTGAAAATGACCTGTAATGTCTTTGTTCATATTTTTCAAATGGTGAATGTGATGACCATGGGATCAATTGCATTTGAAAGATAATTGAATTTCCTTCAAAATGAGCTTTGGTTTGAATTTTTTGGATGAATGATGAGAGAGTTATGACCAGTCAAAGTTGAGTTGACTTTTCAGGCAAAAACCCTAATTTTGAATCTTAGGGTTTTGTTGATTTTTGATCTTTCCTTGATTAATTATGATCATCCAATGATCAAATGATGAATCCTTTGACAAAATATGGATTTTGACAAAAAATTTCATTTTTGACTGTCTGTTGACTTTTTTGGTCAAACGGGTCGTCTATTGACTGTTTGAGCTGCTGACGGTGCGTCTGAGTGAATTGAAGTCTGGAAATTTGTGTGATGGTACTTTGAGATATATGGATGTCCATGAAATCCATTTGAGGTCTCAAAACTTGTTTCTCCTGTAAAAACAAGAAAACCCTAGTCAGGGACTGTTTGTGTAGGAGACAGTTAAGCGTACCTGATTTTTGTGCAGTGTTGAGTCTCTGCTAATCATGTGATATTCAGAAGACTTCTAGGACAAAAATCTTGGAATTTTGAATTGTTAAATATTGATTTGATTGATGGTACAAAACACGGAGAATTGTACTGCCAGCAGTTTGACTGTCAACCGACTGTTCAGGTGTTGATGTAGCAGTTAGAGTGAAAAATCAACAGTCAAAGTTAATTTTCTTTTTGTTGTTTTTTTTTATGTGAAAAATGAAAGTTTATTTACATGACTTGTTAAAAAACACAGACATAATAAATAACTAATATTTACTGTACGCGAGCAACATTACCGATAATAATCCTGAAAATCATTTAATGCACAGAAAAATGAATATTTAACTGGCAGAAAACACACAAAATATTATCTGAATAATTAAGCAACATTATGACAAATAGTACAACATTTAATACTGACAGTACAAATATTACATACTATATTGAACAGTACGACGAATAAACGGTACATTTAAGAAATAAGAAATACGGCAAACTTTAAGAATGACGATTAATAACCCATGCTACAAATAATAACATGTAGATGATTGGGAGTGCAAGCATCCCAGGTCCACAGTGTTCCGGGCTATGTAGACAGAAAAAGGACATGATCACCGTAGCAATGGTGATGACCATAAGAAAACACGTTTCCCACCACATCGCCATTTTGTCGGGGAAGAAGAAAGGATGGATATGAAGTAAGAATTTGAGAGATGAATTAGAATTTGATGTGAGATTTTATGGAAAAATGAGAGGTATTTATAGAATGGAAAGAAGGATAGAGACGTTGGGGAATGAAGTGATTCCGTACAAAAGGAAAATTTTGAGTGGAAGTAAGATTTGAAAGAAAGTGTATGATAGTGTTGGGAAAAAGAGAGATATATAGGATAAAGTTAGGATTTGATTTTTTGAAAAAGAGATTTGAAAAGATTTTTGAAAATAAGGGAATATAGTACAAAAATTAATGGGAAACAATAGATAATAATAATCTACTTGTTACCAGTACAGTCTGAGTTTCCTGATTCTGCGCCTGCAAAAGATTTAACTCTGTACCAATTGTGTCAGTACTATTTATCTGTAAATAAATAAATAGCATGTGTGAAGTAATAAACAGTATTTGGCGTTTGCGTAAGAATAAATTCAACTGCAAGCCAAAATACTGTATAAGAAAAATTCTAAAAACTAAGTATTTCACATGTCAGGATATTTATTGAAATAAAAAATCCATGATTATGTGAGACTCTTAATTTTTAGATTGGAGTTTTCTTGAAAAAAGATGCGGGCAAATTTTGGGGTATAACACCCTTCATACGCTTTATATTTCGAACAACCTTCATAAGCTTGTTTTGAACCTTCCTTCAAAATAACTTATCTTTTCAACAATCTTCATTTCACCTTAATATTTTGTTAATCATCGAAATTCCCAGCTAACATTAAGTAACCAACCCTAAACCGTAATAACTTAAGTTTGAACTACACAACTTAGATTATACTCTTAACAGCCTCAAATATCATATATCTTAAGAGTGGATGTTTCTTCTCAACAACCTCAAATACATATATTTTAAGAGTGGATGTTTGTTCTTATGAGTTAATGATTTAGCAAAAATGAATTCCCTATTATAGCTATTACGGAGGCTAACCTCTTTATTTTTAACTAGCGTGCACCTCGGTGTCTGTTTGTCTCTCCGCATACGTGTTAAAATACAAATAAATATTTATTTAATTTAATTTTTGTGTAATAAATTTTTTAATTTGCATAGACAGGAAATTTTAATATATTATTTTTTAATAATTTTAAATTAAATTATTTGTAAAATTAAATTTTTATGTAGTATGAATAATATGATATTATTTTGCATCCCACTGTGATTTGAATGCAAAGTATTTACAGCAAGCTATATGCTTCTACAAATATCAAAGCAAAAATTGAAACAACTTAATCTAGTTAGACTAAGATAACTCAATAATATGATGACTCGACTTTTTTCAAAGCACTAAAGACTTACTTTGATAGAGCTTCATAATATTCTATCAGAAGCCTCTGACTCAAGTATTTAAATGTGAAGAAAGATAGTAACCCTAGACTCTGATCAATCTTCACCATAGTATATCAGAAGCTTCTGACTCGAGAAGATTACTATAAAGAGAGATAGAGTGGTCCAATTATTTTTACTGTATAATACAATTAAAATTTTAATGACATGGAAATGCAACAATAATGATATGTATGTATAATTTAATATACCTTCATGTTGTTTATATGAATACTGAATAGAATGATTTATTTCAATAAAAAATCGCTGAACATTTAATAGTTATCTCAATACAGAGTAACATGACAATGTGATATAATTCAATAATGAAACTTTATTAACTAGTTTCGAGTAAAACTGAAAGTAATATGATTTTTTTCTTAAAAAAGATTTAATCTTAGACAAGATCAAATTCTTACAAAAATGTATATTAAAGAAAAAAACCAAATTTCTTATATTATTAATGAAAACTCACCCATTTAGATTTTTTGGGTACATGAGTACATAATTTTTTACATAGATGTTTTTACATAATTTATGTTGGAATGGTCAATTAAAAAAAAAGAATGCATGTGATTTAATGAGTCAATAACTCTCATCATGATCGATAAAAGTTTAAATAATTGAATGATATTTCTAACTTTACTAATTATAATTGAGAAATTAAGATGAAAAACATTAATAGTTATAGACTCATAGGTAGATCATGAAGCCTTTATCTCTAGAATGGATAACACTAAGGTAGGGAACAAAAAAATGGTGGCCAATTTGTATAGAGCAATAAAAGAAAATAAATTGACTAATCATAAAAAAAGAACATAGCACTTAAATATTAGAAAGTGACAAAAATATCCACAAATTAAGGACCAATACAAAGTGATAACAGCTAGGATAATATTGTCACTTTGTTCACATCATTACAACCACAAGGTAAAAAATATATGGCTTATGAATCTTAGTTAGGACCATATGAAATCTTTGATCAAGTTTAAATTAAATCTCTAATCTCCAATTAATAGTTTTTGTTTTTATTTAATTGTATTTGTATTTTCAAATCTTTTGTCTTGGCAAAAGATATCATAATATGGTGACAATATAGTCACGGTCACATATACTTGACAAGAAATAAAAATAAGACATGGAAGGTATAGGTGCTTAGACTTGACAGAAAGCCTAATGTAATGAGAAAGGTTATTGGAATTAAATGGAATAAGGCCATTACCTAGTTCTTATAGCATGTACCAAATTTTACCAATGTAAAGTTATCTTATTATAGATATTTTATATGAAAAAAGGTTAATTTATAAAAGAAAAAAAATTAAGACATTGTTTGCTATAGAATTAAATAAAATTAATTTTAACTTTATATTTAAAAAATGAATTTTAAGATAATGAATTAAAAAGTTATAAAAGGTTATTTAGAACTCATTTTTTTAAAATTAAACAAATAATTTAAATTTTTATGATTAAAAATTTTGACATAACAAAATCACATATTTTTCAAAAAATTGAAGATTAAACTACTTAAAATAGTTGTTTGTTTTAGTATTTTGAAATTTAACCGTATTATCATATTTTAACTTATTATTTGAAATTTAATTGTACTATCATATTTTAACTTATTATTTGAAACTAAATGAGATTATGTCACCTCCAGTTCGCGGACGACACTCTTTTAGTGGGACCTAACACTCTAGAGAATGTTGTCACCATTAAAGCAATATTGCATCTGTTCGAGTTGGTCTCAAGAATGAAAGTCAACTTCCATAAATGTCATTTTATCAGAATAAACACTCCTAATTATTGGGTGAGTGAAGCTGAAAGGTGTTGAACTATAAAGTGGGCTCACTTCCATTCCTATATCTGGGTTTGTCGGTTGGTGCCAATCCGAGGAGCGCAACCACTTGGGCACCGGTTGTTGACAAGGTGAAGAAAAGATTATCTAGATATAAGAGTCGTAACTTATCCATGAGTGTTTGTCTGGTGTTGTTGCGCCCTATCTTGTCTTCAATTCTAGTGTTATATCTCTCGTTCTTCAAAGTTCTAACAGGTATTATCTCTAAACTCGAGTCTCTCTTTAAACAATTTCTCTGGGGTGGGAGTGAGGATAGTAAACGAGTGAAGTGGGATAAAGTGTGTCTAGATAAGGAGAGCGGTGGGGCTAGGCATCAAGAATGTTGCGCATTATAGTTTTTCACATTTTCTTTTATTGTACTTCCGTGTTTTAGGTTTGGTCTTTTATATTTAAATGGTTGAGGATGACAATAGTCTTGCATAATAACATTATATCCAATCTCATTGCATTTTTTGGAGTACTGCACTGAAAGAAAAGTCTCGTGTTAGGTACCAACACCATTTAGTTTGCTTGCTTATGGAGTATATGGAAGGCTAGAAACCTAAGATCTTTCAAAACAAAGTTATGTCACCATTAGCTATCGCGAAAGAAACCAAGCTCCTCTCTTGGAATTGGTTGAGAGTAAAGTCAAGAAGTTTCACTCACCCTTTAGCTCAATGGCTTTTACTCCCATCCGAATTTCTTAAATCAATATCCTCTTGATATTCATCAAAATCGATATGTCAGACTATTTTGCAGGTGGTATCTCTAGCTTGTTGCGCATTATAGTTTGATCTGCTTTTAGTTATTGATGTCTTGGTGTTGTTGTTCCGGTTCAGCGACCTTGTTGTTGTCTTGGGCGCACATAGTCATTTTCCAAATTTCAATTATGTGGTGTAGCATTACCCTACTTGTTTGTTTTGGCTTCCCTACTATCATGATTTTTCATTCTAATTTGGAGTAGTATGTTATTTCACTTTGGTGTAACCTGTAAACAAAATATGTTATGTACTTGATCAATTACCATTCTGCAGTATCTCTTATACTTATAATGAGTTTTAATAATATCCTTTTGGTTGTTGCAAAAAAAAGACTAATAGTTGTATATTTGAAAGCTATAGGAAGAATTTGCTTTGTAATTTTGTGGACTTCTTACTAGAGCAAATCCTGAAACATCTTCAATCAAGGAGGAGTAAAAAGATAGAGAGAAAACTAAGTTTACTGCATATTCTAAGGCCAATGTAGTGAGTGCAGAAGGCAAGAAGAAACAAAATGAGAAAAAGAACAATCTTGGTACTAAAAAGGATCAAAATAAGCTCGAGAATTCTGGCAGATTAAAGGGCCCTAAACACGATTATTATGTGTGTGTGTGTGTGTCTAACACATCCATTATGCTCGATATTGCAAGATCAAGAAGTCCCAAAATAAGGTAAATGTTTCTTAATCCTTTGATAACATAATTATTACTGTGAGCAAAATTATGACAATCAAAGGAAAGGTACAAGGATGGCGGTATGAAACTTATGCTACTGTACATGTTTCCTATGACAAAACAAAATTCAAAATCTATTATGAAGTCACCAATGAACAATATGTTCAAATGGGAAATGAAGGATATTCGAGGGTCGTTGGAATGAGAACCATGAAACTCAACTTCACTTATGGGAAGAAAGTTACTCTTATTAATGTACTTCATGTTCCCGTCATGAATAAGAACCATGTTAGTGGAGATATTTAGGTAAAACCAGGTATTAAATCTATGTATGAATCAGTAAAGTTAGTATTGACTCGTAATGGTTTGTGGAAAATGGTTATTTTGCTGAGGTAATAGCTAAGCTTTGTAATATTAACAACATTATTAATAAATATTCTATTTATGCTTATATGATTAAATATGTTTCTTTATGACATAGTAGATTAGCTCATATTGGTATTTTTACTGTGAAAAGATTAATTTAAATCTGATTTAATTTCATGTGATGTTAATAATTTTGAAATATATGTTAAATCGAAAATGATTAAGAAAAATTTTCATAGTGTAGAAAGAAATACCAACTTGCTTGACCATGTGCATTCAGATTTATGTGAATTTAGTGGCACGTTAAACTGCGGAGAAAATAGGTGTAAGAGGACTAAGTTGGGTCCTAGAGGATCAAATATGATTTTGTAGGCTAGACATTTGAATTTAGAGTCTAATGTGAAGGATAGAAAAACACTTAGAAAGAGGGGGTTTGAATAAGTGTGACTTTAAAAACTCTTAAGATAAAAACAATGAACACAATATTTTTATCCTGGTTCGTTGTTAACGAAACTACTCCAGTCTACCCCCTTAGAGTGAATTACCTCAACTGAGGATTTAATCCACTAATCAAACTTGATTACAATGGTTATCCACTTAGAAACACTCTAAGTCTTCTAGAGTATATTGATCACACCTTGATCACTCTAGGAAATCATCACTTAGAAACTTCTAAGTCTTCTAGAGTCTACTGATCTCACTGATCACTCTAGGAACCTTTTACAATCAATGTAAAATAAATGTTACAAGAGTTTGAATTGCTTCTTAGAAAGCTATAATCACAACTGTGATATTTCTCTTAAGTTCTATGCTTAACACTCACAAAATATTACAAATAATGTGAGGTTGAAGATGAAGTTCGTATGATTTGAATTCAGCAGCGTTTCAGTATGATACCAAAAGTTCGTTTCTGGCTTCTGATCAGAACTTCATATTTATAGGCGTTTGAGAAGATGACCGTTGGGTTGCATTTAATGCTTTGCGTGAATAGTACAGCTTTACATTTAATGTTTCACACTTTTATCAACTACCTCGAGCCTTGCTTTTCCTGCTTTTACTGACTTTTCCTTTTGTAGCATCAACGTTCCTTTTGTCAGTCTTACTAGCATGTCATCTAGTACTTGCTTCTGGTTCTGATCTTTGTGAATACAACGTTTGAATAATCAGAGTCTTAGCTTGGTTCAGAGCATCTTCTTGTCTTCTGACTTTGAAGAGCTTGAGCGTGATACCATAAGAGATTGAGTGCTTCTGATTCTGAACTGATGTTCTTCTGATGCTTCATTAGGCCATGTTCTGATTCTGCTTGACCATCTTCTGATGTCTTGCGAGAGCATGTTCTGATTCTGCTTGACCATCTTCTGATGTCTTGCGAGAGCATGTTCTGATGATGCAATCGTGAACCTTCTGAGTCAATGCTTCTTAGTGCTGAATTGTGCATACTCCTTATATATTTCCTGAAATGGAAAATGCATAGGATTAGAGTACCACATTGTCTTATACAAAATTCATATATAATGTTATCATCAAAACAAGAATATTGATCAGAACAAATCTTATTCTAACATAATGTAATTATTTAATCCCAAAATGTGGAATTCTTTGATAACCTTATCACGAACGATAAGGAATATGAGATTCCCACAAATGAAGAACCTCGTGAGAAAGGTTCTCCATGGATTGTTGTAACACAACCCAAAAGCTCTTCAAGATTTAAACACAATACATGCTTAGGATAAGTAAGAGAGTCTGAAAGGATAAGGATTTAGGAATGAACGAAATCGATTCTCGAGTTATTTCTTTTAATCTAGTAGAATAAAATAGTGAGAATTTGGTTCATAATATTTCTATTATTTTTCAAGTAGAAGATGATCCTAACACTTCTAAAGGAATAAGTGGCTTCAAGGGACTCCTCATTTTGGAAGGATGGTATCAAATACGAAATGAATTAAATAATGTCAAATCACATTTGGGTGTTTGTCGATATGCCTAAGGGATCAAAACCCATTGGATAAAAATAAGTGTTTAGAAAGAAGTATCATAGTGATGGTACACTAAACACCTAGAAGGCTAGATTATTATTAAAGGGTTTTAAACAAAAAGAAGGTGTTGATTATTTTGCACATATGCATTGATGGCAAGGATGAAGACAATTAGTGTATTATTTACATTAAATTCTTTGCATGACCTTATAGTTCATCAAATGGATATCATAACAGAATTCCTAAATGGAGATCTTAATGAGGAGATCTACATGGAGAACTTGTCCTATCATGGTAATGAACAAAAGGTGTGAAAGCTTGTCAAATACTTGTATGAATTAAAATAAGAACTGAAACAATGGCATCAATAGTTTGACTATGTCTTACTTTCAAATGGATTTTTTCTTAATTCTTGTGACAAGTGTTTATACACAATGGTGCACGAGAGTATTGTGACATTCCTTTTCTCTGTGTTGATGACTTGTTGATCATTAGCAATGAGATGAATGGAATTTTGGGAACAAAGAGATTTAAAAACTTTAACATTCCAAATGAAAGATCTTGAACTAGTTGACACTATTTTGGAGATCAAAGTAAAGCAAAACAATGAGGGTCATGAACTTAGTCAAAAACATTATGTTAAGAAAGTGTTTGATAAGTTTAAACACTTACGTTTCAAGGAAGTGAATACTTTATTTGATCATAGTGTCAAGATTCAAAGAAATGAAGGAAGACTCGTCTCTCAATTAGAATATGCATGTTCAATTGGTTGTCAAATATATGTGATGTAATGTACTAAACCCGACATAATATTTGCATTTAGTAAAATGAGCATATTTACTAGAAATCCAAATAGTGAGCATTTGAATGCCAGCATAAAGATTTTTGGTTATATTTTGAAAACCAAAAATCTCGGCCTCCATTATGGTGGGTTTCCTACTATATTCGAAGGATATATTGATGTGAGTTTGATATCGAGTGTTGGAGATCATAAATATGCAATTGGATGGATACTTACACTAACTAGGGGTGAAATTTCTTAGAATAGCGAGAAATAAACGTGTATCACTCTCTCAACTATGGAATTAGAGTTTGTGGCTCTTGATTCCACTGATCAAGAAGTTGAATGGTTAAGGCAACTTCTGTTGAGAGTCTCATTGGCTAAAGACAATGTTGCAAAGGTGTTGATAGATTGCGATAGTCAAGCCACTTTAGTTAGAGCATACAATAAAGTATACAATAGAAAGTCTAGACACGTAGGTCTTAGATATTCCTTCGTGAGAAAATTGATTAAGGATGAACCACTTCACTCACATATACACATTCAAGCTATAATTTAGCTGATCCATTTACTAAACCATTGGCCAGAGATTTAGTAAACACTACCTTGAGAGGTATGAGACTGAAACTCCTTGAGTAAGAGTTCCAACACAATAGAAACCCAATATAATGTTAAGATGATAAGTGTCAAAATGTACTTATTTTGTGTATGTAAATAGTGACACTTATCGATACTTTTGTTAATACCGTTTGAATAATTCCCCGTTTTGTGTATAAATACGTATACTTTGTGAATAGTTGTATTTTCATATACTTTTATACCATTTGATAGTTTTTACTTTGTTTTTATAGGTATTCATGCTTATTGGAGCCTTGAGGAATAAAGTGTCAAAGACACGACTTCAATTTTGCAGTTTTGGTGCAAGCCCGCTTAGCTACCGTCAAGCAGACTTCCATAGGCTCAAAATAAGGATGACCAAAATCATCATTTTGGTTTCCATTCATTAATTATTGGATATAGAATTTAATAAGCTTTCCAACGCTTCGAACTGGGCGTAATTCGGAGTTACGGTTCTCGAGTTATGGCGAAAACAAAATCTGATTTTTAGCAGAGTCCGCTTAGCAGACTCTGTGCCGCTAAGCGAGCTGACGAATTTTCAGACTTGTTAAAAAGGGGGAAATCACATATTTAGGTTATGGGTTGGGTATTTTTGAGTCCCAACACCATCAACTTCATTCTTAGAGTAGGATTAGCTTAGAAAACAACACCGGGTCATGCACTTGGAAGATCGGAGGTGGATTTCTCATCAACCGGAGCTAACAACCCGCGAGATGTTTTGTTTATCTCTTCTATTCTCTGTGTATTTCTTTGTGTTGGGTTTGTTTGTATAGTTACTCGAATCTTATGTATATTTACCGATTATAATATTATATTTAACTTGCTTTACAAATCTGTGTTGATGTTGTTCTGGATTTTTGCTCTATGCTGAGGATTTGGGTTGTTTTAGAGATAAACTTCTTGAGTCCTTATCTAGGATGATAATCTGTTGGTTCTGAACTCTAGAGATAGATTTAGAGCTAGCATTCACTTTGGGTATCTGTACTTAATGCTTTCGTGTTTGAGCGGCGCGCGAGAGATCGCCGACGCGAGAACACGGATGTTCTCGTGACTTCGCGTTAGAGATAACCTTAGTTGTGAGATGATCTCATTTTTGCTCCAGAGATGGACGCTTATGTGAGAGATACGTGATGACACAAATGAGTATCGTAGGTTAAGTATAACGGGTTGGTAAGTGTATGTTTGTGAAGAGTGAATATATTTACATTCCTGATAAGTTATTTCTCTTCTAAGAATGTGTTTATTCTTTTCCTGTCTATATATTTGTTTACCTTTTGCTCATTCAAACCCAAACTCGAAACTATATAAACTATTGAATGGCATCTCTCCATCTCTGAGGACGATAAATTCCGGAGTAATATTTCCAAAACTTTTGTTGCTTGCCGCTATGCCTGCTTCAACATAAGATAACATTAACCTTAGACTCAATGGGTAACAATAAAATCGTTGATTTGGATAATTGTGCAACATAATATAATAATGTTGACTATTGCATTTGGAGGGTTAAGTTTTTCCAAAACTCTTAATGAAGTTCAATGTTGAGAATATGTTTCTCATTAAGAGCAGATACAATATGATCTTCGCCTTCTGAATTTCAAGATAGTGTCGTCTCAAAGTGCGAGTTGTGCGGGTCTAAAACCTTGCACCGCCCTGCAAAAAAGTGAGGGAGGGGCGGAGAAAGCCCGCGGGCATTGAACCTTTTAGGCCTAAAAATAGTAAAATTGTATGAAAAATTTAATTCCCGCAAAAGCCCGTAAAAAAACGGGACGGGGTGGGGCCGACACATTAAAGGGAGCGGGCCTAAAACCTTACCCCGCCCCGCGTAAAAATGCGGGTAAAACGGGCTTTCCTCACAGGTCGGGCCTGTTTTTCCACCCCTAGTCTTTACTAAGGTTAAGTTCAAATCAAAAGATACTTAACTGTATTAGCATTCTTTATTTAGGTTTTTAGAGTCGCTCTTGTCATTATTAGAACAAGTGAGGAATTGTTGTAATTAATAAAGAGATTAATTAAATGCATAACCATTGTGTTTTAACAGTAACATGTCACTTTGCAATTGAGTAAGTGAACATTCAATGTATAGAAAATAATCTTACATTAAGAGTTTAACTCTCTTTAATGCTCCTTACATAAACTTGCCCTTAATGCTCCTTATATAAACTTGCACTTATTAACTCATTAAGGAGCTAAAGTGGAGAGAGTGTCACATGGAGGAGTGTAGTTGTCCCAAGTTTTATGCCACTTGTCACCTTCACACTCTTCCGGTGACACTTCCTCCAACTCCGGGACCGGACGTGTGGGCGTAGAGACGCTAGTAGAGATTTGTAGATGGCAAGCTTCCATACACGGCATTGGTCGCTACTCCAATTCGTTATTTTAAATTCAAGTAACTGCAACACTTAGTGGAAAGGGTTGCAATACTTGGTTAAAGTGTGTGTTTTATCAAGAGTCGCAATCTTGTAAAAAAATACAATTTAGTTTATAAATATAGACTGTATTTGATTTAGAAGAAGAATATAATTAAAACTCTCCTCTTTATTGCTTGATTCCATATTTCCTTCTATTCAAGTTGTCATCTGTTTTGTGCAAGTTCGAAACAGATTGAATTATTCTTAATATTTATGTGTGTAGCCTAAGACAATTTAAAAAATGGTTGAAATACTATTAAAAAAAGTGTTAATATATACTATTCTATTCTTGATCACAAACAAAAAGATTATGCAACATAGATTGCAAAAAAAATAAAATAGAAATGATAGACATATGATTATGCAACATAAATTGCAAAAAAAAAATTTCAAATGGAAGAATGTAGTGCATAAGTAAATTATAAGCAGTAGAAGTTAAAAAACACTTTAGTGACTCAAATTATCTTTCTATAAGACTGTTATATTTAAACCAAGTACATGTTATGTTGGTTATATTGTATCTAAGTGAATGGAAGAGAATTATGGCCACAAACAAAAAGTACACCTGCTTCCTATTAAGTACCTAATCACGTGATAGAAATTTGACTGTGCAATTGAGTTACAAGACAATATATAACATCCAAACATATGTTGGACCCCATCTGTTTGGACTCTTTCCACATTAATTGCTTCCTCTTTTCCATAATCTTCGGTTCATGTTATTTGTGAATTTTCTTGAAGATGTTATTATTTTCATTGTAATGGGCCACTTAATGTATTGTGATCTAATGGCATTGTGATGTTGCCAATGCCTAGACTATTATTCTACATGTTTTTTGGTTCATATGTTGGATAAATGATACATTGCATGATATGTTTTCTTTCATTCATGTTTTTTTTTCTTCAAATGGTTTAAAATCCGGCATAAGATAATATATGGTCTAGACAATATGTTTATCAAAAAACATGTGGTCTAAATATATATTTTAGAAATCGATTTTGTAAATTGACTTGGGTTTTACCACAACTTTTAAGATAATATTAGAGTTTAGTTCAAAATCTAATGAGTCTTATACTATTAAATTTTTCGCTATTAGATCACTAACTATTTATATTTGTACATGTTGGATATGAATACACAAGTTGATAATTTCACTGGAGTTAGATTTTACCACAACTTTTAAGATAATATCATGGTTCATTTTAAAATCTAATGAGTTACATGCTATTAAGTTTTTGTTATCGGATTACTAACTATTTATATTTGTACATGTTGGGTACACAAGTTGATAATTCTAATGGAGTTAGACCAATTAGAGTCGCAATGTTACTTTTGGTGTGATTTGTATGAAATGGATGTCTTTGCTTCTTCTTCAGTTGTTCGTTTATGTACGGTCTTGTAGACTTAGTCTCCATAAGACCAATTGATGAGTCATAGACATCCATATCTAATTTTCTACCTGAGATCATTAAACCTGAATCAATTCCTTTGTATTTCTATCTAGGATTGACTTTTTATGACTATTAATAAGTCTATAAGGTTATATCTATATGTTAAGGCATAATAAGTCATCGATGTCCGCCCCGTTTAGGTCCGTCCTGCAAAAGCCCGTGAAAAAACAGGGCGGGACAGGGCGGACATATTTGAGAGTGCGGGTCTAAAACCTTGCCTCGCCCTACAAAAAAGTGAGGGCGGGGCGGATAAAGCCCGCGGGCATTGAACCTTTTAGACCCGAAAATCATAAAATTGTATGAAAATGCTCATGCCCGCAAAAGCCCACAAAAAAGAGGGCGGGGCGGGCACATTAAAGGGACTGGACCTAAAACCTTATCCCGCCCCACGAAAAAGTGCGGGCAAAATGGATTTTTCTCGCGAGTCGGGCCTGTTTTGCCACCCCCAATAGTGATAGACGTGAACATGTGCTTAAAAGTTTCACATGAAAATCAATTTTATAGAATTGAGTTAGAGTAAATCACAAATTTTAAGACAAATCATCTCTAATACATTTAATTTTTATGTAAGTTCAATTTGTATATTATAGTTTAACCAAAAGTCATTGACTTTGAATATAATCTTTTTGTTGGTCAATACTATCATACTTAATGTTAAGCTGACTCAATTGGTAAAGAGTTGGCTCACACATTGAGAGATTGTGAGTTCAATTTTTGTTATAAATATAGGCACATTTTTAATGGGGTGGTCAACAAATAAATATTTCTATAAATAATTTTTGAGTCTTGATATCTGCTTTAATTCTAATAAGTCTCCAAAACCTAATTCACCTAAACTTTTCACTTTAAAACAAATATTATTCTACTTAATTCAAATGATTAGTGCTTATAGTTGTAAGCAGATCAAACTTATTTAGAAAAATTGTGAGTGATTGATGTATACTGAAATCTGTCTTCCAATACTTATTGTCATGGGGATCCTGACCATTGTGTATAGCTATAGTAAAGTAATGAACTTTTAGAAAACAGAATGATGAGAAACATGATTGTCAATTTTTCAAATGTTGGTTTCAAATAAGTTACAAATAGTTCCATTGCTTCTCAATTTTCTTTGAAATAAAAGTCGTTCTTTTTATAGATTTAAAAGTTTTATTTATTTATAAAATAAATTATATGAACTTTATTAAAAGTAGAAGATATTTTTTAATTCATTTGTCAACAAATTAAAAAATAATATTAATATTCAACAACTGGGACATTATATTATTTTAAAGTAATAAAATTATTTAATTTTAACTCAAGAATACTTAGATAAGATGATAATGAATATCTTGTATCTTAATCAGAGGTTCAGGATTCGAATATCCGATTTTTGTCAAAAATAAATTTTTTTAATTTAAAAAAAAAAAAATCTCAAAATAATAATTATAAAAGAGTATAATATTTTAAATAAATTCTTAAGATAAACTGTTTTAATCAATTTTTATTAAAAATTATTCTGAAAAAATAATTATAAAAAGTAATTTTTAAATATTTTTTAATAAATTCTTAATTGTGGGCCAATATCTCATCTAAGTTTTATTTACTAAAAAGTTATATATATATATATATATATATATATATATATATATATATATATATATATATATATATATATATAATTTTCTTATATTATACATCTATATAAATAATTGTAGTTGTTACGTATTAAATTTAATTTACAAATTGAATTACAACATATTTATATAAGAAAAATACAATTTTATTCATAGAGATAAATTAAAAAAGATATAAAAACTTTTTGTAGCACATGGAAATCATTTCCTTGTCCATCATTTTTTAGGTTCATCTCCTTTATGCCTTAAATGAAAACTTTATGACAGGGTGCTTTTACTGTATTATTCATGTCTTTAGTTAAAAACCTTTAAGAGAATGTGATTAAATCATTATTCTTTTCCATAGTGTATATACTTATATAGTTTTCTTCTTTTTCTTTGTTGGCATTGAAGGTGGCTACATTATTTGTGACACTAATGTTAGGTATAAAAGTAAATCATATTTTTCTCTATTTTATATAAAGATCATTAGGGATGTCTGAAAGCCATTGATAACATAACATGTCTTAACAAAATAATTAAATTAACATAAACATGTATTCATTTTTATCTTCCCATTTCTTAAGCACTATATAATTGATATGGTAAGTTAATTGCAAAATTACTCGTGTAATCCTTTAAATTTGACCTTTATACTTAATTGGTTTTTTTGTTTATTTTTTCATGAATTGGCCATTTATTTTTGTTTATATCGACAATCTTTAAATTATGATTCTCTCCATATTGTTTAGTATATGTACTATTTCTTGACTTTATAAATTATAATTTATATTCCATAATTCAAAAAATATATTCAATAACAATTAAACATTTTACTAAATATATTTTTTAAAAATTATTGTTGAATTATAAAATATATAAACACTTATATTATTAAAATATAGGGTTAATACTACTTTACCCCCTGCCATATAAGCGAGATTCGGTTTACCCCCCTCTAAAAAAAAACTTATTGGACAAACCTTGCAAAATAAAGATTCCATCAAATTTGACCCTGATCAGTTTTTTTGGCCAAGATTCTTAGAATCTTGCCTACGTGGCATTTTTGGTAGTGCTGACTGTACAGCACATTGCTTATGTGGCACAGTCAGCACTGCCACGTGGAATTTATTATTTTTTTTAATTTTTTTTTTGAAAAATTTTTTTATTAATTTTTTTTTAATAAAAAATTAATATTTTTTTAAATTTTTTTTATTAATTTTGTTGATTTTTTAAATCTTTTTTTTTAAAAAAATTAATATTTTTTTTACGTTTTTATTATATATAAATTATAAAAAAATTGAAAAAGAATTATAAAAATTTGGAAAAATTAAAAAAAAATTACGTTTTTATTAATTTTTTTTTAAATTTTTTTCCCAAAATTGTTTTACTGTTTTTTTATTATTTTTAAAATTTATTTTTATTATATATAAATTCGCAGGTATTTTCAAATCCGTAGATAAATCCACAGGTATTGTCAAATTCGCAGGTAAATCCGCATGTATTTTTAAAGGTAAATCCGCAGGTAATTTTAAATTCGTAGTTAAATCCGCAGGTATTGTCAAATCCGCAGGTATTTTTAAATCCGTCGGTAAATCCGCAGGTATTGTCACATTCATAGGTAAATCCGCGTCACATTCGTAGGTAAATCCGCAGGTATTGTCAAATTCGCAGGTAAATTCGCAGGTATTGTCAAATTCGTAGGTAAATCCGCAGGTAAATTCGCAGGTAAATTCGCAGGTATTGTCAAATTCGTAGGTAAATCCGCAGGTAAATTCGCAGGTAAATCCCCAGGTATTGTCAAATTCGTAGGTAAATCCGCAGGTATTGTCAAATCCGTTGGTGAATCCGCAGGTATTTTTAAATCCGTACGTAAATCCGCAGGTACTGTCAAATATTTTTTAAAAACGTAAAAAAATATTAATTTTTTAAAAAAAAAAATATTAATTTTAAAAAAAAAACTAATTTTTTTTAAAAAAAATTAATTTTTTAAAAAAAATATTAATTTTAAAAAAAAAATTCAAAAAAAATTAAAAAAATTTAAATTCCACGTGGCAGTGCTGACTGTGCCACATTGCTTATGTGTTGTACAGTCAGCACTACCAAAAATGCCACGTAGGCAAGATTCTAAGAATCTTGGCCAAAAAAACTGATCAGGGTCAATATTGATGGAATCTTTATTTTGCAAGGTTTGTCCAATAAGTTTTTTTTTAGAGGGGGGTAAACCGAATCTCGCTTATATGGCAGGGGGGTAAAGTAGTATTAACCCTAAAATATATAATAGTTTAATAATAATATATTTTTAAAAATTAATATACATACATCTTTTATATAATAATTTAAATTATAATATTTAAATATATATTATGCAAATATGAAAGGAAGAGAATACTAAAAAAAATATATATTTGTATTTATATTTGTTTATTTTATTAAATAATTATTTGTGTCTATATCTGTATCTCATTTACATGTTTTTCAATGGTTTTACATATATTGGATTTAGTGATATTATTTAATTAGTTCCACAATTTATTTACACATTTCAATGAAAATAATCTAATGTTTATTATGTTTTTATTTAAGGTTGTTGTATGACAGAGTGTTGCGCGGGACTCCATTGTCAAACAGATTCCGTTTCGTGTCTTCCGCCCATTGCAGCGGATGGCAATTGCTTCGGAGCCGGAATCAGTTAGACAGCGCTTAGTCGATAGATTCATGTCCACCGGCAATACAGAAAGTCTGCATCTTTGGGCGTATAATACCCGACCAGTAGGGTTAGTTTCTCATTCTTGGTTCATCTAATCTCTGTTTCTTTTGTGTATAGCAAAATTTTCATATAACCAATTGTTTTAATTTATAGAGCACACTGGTTGTTGCTTGCTATCAACCCTATAAGAGAAGTGGTGTATTATCTGAATTCGGTAAATGGTGACTGGACCAATTATCCGGCTATGAAGGAAATGATTGATTTGTAAGTGGGATTGTTCTAAATATTCGTGTATATTTATATATTTAATTATTTGTGAGATTGATCTAAACATATGCTTTTATATATTTGTTAGATCAATACAAGTGTTTCGAAGTCAACGAGACGCACAGGTATCCCGAACTAAATCAAACAACATTACTTGGATCAAAGTGCAGGTACATTAGTTTTCACAATTTTGCTTATAATATTTTTGCTTATAATATTTATGCTACTTGACTATTGTGATATTTGATCTTATTTGTTTTTCTATGTAGTGTCCGCAACAGCGAAACAGTTCAGATTGCGGATACTATGTTTTGAGGTTTATGAAAGAAATCCTTCAAGCGAATCAATTAGAGATTCCGCTCACGGTATGAATTTATAACTTAAGATAATTTCATATAATTTATTACATTTAACTAAATCATTCATATTATGTTTTTGTTTTGTAGTACTTGGACGAATTTCGTGCTGCTTTGTACCCGAGACTTAAGTTGGAAGAAATCAAAGAGGATTTGTGTCAATTTTATATTCAGCAACTTTTCATGTAGGATTTGTGTCGATTTGAAGTATAATATTGTTGATGTTACTGATTTAGTTTGTAATGATGTATATATATAATTTTGGATATTATAATGGTATTATATTAGTATATATATATTGTCCTACCTATGATTGAAAATATATCGTCGAAAATATATTACAGGTCGAAAATATTACAGGTTGAAAACATATTACAGGTTGACTGGGAGGCTTAAATTACAGGCTGCACATTAAAATACCTCATTTAGCAACGACAGCGCTTTTAAAAAGCGCTCTTAAAGGTCCACCTACGAAAGCGCTTTTTAGTAAAAGCGCTGCCAAAGATTAAAAAAAACATAAAAAATAAAAAAAAACGCAACCTACGAAAGCGCTTTTACAAAAGCGCTCTTATAGGGGGCTATCAGAGCGCTTTTTCCAGAAAAGCGCTCTCATAGGGGGATACCAGAGCGCTTTTTTGGAAAAAACGCTCTTATAGGCTGAGCTACCAGAGCGCTTTTTCCAGAAAAGCGCTCTTATAGGGGGGCCTACCAGAGCGCTTTTTCCAGAAAAGCGCTCTTATAGGGGGGGTCTACCAGAGCGCTTTCAGAAGCGCTTTTGTTACCTACGTCAGCGCTGGCTTTCACAGCGCTTTTAAAGCCCAAAATAAGCGCTTTCGTAGGCCTTCTGTGTTGTAGTGTTTGTCCATTTTTGAGGTTCATCTCCTTTATGCCTTAAATGAAAACTTTATGACAGGGTGCTTTTACTGTATTATTCATGTCTTTAATTAAAAACCTTTAAGAGAATGTGATTAAATCATTATTCTTTTCCATAGTGTATATACTTATATAGTTTTCTTCTTTTTCTTTGTTGGCATTGAAGGTGGCTACATTATTTGTGACACTAATGTTAGGTATAAGAGTAAATCATATTTTTCACTATTTTATATAAAGATCATTAGGGATGTCTGAAAGCCATTGATAACATAACATGTCTTAACAAAATAATTAAATTAAGTATTCATTCTTATCTTCCCATTTCTTAAGCACTATATAATTCTCTTAATAGTACTGTTTTATATATTTAATATTTTGTGACTTAATAATTAATAATTTTTATTCCATCGTTAAAAGTAAACAATAATTAGACATTCAATCAAATATCACATTTGTTTATTTCATAATTTAACAATTTTTATTAAAATGATTATTAAAGAATTTATCCGTTGAATTATAAAATAAATAAATTTATATTAAAGCGTGTAATTGTTTAGTAATGATACATCTTTTAAAATTAATATACATTCATTTTTTCTATAATAATTTAAATTATAATATATGAATATATATATATATATATATATATATATATATATATATATATATATATATATATATATATATATATATATATATATATATATATATATATATATATATATATATATATATATATATATATATATATATATATATATATATATATATATATATATATATATATATATATATATATATATATATATATATATATATATATATATATATATATATATATATATATATATATATATATATATATATATATATATATATATTCTCGCTTTCATACTCTTATTCGTTTGTTTTAATGAAAAACTATCTATTTTATAAAAAATAATTGGGAACTTTTTTTTCACATATTCACTATATTAGAGTAATTATCTCTTAAAAAGAAGCTTAAAGAGCTAAAAATAATATACAGACAGGGAAGATGAAACACAAGCTATGTTCTGCCATGAATGTGACACCACTTACTAACAACATAGAGTCTAGAATCAACCATAGTGTCCTACTTATAATTAATTGCATCAACAACTTATAGTAAACAAATCACTTAACTAGTACACATATAGAGAACAACTAAGAAAACCAAAAAAAGAAAAATTTCCAAAACACAATAGTTCATCTCAAAAAACACAACAATTTGCAATAATGTGACAAAGAGTGTCCTAGACAAGAAAGTAAAAGTGATTCATGTGTCCATCAGATAAAGGACAGTGTTGGAGCTAACATGGCTAAAGGAAAAGATTGATTGAGGGAACAACTTGTCCTATTTTTCTACTTTTTGCTTTTTTTTATTTCACAATAAAAAGTGTCATATTTTCATCTACTTTGTGAGAATGATGTTTTAACATCTTGATAAGATTCCAAAAATTGGTCATGTTTCTACTTTATATCTGTGAACTGTGAAGAGTGAAGTGTGAACTTTCAAACACAATAATTCAGTTTTTGTCCTTGGATTCTTATTTTTTTCACTTTTTACCAATGTGAAAAATGATTTTTCTTCTTCTTTAGGGTTGAATATTATGAATATAGTAGTTTTTTTTAGTGTATTGTTATGCTTTTTAATTTTATTTTGTAGGCATAGTTACAAACTTATTAGAGCATGGGTCATGATTTCCTATGGCCAATTATTTAGACATTAAGCATAGTATTTTTTAGAGCGTGCAAGACAGACTATCACATAGAATCTTAAATTTGTTACGGATAACTCATGAATAAATAGAATCTTATAAAATATTTATAGCGGTAAAATTATGGTTAAATAGGATCTCTATGTATTTTTTTAATTAAATTATATCTAATCTACCCCTGATCTCTGAAAAATTTGAAGCTATGCATGCATTTAAGTATTCTAGGGTTTTGTGGTTATAAATTTGAAAACAGATGGTTTAAATTTAAAATTAATTTTTAAAAAAAGTTAAAATTTATATTAAAAATAAATTGATAATAAAAATGACATAATATTATATACTTGGATGATAAATAGTTATCCAATCAAACTCTAAAATATCCTACTGCTCATCTTTTTTCTTTTGTTCATTTATTAGAATTATATTGGTGTAATAAAGTAATCCTACAAATAAGCTGTTACATACATGGACCATTTAAACTGCTTTCCATCCACAAAGCAAAACTCAAATCTTTGGTATCAAGCAACATGGTTTGAAATAGACATAAGATTAAAGCTAAAAATTAGTTTATAAAAATAAAAACCTCACATCTAAAAATTAGATTTTTATTTTTATTTTTATAAATTGAAGTTCATTACAAAAAGTAAAAACATAATTTTAAGGACTATCTAACCTAGAAAATAAATAAAATAAAATAAAATAAAAGAAGAAAATACAAATAAAAAAAGAAGAGTTCAATAAAATAAATAAGTGACCTATCATTTGAGCCAACATTATGTAATAGTAATTCTTTTGATAAAATTTTCTTCTTTGCCTTAATGATTACTTCTATATAGTTATCTGGATGTTGTAGTTGTATTTTGCAAATTGTTATGAGAATAGAAAATTTCCTCATTAATTGAAAAATGATGAACAAGATTGCTTAAAATAGTAAGGTATGTGATCATGGTTAGCTATGGTGGAACTATTATACAAAAAATAGGCTTAAATGCAACTTTGGTCCCCCTATTTTGCATTTTTTTTTATTTTAGTCCCCCCACTTTCAAAACCACCATTTTAGTCCCTATTTTAAGTTTTCAGATTAATTTTGGTCCCTCAATCCATTTGGTGCATAATTTTAATGACGTGGAGGGTTTTAAGCTTATGTGGCAACGCCAGGTCATTTACATATTAATTAAATTAATTTTTTTATTTCATATTTTATTTAAAATTTTCATTAATTATTTTAATATGTTATTTCATATTTTTACATTTTAGAAATAATAGAAATGAAGGTTAACTAAAACCACAACGTGATTGTTTCACCATTCCATCATCAATCTGAAACAAAACAAAATGAAAGCGAAACCCACGAAGAGAAGACGAAGTGAACGGTAATACGAAGTGAACCAGTGAGACGAAGACGAAGACGAAGTGAACGGTAATACGAAGTGAACCAGTGAACCCTAAGCTGCGACGAAGGCGAAGTGAACAGTAAGACGAAGACGAAGAAATGTCGACACCAAGATTCGTCTCCAGGTAACCATCGGTGAAATTATTGTTTGATTTCTTTATATGTGGTCCCAAATTGTTGTTTGGTTTGATGTTTCTTTGTTTGTGGTCCCTAAATTTTGTGGTCCCTTGATTGTGTTGGATGTTCAGGGTTTGCTTTTTTTATGACGTGGTCCCAGAATCTGATTTATGTATGTTGTGGTCCCAACTTCTGATTTGTTTATGTTATTTGGTTCATAAAGTATTAAACGTGTTGCATAATCTGATTTGTTTATGACGTGGTCCCAACTTCTGATTTGTTTATGTTGTTTGGTTCATAAAGTGCTAAACTTGTATTGTGAATTTGTCGTGTTCTGTTGCAGGCCTTTCGAAAATCAATCGGTGAGACTCCGAATACATCATCGGGGATGTTTTGTCGACAATCCAGTGAAGTTATATGTTGGTGAGCTTGTTAGCTGAGACGGATTGGGACTGGGATGTGGACTACCTGTCCTATATGCAAGTCGAAGATTTGATCAAAGCTGAGGGATATCTTAACATAAAGTGTTTGTGGTACTGGAATCCAAACTTTTCATTTTCTCGTGGACTTAGGTCGTTGAACAATGATAGCGACGTGTTAAGGTTTGTAGAAGACGTTAGAGGATATAAAGTTGTTGACATCTACGTTGAGCACAAGGTTGAAGAAGTTAGTATTGATGATGTTATTTTTGAGGAGGAAGTAAACGAGGAGGTTGAGGTTAATAATGAGGAGGTTGTAAATCCTGAGCAAAATGTGGAGGTGGAGGAAAATGGGGATAGTGAGGAGGCTGCAAATCCAGAGAAAAATGTGGAGGTGGAGGAAAATGTGGAGGTGGAGGAAAATGTTAATGAAGAGGAAAATGTGGAGGTGGAGGAAAATGTGGTGGAGGAAAATGTTAATGAAGAGGAAAATGTGGAGGTGGAGGAAAATGTGGATAATGAAGAGGATGTAAATGAAGAGGGAAATGTGGGGGCTGCAAATGAAGATGAAGGTAGTGAATCTGATCCCGATTATCGAATGAGCAGTGAGGAAGATGAGGAATATGAGGAAGATGATGAAGCTATTTTGGATGAGTTGGATTTAGGTACTGATGCTGGAATTGATTGGACGACAATTCTCCCTACGGTTCCAACACAAAACCCTTCAAGGATGGATGTCACTTCAAAAGGAGAAATTAGGTAGATGCAAAGGTGTAATCAGTCCTAACATTCAAAAAGTGTTGGAAAGAACAAAGAGGGAGGCTGAAGGCTGGATTGCGACATGGCATGCAGATGATGACTTTGCTATATTTGGGGTTTCAAACGGTGTCGAGACATATCCTGTTAATTTGTTGCAAAAGAAGTGTGGTTGTAGGAGATGGGACTTAACCGGAATCCCATGTTGTCATGCTATCTCATGCATATGGTTTGCCAAGAAAGAACCCGAAGAATTTGTTTCACCATTCTATAGGTAACATGTTCTTTCGTTATGCTATACCATAGTATGTTCTAACATGTTCTGATGTATTATTTTTTGTGTATAGGAAATCTACTGTGTTGGCTACCTATAGCCATATTGTTATGCCAACCAATGGCCCTCAACTATGGCCGGTGAATGTTGCTCACCCAATCAACCCTCCATTCATGAGGAGATCTATCGGTCGTCCAAAAAAGAATCGCAACAAGGCAAACGATGAACCGAGAACAAGAAATACGCTGCCTAGAAGTCTACAAACTGTCAAGTGCAAGAAATGTGGTAGCTTTGGCCATAACAAACGAACGTGTAAAGGGAAGAGAGCCGCGGAGAGAGAGATTCCTAAAGGTGGAAACAAGTCTTTGAAAGTGGGTGCACAAACAATTATCGAAGGAGGATCACAAGCTCCACCACCAACACAAGAATAACTATGCTACTGTGTTATTTTGGTCTTTTGATATTTTGGTCTCTTGTGGTTATTTTGGTCTTTTGACACAATCTTAATATGTAGCTATGCAGCTGTGTTATTTTGGTCTTTTGACAGAATCTTTTTATGTAGCAATGCTATTGTTTAAAGCAATGTTATTTTATGCAGCAATGTTATTTTGGTCTGTTATTTTGTGCAATTCTGTGATGAATTGTAAGTTTGTAACTAGGAGAATTCAATTTGGCCATGCATCCGGATATGATAGTTATTTATCTCATGATAGTTATTACTGTTATTACTTGAGAGGTTATTACTGTTACAAAAGTAGCGAATATGTGTAAAGATTGTTGATGTTTGAACTTTTTGTCAAGTATAATCTTTAGCAGTTTGCGGATTTGGTTGTTTCTGTACTTGAAAACTTGAAGTCCTGTTATCATATTGCTTTTTTAACTGGAATTCTTTTCTTGCTGTACTAGTTATGTTATCATATTGTTTCTGTAATTGTAAGTTTGTAACTAGTAGAATTCAATTTGGCCAACAGCAAGACAGCCTATGGATTAATACGGATATGGATTTTAATGTGATGTCATGTATACACATATGTAATGGCTGTTCATGAATACAAACTAAAAACATGTAATGGCTGTTCATTAATAGGATTTTAATGTAGTGTCATGTATACACATATCTAAAGCAATGTGATATGTCACAAAGAAGACATACGTTTAAAACATGTAGTGTCATGTATACACATATGGATTTTAATGTGAATAATTTGCTAAGGATACACATATCAAAAGCAATGTGAATACTGTTTAATGATATTAGAAGCAATGTCAATATTATCAATACACTATCTCAGGTTAACACACAGGTGATATCAAAAGCAATGTCAATAATGTCAAATGCAATACACTAAACATAAAGAATTCATTTGTTCAATACTGTCAAAAGCAATGTCAAAACAGGTTAACACACAACCACTTGATTTCATTAAAGAGACAAAACATGTTACAACCATTTGATTTCATTAAAGAGACAAATTAGATTACAACCATTTACAACCATTGGAGTATCTCATTTGAGTACATATGTTGCAATCAATACAAATACAACTAGTATTACAAACACCATACAAAAACCAACAAAATAAGACATAAACTTAATCTTCGTCTGGAGCAAATCTTCCCTATTCTTGGTGTCCCTAAATAAGTCCACAAGTTCGTCGTTCTTGTTTTTCAAACTTCTAATCACATCTTTTGCTCGGTTGCTCATGTCTTCGTCATACCATTGAAAGTAGTTGCAACCTTTTTTCTTCATCACCTTGTAATTACCACAACCATGAAATCTTCTTCCTGGATTCTCGTAAGTCCACGAGGTCATCAATGGAGATTCAAGGTCACAACAACATCTACCACCTCTTCTTCTAGCACCGGATAAATTTGATGAGGCAAAAGAGAAATTTGTTTCTGACATTTTTGGGGGTAATAAGAAACAGTTAGGAAATAGAGAAGAAGATGTTGAATAAAGAGAAGAAGATGCTGGATTTAAAGAATGGTGAAGAGGACTAGAAGGTTGGAGATTGGGGTGGAAGACAGCGGCTGGTAGATTGGGGTGGAAAACATGAAAACGTGTTTAGGGTTTCATGAAACATATATAGCTCAATATAAAATAATAAATTAAATGATATTAAAATAATTAATGAAAATTTTAAATAAAATATGAAATAAAAAAATTAATTTAATTAATATGTAAATGACCTGGCGTTGCCACATAAGCTTAAAACCCTCCACGTCATTAAAATTATGCACCAAATGGATTGAGGGACCAAAATTAATCTGAAAACTTAAAATAGGGACTAAAATGGTGGTTTTGAAAGTGGGGGGACTAAAATCAAAAAAAATGCTAAATAGGGGGACCAAAGTTGCATTTAAGCCCAAAAAATATTATGGTCTCTAACAACCTAATTAACTACTTAGGTTGTTTGAGTAACAAGTTAGTCTAACTAACTTGTTATTAATGTGGTAAACTTATGTGTGGTGTGATATATCCCTACAAGTTGAAGGATATATATTAATCATTCCAACTTGGATAGAATGGTTAAGGTACGAGTGACTTGGTGAAGAAGTCAATTAGTCGATCTTTAGGGGAAACAAGAAGAAACTTGGCTTGAAACATTTCATGAACAATATGACAATCAATTTCAAGGTGATTTTGTCCTCTCATGAAACATAGGATTGATCACCATAGTATGTATAACAATGATATTGTCATAATAGAGGACAGGAAGTTTGTGACATTTAACTTGGAGATCATTGAGTAGAAACTAGCCATTGCAATTCACAAGTGGTAGCTACAAGTGCTCGATACTCAACTTCAGAAGACGATCTTGAGACAATCAATTGCTTCTTAGTACACCATGAGATTAAACACTTTCCAGCGAAGAAATATTGTATTGAAATAAATCTTCATGTTTATGCACATCCTTCCTAATCAGCATCTGAAAAGCCTATGATTTGTGGATATGAGTCTCTTGAAAAGAATATACCTCGACCAGGACAACCTTTAAGATACCTTAGTGTTATAGTGGCGGATTTGTAGTGAATAAATATGGGGTTGGTGAGGAATTGGCTCAATTTTTGTATTATGAAGGTGATGTCATGTCTTGTGGTTATGAGGTAGAAAAGTATTCCAACAAGAATTTTATATGCAGGTATATATGTGTATTCAGGATTGCATCATTCATAAACCTGTAAGTAGGGTCAATATATACTATGACAAGTTTTGAGCCAAACAGGCTTGCATCGAAAAATCAAATCCAGGAAATATTTCCTTTTATACAATGTGATTTCCTGTTTGGAATGAGAAATCTCAAGAACTAAGAAATACTTCAGTTGTCCAAGATTTTTAATTTGAAATGTGTGATGAAGAATCTACTTGGTATTGTAAAATTTAGACAATGAGTTATATGAAAGTATGATGTCATCAATATATATTAAAAGTATAGTGAATGTGTCAGCAATTTTCTTGATGAAAAGGGAATGGTTTGATTTGGATTTATGAAAATGGTGTGCAATGAGAAGAGATGTAAGCTTTTCATACCATTTTCTACTTTCTTTTTAAGACCATATAAGGTGTTTGTTTCTTATAGAAAGTTGGGTGGGAGACATATGATGGTTTGTTTGTTCATATGTGTTAAAAGGATCATTAATGGTTGGTATGTGACCATTTACTTGTTCATCCAAACCAATCATCGTCAAAGGTTCATTAAAGGTTCATATGTGTTAAAAGGTCCATTTACTTGTTCAGCCAAACCAATCATCTTCAAAGGTTGGTCCTGTATGTGACAAAGATTATTTGTGAGTTGGACAGTACATTCTAAGGAATGACACAATTTTGAAATTGGAACCAATTTTAATCTAAACTATGGTGAATACAAAACATTGGTAATATATAGATTGGGTGAGAATTGCACATTACCAGCATCATTAAGCTGAACAAAATTTCCATTAGGAAAATGGAATTTGATGGGCCTAATGTAGTAAAATGACTTTAAAAAGTTCTTAGAAAAACAAATATGGTCATGTTTTCCTAAATCAAGAAGCCAGAAATCAGACTTGTTACTTACAAGACAAGTAATGGAACTAGGAATACCTAAGTGATGTTGCTCGTCTGATGAAGGACCACAATAAGTTGAAATGGAAATACTTATCTTATTTGAGCTTGAACTAATATTAGGATGTTATGAAGGAATCAAATTTGATTGTTCGAGCAAGCATACAAGTCAGTGTTAGACCAAAAACATTAGATTCTTGTTGATTTGTATCTAGTATAAGATTTCATTGATGAGAATCATTAGCATTGAAAATGTAGGTATTTATAAATGATAATGGTTTGTCAAACATGAGGATAGCCATGTTTCTAATAACAACATTGAATAGTGTGGCCATATTTGTGACAATGAGTGAAATATTTTGAGTTATTCTTACCATTTCCTCCATAATTGAATCCTCTGTCTCAATCATAGTCTTTCTTAGCATCGTAAGCATTAGTGAGAATAATGAATTTATCAATCACAATTCTAGAATTGGTGTTGCTTTCTTCTTGAGCTACTACAGAGTAAACTTTGTTTATTGAATGTATGGAATCCATTAACAATATTTGAGTTTTTACAATTGAAAAATTGCCCATTCAAACCTGTAATGAATTAGATTACTTGATCTTCATGAATATAATTTCATACAAATCTAATTGCTTCACATCGGCAAGGATGATGACAAGTAAAAAATAGAGTAGGTTTATATGCATTGCATCCAAAATGTTTTTTATTTCAATGAAGTACTCAAGAAATGTATTTAAACCTTGTTTGAGATTGTTGGGTTGAAATCTAAGAGTGGAAACACAAACACGACCAACTTTGGTACACCAATGGAATTTTTATGGAACATTATTGTTTGAACAATTGAATTAGAAACTGAGTTAAGAAAAGATGGTGGAAATATGATTAAGTGGTTTGAGCATGTAGAGAGAAAACTTATATTTTCTGTTGTAAAAAGGGTAGATTATATGGAAATGAGTCAAATAACTAGAGGTAGATGAAGACCTAAAAAAACTATTAAGAAATATTTTGAGATTAAAAAAATTGATAGAAAACATGGTCTTAGATAGAACATTATGACAAAACTTGATTCATGTAACCGACCCCTATTAGTAAAATAAGACTTGATTAAAATCTCTACCCATCAAATTCATTAAATTCTCCACATCATGAGCAATTTTATGATGCTTTTTTTTTTGTTCCTCTACTTGTTTCCTATCTTAATTCTCTATCAAATTTTTGACCGATGGAACCCCCACTTTCTTGATGTATATCAAAAACGATTTCTTCTTGATCATCTACCTCAAGATAATCATCTTTCTCAACTTCATAACATAATAAAAGGAATCCGTGTATGTTATATTCGTATCACTTCTATTTTTTGTAAAATAGTTTTTTTATACTCAATATTTAAATACATGTCTATCCTTTTTAATAAGAAGAAAATTAGACAAGTGTTCTAATAAATCAAAATCTCTCAACATATACTTTTTAATGTGTTAAAATTCAAATAGTCACACTAAGTCATATTGATTCTAAATAAATTTGGAGGTCATTTAAGTTTTAGCCAAAATCTAAAAAGGATACCATGGTAAATAATCAACTCCACATTTTACCAAAAATCAAACCTTAACCAATATTAACATTATTAATTCAATTCAATTGTACAATTTTTTTCATCTAGGTTTGGTCCCATTTTTTCTTTGAACTTATATGCAATAAATTCGGGGGGAGTAACAGTAACTAATCATAAAGATATGATAGCATTTTTGTCACATTACATGTAAGAGCATGACTTGTCTTATACATAACTGCATAAAGTTCCAAGAAACATTAAATTCTATTTAGAAAAATGGTGGAAGAATTTAAATTTTGAGGAGGAATAAAAAATAAGAATACAAAAAAATGATACATTATTTGTGCTTCTATTGTCACACTCAACTCTTCAGTCATCACGTTTTGTTTGTTGTTAGGTCTCATTCAATCCTTTATGTTTTCAGAATGGTAAATTCTGTCATAGGCATGAAAATGACTTTATATTGAGCAAAGAATTTTAGAGGAATGAGGTATTTTATTTTCTAGTAAATTCATGTGTGTGTTTATTTAATGTATCATTTTTTTACAACTTGGAAAAAGATAGAATGGAAATAAAAGAGAATTTTAAAAATTATTTTCCTTGCCATGACAGAAACTTTGCTAGGTTTAAAGCATGTATTCTACATATCAACAAAAAAAAGCATATGTTTTGGTACCCTCATATACACATTTTATTTTACTCTACTTTTCTTTACCTTTTTTGAAGGATTTGAATCATATGAAATTTATTTATTTATGGCAAATAGTATCCTATAGCATATTCAAAAATATCTAATGCAAATTTTTTGAGTTTGCCATTAGTCATTTGTTAGGATATATGTGTTTATAAAAACAATAGGATAATGAAAAATAATCAAGTTTTTTGGTATTTTTAAAATAATTTTTATAAAAACGTTTTTTCAAAATATAACAAATTTTTTAAATATGCTTTTTATAAATTTAAAGACTAATTTTGACATTCTATAACATAAATATACATTATTAAAGTTTAAAATATTGTCAAAATCACAATTAAATAAAATCATCTTAAAATAATTTTTATAAAAAATTATATGAAATGCTTTCAAATTTAAATGATTTTTTAAAAATTTGATATCCAAAAATATTATATCAAAAGGAGAAATAACTATTTAAATCAATTTTTTAATTAAAGCTTTTTTGAAAAAAAATTGTAGAATTTTTTCCAACATAAATATGTTATACTATAAAAATCATATAAGATGTGAACAACACAATCGATACTTCATTATTTCTTCTGAAAATTTAATATTAGTTTCCAAAAATATGTAAATCAATTATGATTGGTTTATGTAGACATATTTATAGATAAAAAAATTGAAAATTCATTGTCTAAGCAAATTAACATCATGTTTCATTGAGCTGGTTCAATTTTTATATTTAAAGAGAGAAGAAGATAAGATGACCTAGAAATTTCAAGTTGCACATAATGGAAATTCAGATTTTGTTTATGTTAATAAAAGTAGTATAGATAATTAAAATTCTAATAGTTGCTTAATGAGTAATTAAGGAAGCTTCCAGCCACACTAATATTTTGTTTGATTATTATCATTTTTAGGTAGATGTATTAGTTAAGAACATGTTAGTTTTAGATTTGGTGATTAGTTGTTGAATCACATCAAACCTGAACCTGCCCAAAATATTGTATACCATGAAAAGTGAAAACTCAACATTGCTTTCAAATAAAGGAAGAATGTTTATATAACTTAGAAATTAGTTTGGGTTTGTGAATTTGGAGATATAATATTTAGGTTGATTGGAAAAAGAAAGAAAGAAAAACTTATATACTAAGTAAGGACACACACCTCATGGTTGGTAATAGCTTTGCCCATATTATTTTATCAAGCAAACGTGTGACATGAAAATTAGACAAAATGAACCCGTGTCATTGATAGTCTTACTCCCACATTTAGGTTACTCTTGTCATTTAACTCATTTAGATTATTACAATGAAGAGTTTAATATAAGAGGATCAATCATTTACTGGCGGATAATTTAAGAAAATCAATTCTACCATTTATTAGCGGATATGCATGGCAAAACAAATTTGATCAGTTGAAAATGTTTGTTTTACACGCACTTTTTCAAAGATGAAGCAAAATTTTAAGTCTGCATCCTCTAATATATTTGTCTCGTTCTGCCCCATCTTTTTTGTTGACTTTTGCAGACGCAAAAATTAATATAAATTTGTCATTTTTAGAGTTAAAATGTACAATATTCGCATATCTGTTGTGCCTTCATTTTTTACAAAACAGACTAAGATTTTAGATCTGAACCCTCATAAACAATATGACATCTATTTTTTTATAGATTTTTGTAGAATTAACTCAAACGTGGCGAACATACTCATCTACATACTCATCTACCACTCCTACTAGGTCATTTAAACACGTCTTAATTAGGATCTAGGGTCCAAATTTTGTCCAAAATTTTTCCAACAAACCAACTCTAGGGAGTTTTCCTAACTTGATCTTGGTTTAAGTTAAACATGTCTAGTTATATACTCTCTCTGTTCTAAAATAAATGTCACATTTGGAAAAAAAAATGTCTCAAAATACTTGTCACTTTACATTACCAATGCAATTTTATATTTAATCTTTCAATTGTACCCTCTAATAAATACTCTTAATTTATTGTTTTCTCACATAATATTAATGTTATTTCGAATACACCAATAACTAATCAGGATAATTTGGTAAAGTTATCATTCTCTCTTTCATTTATTAATGTTTCTCAGTCTATATGAAGTAGACCATTGGGACGGAGGGAGTATAAAATACTACTTTCTATAAAGATTGATACACATGAAAAAAAAAAAATTATATCTTTTAAAAGTTACATTACATTGGGCTTCAAAATCCCAATATGCTCTAATAGGCCTAATCAACTGACAATATGTCCACGGAACCAAATGAAATCAGAAATGTATAAAACACATTGAAAACTTCTAACAAAAATAAAAGAAGACGCATTGAAAAGATCATAGTTAATTTACTAATAAAAACATTTATAAGCAAATCTATTTAAAATTTATTAATAACACTGAAATCATCCTTATTCATATATTTTTTTTAGAATCCTTTTTTAATCAACTACTCAATTTTCACCTCTTCCAAACATACATGTAAAGCTCATGAAGATTAATAAAAGATTGCATCACAATATCTTTCTCTTCCTGGCTTTCTGGATTTCGCCGTCAAAAAAGCCAAATCAAAATGAAGTACCAACCAATCAATCAATCGTTAGTTGTTAGGTGGTTAAATAGGAATTGACACTAAATTTAGTAGGGAGAATTACAGTTCGATTCCTGCAATTACTTAATGTCAAAACTGATCCTCAAAATAAAATGTCAACCAAAGCATATGTATTTTACTTGAGAGAGAATCAAAATCATAATTTTAAATTTGAGATTGCATAGCAAATGAGAATGTTACTATTGTGATTATTGCGGTTGTTGTGATGCACAGTATACCTATTGTGGCAGAAATTTTAAGTGAGAGATGTTTGAAATATACACTTAAAATATTAAAAAATATTTGATGTTAAAATTTTTCATTACATTAAAAATAAATTGAGTTTTTAGATTAAGAAATTTCGAGTTTAGATAAAAAAATACTTAAAATAACATGAACAAAATTGTTTGAAGTGATTTTTAATGGTAATCATTCGCATTAGCAATATTATAGTTGCAATTGCTATTGTAGAGGCAATTTAAAACAATGGTTAGAATAATGAAAAACTCAAATTGCATGAGGAAAAACAAATCTCATACTATCAAATTTATTTGGGTTTATTTTGCCTAATTATTTTCTCAGTTACGTAATTTAGATTAAGGACAAAATTTTATAATGTTATATTATGTAAAAAATTTCAATTTATTCGGATTTTTAGCTTTTTTTTAATAATTTTTATAGTATTACATAATTGTGTAAAAAAAATTATTTTCATAAAAATTTAATTCAAATAGTTTTTTTTTGGAACAAATATTAACTTCGTTAATCCCAAAACAGTGTAATACATCCGATCCTAGGATCCAGGAAAGCAAAGAACACAAATCACTCTATGCAAAGAGTATGAGCATCAAAATGTGTACTAAGTAATCTATTGCTAGAGCACCTAGTATAGACAATAAATTTAATACTCCCGATAATCTGATCATCAATTTTTTCCTTTCTAAAAATAATAGAATTCCTATTATATCAAATAGCATAAAGACACTCTGTTATAGCAACCTTCAAGATGTTCGTTCCTTCTCCACCCTTTCTTTGACGTTTCGCAGGCTAGCCAAAGTTGTTCCTGTTGCCACGGTGCAGGACTCCTATGGTATCCCAGCCATTGTAGGATGCTAGTCCAAATACTACTTGTCCATTTGCAGCCAAAATACAAGTGGTCAAGAGTTTCTTGTTCTGTACAGAAAGCACACAGCAGATCCGTAGTAATGCCAAACTTTTGAATTCGACATTTGGTGCTAATCCTGCCCATCATAGCCAAATGTGGAATTTAGCTCTTGATCTTGCCAAATTCTTGTACATAATTTTCCTCCAAGGGACTGTTATTCTCACACCCCTAAGGCATTGATACATCTTAGTGGTATTGAAGCCTCCACTCTGCACAACTTCAGTCCAATGACTAGTGTGCAAGATCAAGTCCCTGCAAGTGCACAGGCTCTTCATCAAGCTTGAATCTCCAGCTCTAGCGTGCCAAACCATAAAGTCTTGGTTTTTTAGATAGTATATGTTGATCCATTTCACCCACAACTTGTCAGCCTTTACTTGAATGTTCCATGTCAACTTGCCCAAAGTAGCCGCATTCCATTCATTGAGAACAGTAATGTTCAAACCTCCTGAATTCTTGGGTTCACACATCTTGTCCCAAGCAACTGGAGCTTTTCTAGTGATCTCAGCTCCACCACTCCAAATGAAACTTCTACACACTGCCTCAATGTGTTTTATGACACACTTAGGCAAAGGAAACACCTGCAGCCAGTAATTAGTGATGGCAAATAGAACACTTCTCACTAGTTGTTGCTTACCTGCATAGCTCAAGAGCCTAGTTGTCCAGTGAGTGATTTTAGATACAATTCGATCAATTAAAGGCATGCACAAAGATACAGTTAGCTTTCTGCTAACTAGAGGAACCCCTAAGTATTTGAAGGGCAGGGTTCCTATTGCAAATCCAGTTGCCTCCAGAATTTGCTGCTGGACATCATCAGTCACACCCCCAAAATACACTTTACATTTAGTAGGACTGGCTCTTAAACCAGTGGCTGCAGAGAAATCCTTGAAGATTTTCATCAACAGGGTGACAGACACTGCATCACCTCTTGTAAAAAGCATTAAGTCATCAGCAAAGCAAATGTTAACAATGCCTAGTTTGCCACATTTTGGATGGAACTTAAAAGCAGGGTCATGCTGCAACTTTCTTAGGCATCTATGGAGATATTCCATGGCTATCACAAACAACATGGGAGAGATTGGGTCACCTTGTCTAAGGCCCCTCTTTGCTGGGAGGTACTCACTATAGTGCCCATTAATATTATACCTATAAGATACAGTCTTGACACAAATCATAATCCATCTAATGAATTTTTGGGGAAAACTCATTTCTCTCATGATATCCTCAAGGGCCTGCCATTCTAGACTATCATATGCTTTCTGAATATCTAGTTGGATAGTGCACCTAGGGGAGATGTTTTTCCTAGCATAACCTCTGATAAGCTCTTGGGCAATAATGATGTTATCCTGTATCACTTTGCCAGGGATGAATGCAGATTGGCTGTAGTCTACCACAGTGTCTATCACTTTACTAAGCCTATTGGTCAGAATTTTTGAAATCACTTTGTACAAGGTGGTGCAACAAGCAATAGGCCTAAGGTCTTTCATATTTTTTGCATCAGAGGATTTGGGAATGAGAGTGACTAAAGCACAGTTTATAGCCCTATACATTCTATTGTAATTAAAGAACTCATGAACAACATCTCTAATATCACTACCAATAACAGGCCAAGAAGCTTTTAAAAACTTAGAGGTGTACCCATCAATACCTAGAGCTTTGTTCTCCCCAATACTCTTCAAGGCATTGAGGATCTCAAGGTCTGAGACAGGAGCAGTTAAGGACTCAGCATGATGATGTTGCAGTTGGGCTCCCTTTCTCATAGCATCTATGTCTATGTGGAGGAGTGAATTGTTGTTAGTGCCAACAAGCTCAGTGTAGAATCTTAGCACTCCAGCCTCAATGACTTTAGCTTCATTCAGAACTCTCCCTTCATGATCTTCCAGGGCATAAATACCTGTAGCTTTGTTCTTCCCCCTAATAATGGCATGGAAATAAGAATTATTTCCATCCCCAAGATTCAACCAATTCACCTTGGCCCTTTGACTAAGAATCTTCTCTTCAGTCTCCATAGCCTTCAGGATCTCTTCTTTCCATCTCTTCACCTCTGCTACATATTGTGTGTTGGTAAGATCAGTGGCTAACAAGTTTTCAGCTTGTTTGAGCTGCTCTCTTTTATTCTCCAAGTCTTTCATTCCTTCAGACATATGTCTAGCAAGCTGTCTCATATGGGGCTGTAGTTTTTTAAGTTTCCACCACACTTTGTACATAGGAGTACCTTCAGCCATAACATTCCAGTTTTCTGCTACACAGTGCAAAAACAAAGGGTTATTGGTAGTGTGGTTCATAAACTTGAAATGTGCCTGAGGTCTTGTCAAAGTTTGCTAATCTTTCATGTCCATTTTTCAGAGGGTGATGATCTGAAATATGAGCATTAAGGATTCTCACTTCACTCTCAGGGAATTTAAGGAACCAAATAATGTTACACAGGGCATGGTCAATCCTGGAGTACACCAAACCATTGGACCATGTGAAATGGCTACCACTAGTATAATGAGCATGTAAGCTACTATCTGCCATCATATCTTCCATATCTTTAAATTCATAATCCTTGACTTTATTACCTCCAATTCTGTCACTGATGGTGAGCACATTATTGAAGTCTCCAATCACAAGCCAGGGGTCCTGCATATTCTGAGCCAATCTTCTAAGGTCATTCCATAGGGTCAATCTTTTTTGAAGTTGATTCTGTGCATAGATGGTTGTCAACCATATTGTGTCACCATTAGGCCTCTGAATCCTACGGTGAATAAGTTGCTCAGTGCAAAAGTCTACAGAGAGTTGCAGTCTTGAAGCAAGCCCCATTAGGGTGATAGGCATAATTGTCCACCAAAGACCAATGACTCCCAAACACATCCCTTATTTTGCTAGCATTATTTTCCTTCACTCTTGTATCTAATTTAATTCAAATAGTTATTCTTAAAATCTTATTTTAAATATTTTATTATTTTATTAAAATATTTTTTGAATATTAAATTTTCAAAAAAATATTTAATCCTAAAGGTATTTCAATAATTTTTTTAGATATTACATTTTAAAAAAATTGTGATTTCAAATGTTTTAATCTCTAATAATGTTTGTTTATGTTATAGAATGTCAAAATAATTTTTTATTTTAAAAAAATATATATAAAAATTTATAATATTTTTAAAAAAATAAAATTTATTTTTAAAAATATTAAAAAAACTATTTTTTAAAAACAAAAAACAATATCCCAAAATGAATGACCCATTTCAATTTTAAATGCATTTTTCCAATTTTACCCTCTAATTATTAAAAGTTTTACCATTCTCAATACATGATAAGGGTACTATAGTAAAAACGACATTCTCTCTTACTTTTATACCATTTTCTTAATACATGATAAGGGTATTATAGTAAAAATGACATTCTCTTACTTTTATACCATTCTCTTAATATGTGTAAAATAGTGTGCTGAGTCACTCATTATGAGACAGAAGGTTTAGTGTCCATTTCATGGTAGAGAACAGATCCAATACATACAGATAGCGTAAGGAAAAGAGAGTTTCTTAGATAACATTGTTAACATTTTATTACAAATATGTGCAATTGTAATAATGAAGTTTGAAACTTATAATTCAAGACAACTATTCAAATATCTACCACTAGTTCATATTCAAGTGATTATAATTTATGTTACTAAATCCTAACTAGATGATACAAGAAGCATACATAGTTCCCTCTTTATTAAGAATATTAAGAGCTCTAAAAATTTCAAAACAAAAAGAGTGGAATGGAAAGAAGCATAATGGAATGGAACCAAGTGGATTGCATTTCAATGAATATTTTAACACATAAATAACAAAACCATGTTCTCATTAGGTGCAGATAGGAGAGTAAGAAAATGGCGGTACACTCATCCTACATATTCCATTTCATTCCGTCCATTCCTACGTATTCCATCAATCCATACATAACATAAAATACCAATCATCAATGTATGTAGTTTCATGGGACTGACATTAAGAGAAAATTACCTACAATACACAGTAAAACGTAACAATGCCTTATATCATATCACAAAATATACTAATCAAAACATGACCAACAGATATGTGGGATTTTCTGGCAATTTTCTGTTACATAGTTAAAACTGCTATCATGTCTAATGCCCAAATCCAATTACTAAAGTTGATATAGGTCAGTGTAGAATACCAAGGCAAAACACTGTCTCTTTTGAAAATTGTTCAGTCCAAGGCAAAACAAGTTACAGGGTAAATTAAAGACATCAATCTCTGATAATGCTGTTCAAAACAACGCATGAACCAGAATATATCATCTTGATCTACAATCTATATTAAGTCAATCAAAACCAGAATGTTGAGAAAACTACAAAGTCCGTCGTCGATATGAGGCACCAAGCAAAGTATATGTTTGTTGTCTTTAAATCGACATTATAATGATGCTTGAGACATTTATTGCGAGGTACATGTGAAACACAAATTGCATGGAAAGAAATTAGATTGTCAAATTTTTATTTGAATTCTTTGGCCTGATTCAAAGCTAGATTCAACTTCTCAGATCAATAATTTGGATCAAGGACAAAGAATAAATTCTCACCAAAATTCCTGAACAAATGCCATAGCACAATCTTCTCGAGAGTACAATATGAGATACATTTTGTAAACTTAAGCAGCCAACACTTCAGAAGAAGCAGCAGCTTCTTTAGATTCTTTGGAGTTCTTTGAATAAAAGAGATCCAAAACATCGGCATCGTCACGAATGTAGCTTGGACATTTGGAAAGGAAATTTTGTGCTTCTCCATGCCTTCCTTGCTTGAAGAAGGCGTTAAACATTACATGGTAAACAGACGTAGACGGAAACTTCTTTGAGGTCATTGCCTTGAGTAACAGAACAGCATCATCACCACTTCCGCGCTTTGATACGTGTTCGATAAAGGGTTCGGTAAAAGGAGGGAATCCAGTGGATCTCATTACAGCCAAAAGATTTAAGGCATCTTTGAATCCTCCTTGAGCCATTAACTTGGTTATCAGAAGCTTGTAAGTTGAATGCCGAGGCTTTAACTCTTTTTCGTTCACCCATTGACATAGAATCTTGTACGCATCTTTTGCTCTATTCATTTGGCAATATGAATTCATCAACGAATCAAAAGTATATCCAGCAGATGCAACTCCCTCTTTCTCAACCATCTCTTTGAAAGATTCAAATGCCTTATCAAGGTTCCCACCTACACAATGCCCCTCGACTAACGATTTACGCATCTTGTGATCTGGACTAGACCCATACGCTTCAACTCTATCCACAAACTCATTAGCTTGTTCCTTTTTACCGGTAGCCCCAAGTCGAAATGCAATTTTACTCCGCAAACTACCACTAGCAACAAACCCGCAATCTTCCATTTCTTTCAAAACCTTATTCCACTCTCCAATCCTACCAACACTTGTTAAAGATTTCAATACAGCATCAGCAATGGAATCAGTCAAAGTACCTCCATTTCCGGTAAAAACCTTCAAAACCCTAGAAAACAAATCCATATCCAACTCCTTAGAAGAAACAACTTTTTTCAACAGAAAGGTAAAACTCGTCGACGTAGGCTTGTTTGCACCAGCTAAAGCAAACTCGTAAAGCTCAACAGCCTCCTTAATCATTCTCCTCTTACAAAACCGACCCAAAACCTTAACAAACGTCTCCACTTCCATCTCAAATCCAGCACTCCTCATATCAGTAACAACCTTCCAAAACCGATCAATCGTATCCT
The DNA here is from genome assembly GCF_029867415.1 of Vicia villosa. Taxonomy (NCBI): domain Eukaryota; kingdom Viridiplantae; phylum Streptophyta; class Magnoliopsida; order Fabales; family Fabaceae; genus Vicia; species Vicia villosa. The sequence continues at coordinate 17,874,069 of NC_081185.1, forward strand.
CCCTTCCAACAACCCTCGCCATCGCATTATACGTACCCTCATCATGCTTAAACAAGCCACTCTCTTCCACCCACCTGAAAAATATCAACCCCTTATTCGGCTCCGAACCTAAACTCTCCAAAACCAACTTAACCACCTCACTCGAAAACACAACATTCAAATCCCTAATCTCCTTCTCAACCTCATCACTCCATACATTTCTCCTCACAATCCTACACAAATTATGAAACTTCCTCTCATCAGTTTCCTTATCAAACAACCCCTTCAACTTCACAACCTCACCATCCAATCCCCCCTTCTCAAAACTCTCCAAAACCCTATCATTCACCCATTTCGAAACCCCATAACCCTTTTTCTTCATAACCCCAACCAAATCCCAAAACTCCTCAACAGCCACATTTAACCCCAAAACGCCCAGCATCGCATTATACGATCTGGAGCTTAATTTCTCGGGATGATTCTCCGATACCCATCCGAAAAACCTCTTCGCCGAATCAGGATCAGACTGCAGCTTCCTCAAAACAGCATTCACCGCGTCGTGGCTAATCGAAACGTTACTTGAATCGAGCTGTTTCTTAACATCATCGAGATCTCGAGGTTTCGAGAATATCTCGACGATGACGGTGTGATCAGGATCGACTTCAGTGAGAACGGGTTCGGAAGAGAAATGACGGAAGCTAGGGTTTATGGGGAATTTGGAATGAGTGGGATTGAAACGGAGAGGAGTGTGAGAGAAAGAGCGGAGTACCTGAGATTGATTGGGGATTTTGCGGTGAGTGCGGAGGAGAAGATGGAGAATGCGGCATTGATGTCTCATTATTGTGAGGAATGAATCGAGGGATTGAGATTTGAAAATTGAGAAGAAATGAAGTGAGAATTTGAGTAAGATAGAGAAATGAAAATTAGGGTTTTAGGTTTTTTTCTAAATTTTTGGTCTGGGCTGAATTTGTTGGGCTCCTGCATCTTATCAAGAAAGTTTTTGAATCTCTTAACCCACTCTATCTTTTCTTACCCACCAGATTTGTCATTGTTGTCTCTCTACTCGGGCCATGTTGTTAGGCATATCTGGAATGGAGAGGTATAAATTTATAATTGTTTTTACATTTAATTTTATTGACCTAATTATCTTATCTATTTTTTTCTTATTAATTTTCTTATACAGGAATGTGATCCGTTGAAAATCATTAACCATGGACGGAAGATCTCTAGACTTATAGCTCTCGCAGAGCCATAGTCTGGTCAGCTCTTTGTGCTTTCATAGTTTAAGGGCATGACCCTTTTTGGATATAAAACTGTTAATCATGATATGATTAACGTTTTTATTAAGAGGTGGCACCATGAGACGTCCTCCTTTTGTCTACAACATGGTGAGATGTCGATAACACTCGACAACATCGCGTGTTTGTTGCACCTTCCGATAAGAGGGAGATTTTTAGACCATGAAAGGTGCGAAAAAGAGGAGGCGTTGGAGTTGTTGGTTGAGAAATTGAGAGTTGACCCTGAGAAAGCAATGACTGAGATGGATAAAACTTGTGGTTCTCATGTCAGGTATAGTTGGTTGAAGGTAATGTTTGATGATGAGCTTCAACTAGCACAACTAGCTCATGGTGATCTGGAGCATGTCGCCCATCACAGAGCGTATGCTATAAGAGCATACCTGCTATATCTAGTTGGCACTGTCATTTTTATGGACATTAATGCCACTTACATTAATGTCATGTACCTTTGCCTCTTTGATGATTTTGAGTGGATTCATGAATGGAACCGGGGGGCAGCTTGTTTGGTGTACTTGTACCATAAGTTGTCTGAAGGAAGCAAGTGGAGGACGAAGCAGATGGCCTACAATATCACACTCTTAACGGTAAAACTTATTGGTATTGTATTGTGATTATGTTTTATTAATTATTGTGATTCTATTACTAACTAATAATCATTGTAATTTCAGGTATGGATCCTATAACACTTCCTCCGTATCTCAAGTTGGTCATTGGACGCAGGTTATACTAAGGATCGTCCGCGTGCCGCTGCATTCAACCTGCTCAGAGGGAACCAGGCGATAAAGTCGTTCAGAGTTTATATTGACTGGTTGGTTTTTGATGATATTCACTTTCAGGCATACGCCGACCATCGTGTCAAGATTCCATTCGACGATGTTGCTCTATTTTTTGGATAGTTGGCTTGCGGGTCGCGCAAGATGGCTACTTATTTGCTTGAGCGCGTCATGTGCCAGTTCGGGTACATGCAGGATATTCCCCGGGATCCTGCTGTTTCTGTTTTTCCCCTCATGAAACGGCGGGATATGGATGCCTTATTTGATGATTTTGAAAATCATCTCGTACCAAATGAGGTCTGGAGTACCGTAGCACAAAACGACTAGAGCTACATTGACGATTATATCATTTGGTTCTTCAGGGTGTCCCATCCATATCTTATAAAGGATGCTTCAAGAGACCCACAAAGGCGAACTCATCAAGAGATTTTAGAGGAGGAGCGGGCAATGGACGATCATGTCACTGATGTGTTGCCTCGATGTCGTCGTATCATGGAGATCGCATGGACAGGTATTGATGGAGACTACATATAATTTTTCTACACGAAAAGAGACGACGACATGGATTGGGGAGGTTGGAGACAAAAATAAATTGATGGTTATAATAACTCGTTCAAATACTAAATTTTTTACAACGGTATCCGATTACGACAAAAATGGTAATCGGTTACACCTTTCACAAAAACCTCGATTTTCACAAAAATTGACTGTGTAACCGGTTACACCAAAACTGGTAACCAGTTACACCCATGAAAAATATAATTTTTGAAAAGCTCTAACCGGTTACTCCAAAAAGTGGTAACCGGTTACTCCAACATATTTCCAAAATCCTAATTTTTATGAAAAAATGTGTATCCAAGTTTTACAGGTTCTGTCTCATCAAAATACAAGATTCAAATCATTCACCAACATACAAATCATCCAACATACAACACAATTACATTATCATACATCAATTGATTCAAAATATAGAAGAGATGAACACAAACATAGAGAATCTAAAAGACCCACCCATGTGTTATATATTAAGCAATCTCTAATACAAAATTCAATCACACCCTTAACTTAGAGGATGAGCTTGAAACTTCTCTAAAGAAGATTCTCCTTCCTATGCGCTAACTCTCTTCATCTTCTCTACTCTTTTTAACGTGCGCTAACTCTCTTCACCTTCTCTTCTCTTCTTCACGTTCGGTCCATTATGTCTCTCTATTCCCTTCTTTTTCTTGTATTATTATTATTATTATTATTATTATTATTATTATTATTATTATTATTATTATTATTATTATTATTATTATTATTATTATTATTATTATTATTATTATTATTATTCCTTATCCCAATTGATTAAAATAAATATTATCTCAACAAAATATTTATTTAAATTATATACTCCTTACTACTATTCAAAATAAATAAAATAATTCTAATTAATTAGTACCAATTAGTTTTACTTTCTAATTAAATAAAATAAATTTATGTTTTCTAGCACAAAAGAGACCTTTGTCTGAACTAGGCTAAATAAAGAACTTGAATATGCAATGGAGCTTAAAAATTAAGCACTTGAATAGCTCGTACCATTGAATGCCTACTCCACATTATGCAATTCATTTTCTTGAGCCTTAATATGTACTGGTTTTCTTCCACAAGCCACCTAAACTATACACATCAGTTTCATTACTAGCCCTTCCAGTGATAGCACATTCATGAGTCAAGTATCCAATAGTCCCTGCTAAAGCTGTTGTTTGTGCACCTTTTGCATGATCCACAAACCTCATTCTTCATGCAATATAACATATCAGACGATGTCAGCTTTTGGAAGAGTGCAACACTGATTGGTGAAGTAGTCATTGTTGTCGATTATTCAACATGGTCGTAATAAGCATAAACCATGATGTTATGATGTTTCCATCTTTGATACGTCGGTAGTAACAAAGCTGGCAGATTAGTCTGAGATCAACTATAGAATCAAAAGGTAGTTATCAAATGACCATGGTCCATTTTTGAGAACCTTCTGAATATCAGATGATGACAGAATTGGAAAATGAAAATTCTAGTTTTAAGACAAACATATAAGGTAAAATAACATCAAATTTCAGGTAAATATACAAACATAGGTTGTCTTAGTTACATCTTTTTGTAGAACAAAATACTAAAAGACAGCCTAGTTGCTAACTAACTAGTACTTTGTAGGTACAAAATGACACCTTAGCACCATATGTTGTAACCAAAAGAAACATATTGTAGACACCATAACATATTACATTATGAGCAAAAGAAGCACTCTAAACCTGAACCACTTGCTTATGTATCCTAATGATAAAATTCAAGTATAGCAAAAGAGACTCCTTTCTTAAATCCATACAACTTCTCCTTAAATTCTTCAATGGCCTTAGATTTACTCAGCCATAAATTGACAGCGAAACTCATTCTCTCAAGCACTATCCCATTTTCCATAAAATATTTAGCCAAAAACAACTCATGCTCGGATCCATCGACACTTCCAAATTTCACAAATCGGAGACTTGATGCCAAACACTCGGGCACAGCAGCAGAATTCAGAAGCACTTGGTCAAATGTTGATATTTCCTAATGATTAGTAATCCATACAAAAACCAAATAAGAGAAAATTTAAATTACAGGTTTAAGTATAATAAAATGAAAATTACCGACCTTTAAAACTAGAGTATTGAGAATAGGAGACTTTTGAAGTAAGCTCAACAAAACTTCACCAGTAACAACGCCAAGATCCAAATGGCTCAACATTGCAAATCTTGGTAGAACAATCATATCTGGTTGTGTGAGAACCTGAATGACAAACATTAAGGAAAATTACTTGAATCAAACTAATACACTGGTCATTAGTGTGCCACTATTTACTAGCTATTACTTAAATTGTTTGTGTAGGAACTATAAATTGATAACAAGTTCTCGGTTATGCCCGTGATTAACCGTATGACATCGATGTTATGAATCATAAGATCAAAGAAATGAAGATTCATCCCAGAGAGGAAAAATAGTTTGAGAGCTTGATCGAAAGAAAAAATCTTGAATTCATATTGAATGATTGATAAAAGATGTTAAATGCATACATGACAATTAGAGTTAATAAAGAATAAACAACCAAACTACCTTCTATGATAAAATATGTTAAATGTATACATGCTTGTCTCTAACATATTCAGTATTAGATTAAATAAGTTAAATGATTTGATCCTACCTCTGATCTGTGAAATTCGATACGCTTCGCTTGACTAAATTGTTTGAGAAGGAGACAAGCAAATGATCCACTCCCAGTCCTTTGCAACATAATCTTAACAAAAGTGTCACGGGCTGCGGAAGGATTTGACAGAACAATGGGCTGTGATATACCACCAATACCTTCATAAGTGAATTCTTTCATACATGAAGCAGAAAATTTGATTGTGCAGCTACGTGGCTCACGAGTTAATGGCTCACAGTCTAGTACTATTAAAATACTTTGAAGAAGAGGTGCTTCAATAGTAAGATCATGAGCACTTAACCAAGAGCAGTTTTTTGTTTCAAACTTTTCCAATAATCTGAAAACAATGCGTAAAGGATTGTCCATGGTAAATATAACTCCATCCAACTTGAGTATTTTTAGGCTTCCCAAAGAAATATAAGTGCCAGGAGAAACTTTGATGGCACAAGCACAACAATACATCTCTAACACCAATTCTTCTAAATAATAGGAGCGATTGAAAAGCGAATGAGATGTAAGAGGAGAGAAAGCAACTTCAAAATTGGTGTGAATATGAAGTTTTTTCACTCCCCGACTCAAGATGCAAGAGATCCATGTATTAACCATAGTTGCATCATACTCGTTGTTAGTGAGGAAAAGAGAAAAACTTTCCACCATGAGGTAAAGTTTCGATAAAATAAGAGTTCGGTAGACAAAGTTTACGAAGCTTTGTTTGCCACGGGATTTCTTTCTCTTGCGAGTGTAAAACAAGGTGTCATTAAAATCCATCTTGGTGATTAATGTCCATCTTTCTATCCATCTTTTAGATAACACACTTGTCCGAACCGCGTCTTTTGTAGGAAGAATAGAGAGAATGTGAGTTATAAGTGAATCAGGTAGCTTACTGATTATATCCTCTTTTGCCTTATCATTCTTCTTAGGCCTAACAGATGATGAAGTACTACTAGCCATGCATTCCATTTATATAATAGTTTCCAACTGCTTACTGATTTTCTGCATTTCCAAACACTATCAAGGATCAAAAAACAATCGGATCATGCATGCATGCATATCATCTTGTTATATGAACCAAAACATTTTGAAAACAAAGAATCATTACTCAACCTATACCTAATTACCCAAATGCTATCTAATTGAAACATGCAATCTAAAAACGTTCATTGTATATGAAATTAATTAGTATGAGATGATGATACTCACCTTAGTTTAGCAAGATGATGATGATGATGATCAAAGTTGTTTCTTTTCTTTCTGCTTTCTGTTAATCTTCTTGGTTACCGCTTCGCCATTGCGTGTCTTCGGTAATACAGTAGTTCATACTAATCCTAGCACTCTCATTTGGCTTTTTACATTCTTGATCAAAGTGAAAGTGGCGGTGACGTATGGTAGTGGAGATTAGCTAGTCTACAAGGCTATCACATACTCATTGTGCTAATTGTCATTTGAAAAAGAATTTGAATCGTTATTGTTTTTATTTTATTTTATTTTTGAATAGTTTATTCTCTAAATCTTTAGTTATTGTTTTAGTTTTTTCTTTTAAATTCAAGATGTATATTTGAAATAATTTTTTTTATGCATAGTTTGACAATTTAATCTTTAATTTAATTTATAAATATATATATATATATATATATATATATATATATATATATATATATATATATATATATATATATATATTTTTAAATAAATATTGCATAAATAATAAAACATATAAAGATGGAATAAGAACAAATAAGAATTCTGGCAAATATATTAATTTCAAAGTAATAAAATTCTTTTTCATAGGAATTTTAACTATGTGTGAATTAAAGTAAATAATAAAGGGGGTTCAAAATTATTTGATTAGAGAATAAAAACAAGAAATTAATTGTGTTGATTTCAATTACTTAAGACGGACAGATCTTCTTTCGACTCTTCTATTTTTACTTGTTACTCCCTTCGTCCCAATATGAGTGATCCAACACACCATTTCACAAAGATTAAAAAAAGTGTAAAAAAGTAAGAAAAATAATATTGTTTTTACCATAATACCCTTATCATGAGAATGATGAACTTTTTAGTAATTAGAGGGTAGAATTGGAAAACGTGTATTGAAAACTGAAATGGGTCATTCATTTTGAGACATCATTTTATTCCAAATGTGTCACTCATTGTGGGACGGAGAGAGTAATGAACTGTGCATTAATTAAATTTAAAGTATTACGGCAAATTAACACGGCCAATGCACCCAATTCTTTGGTGCACAACTCACTAATCTACACAATAATTTCCTAATTCCTTATGTCAATTCAGACTTAAATTAGGCGTTCTAAGTTTGTTAATTTAAAAACCACAACTTATAATTAACTATTCTTAGTTAATTACTAAGTTGAATAATTGCCATAGATCAGGTCAATAGACTAACGAACATAAATCCCTACTCATTTGATATCAATTCATGCATTCTTCAATACATAAAAAGCATCGAGATCAAGAAAAAATAAATAATAAAATGACATAAAATAATTCAACTAGCATCACACAACCATACGATCTAACAAGTACAAGAAGTTATGTCTAAAAAGACTTAATCTAATGAATCTAGCTACTCATCACTATGCCATAAAAGAGCTACGAAAGCGCTTTTTTGGTCTTTTACAGCGCTTAAAAGTGCTGCCTATGGTAGCGCTGCCGTAGGTAAAGACAACACTTTTTTTACGCCAAAAAGCGCTGCCTTAGGTTTACTTCAAACAACGATTTCCCTTGAAAAGTGCTTTCGTAGGTGGGTCTTTAGCAGCGTTTTCCCTTGAAAAGCGCTTTCGTAGGTGGGTCTGTAGCAGCGCTTTTTCTAGAAAAAACGCTTTCTAAAGTAGCCTTTAGCAGCGCTTTTTTTCAACTTTTATGCTTTCTTTTATCATCTTAGGCAGCGCTTTTTTAATAAAAAGCGCTTTCATAGGTAGGTCTTTAAGAGCGTTTTTAAAAGCGCTTTTGTTGCTAAAAGCAATATTTTAAAGTGCAACTTGTAATTTAAGCCTCCCAGTTCGACCTGTAATTTATTTTTATTTTCAACCTGTAATATTTTTGGAAATAATCCCTAAACTTGTAATTCAAGTCTTATATATATATATATATATATATATATATATATATATATATATATATATATATATATATATATATATATATATATATATACCATTACTTCAACAAAAACCTGTATGTAGGACATTATATACTAATATAATACCATTATAATCCAAAATAAAATGTATACACCATTATTGTTCAATTCACATGTTTGCAACAGATACATATAACTAAATCATCTCTAACAATAACTAAATTAGAATAAGCCTGAAATTCTCAAAATCCGACGAGCGGGCCGTACTGATCCTGCGAAGTATGAACAGAACAACACGGTCATTTAAACTAACTTTGCTCAGACACAATTAAAGGCTCCAACACAAAGTCATCATCAAAATCCGTCACACAATAATGTATTCATAACACTTTTCACACAATAATGTATTCATACCTATATGATTCTTTGCTGAATATAAAACTGACACAATTCATCTTTGATTTCTTTTAACTTAAGTTTCGTGTAAGAAGCAGAATAGAATTCATCAAAGTACTACATAACAAAAACATAATATGAGTGATTTAGTTAAATGTAATAAATTATAAGAAATTATCCTAAGTTATAAATCCATACCGTGATTGGAGTCTCTAATTGATTCATTTGAAGGATTTCTTTCAAAAACCTCAACAAAGTATTTGCAATCTGTATCGTTTCGCTGTTGCGGACACTACATAGAGAAACAAATAAGATTTTATAGTTGTCTTATTTTATCAACTAGCATAACTATTATAAGAAAAATTGTGAAAATTAATGTACCTGCACTTTGATCCAAGTAATGTTGTTTGATTTAGTCCGTGATACCTGTGCGTCTATTTGACTTCGGAATACTTGTATTGATCTAACAAAATAAAAACATATATTTAGATCAATCTCACAGAAATAATTAAATATATAAATATACACGAATATTTATAACGATCTCACTTACAAATCAATCATTTCCTTCATAGGCATATAATTGGTCCAATCACCGTCTACCGAATTCAGATAATATACCACTTCTTTTACAGGATCCATAGCAACCAACAACCAGTGACGTCTATACATTAAAACAAAAGTTTATATGAAAATTTTGCTACACAAAAGAAACAAAGATTAGATGAACCAAGAATGAAAAGCTAACCCTATTGGTTGAGTATTATACGCCCAAAGATACAGGTTTTATGTATTTCTGGTGGCCATGAATCTCTCGACTAAGTGTTGTCTAACTGAATTTAGTTCCCTATCAATTGTCGCTCCGCTAACATGGGAGGAAGACACGAAATGGAATTTGTTTGACAATTCAGTCCCGCGCATCATTTTGTCATACAACAACCTTAAATAAAAACATAATAAACATTAGATTATTTTCATTGAAATGTGTAAATAAATTGTTCAACTAATTAAATAATATATTGATCGGATACCGGATGTATGTGTGAATATTACTGATGCCTAATTCTTTATGCTTAAAAGTCTCTTCCATGTCATCTATTGCAATTTTTTCAGTGAATTCAAAACCAAAGATACCTTCATGCATATTAATTTCACGAATAGCACCTGTCGTCAAATATGATGTATCCATAAGTGTTCCAAGCGCCTGCCCTGCCGGTATCGAGGCACAAAGCACCTCTTTTTGCCACGGCCTTCGGAGGACCCTTTTCCTTTTTCTTGGGTGGTACGCTACGAATTTGCTGGCTCACTTGTTGTGACCCTTGAGCAGATACCTAAAAATCATATAACTTAGGTAAATTATAAAATCACGCAATTTTAGATTCAGAACATATAATTAACACTTTAAATGTACCTCTTTTAGTGATGCAACAGACTCGTCATGCTGCAAAATCCCTTTACCCTTAATTGCGGGTTTTGTAGGAGTCTAAAATTATCATGTAAAATATAATTAACGTAACGGTTCAGAATTGACATTTGAAAACTAAATGATTCGTAATGGTTTTAAACATACCTCATCATTAATGAAAATGAGTTCCGAGGGCCATGCAACAAATGACCCTATTGCATCTCGCAGCAATGTTGTCTCTGAGACCATGTCAGGTACCGGTAGCAACGCATCATGATCTAATACAACATCAACCAATACTTTCAGGTGTCCATCCGGGAGAGGTCTATGGTGAAGTAAATCTATCAAAGTGTTGTGCACTTTTCCCTTGCCCACTAGGCGATAATCCGGTGACGATAAGTATAGTTGGCAAGATGAAATGCCCTAAACCAATAATAAATATGTTACTGTTAATTCAATAATAGAAAGAGCTGGAAAAAAAAAGAGAAACTTGAACAATATAGAGTCATTATCATTACAGAAATAGAACAATTGTAAGAAAAAAGAATTTATAATTACCTCGGGAAATTTATTTTGACAGTTGATACTAGCTTTATCACTAGTTTCTTGCACCGATGAAGTATAGCAATTTTCCCTCATATATATATCTCTTTATCCCTTTGCAATTCAGAGACTTGTGCTTGTAAATCCTGCAATTTTTGCATCACTTATTCATTGGTAGGATTTCTTCTCCTAGGATGCTTATAGAAAGAGGTTGGAGTCACACCATGACCTTTACCCCTCACCTGACCGGGATACTCGGGAACATCTAGTGCTCTACTAAGTACGCTCCTATTATCCTGGTCCTCAACGGTGGATACCGATTTCGACATGGTCTTCTGTAATTCGTTTACATTTCGAAAATTATTAGTGGAGATAAAAAATTAATTATATATTAATAAACATTTGATTTAATTAAAGACACAACGTTATACTTACGTATTCATCATAAACTTTTTTAAAATCGGGATCAACAACTCGATACTTGCCCACACGAGCTTCCTTCCACAACACATGTACTGGAAGTGAGGTTTCCTCACTTTTTGTCTCCTCTAACTATGCATTGACACAAATGATAAGATCGTCAATTACAACACATTTAGACAATTAATAAGAACATAGCATTTATATTTGCTTACAATTTTTTCCTCTAAGCGTGCATATCCCAAACGCCCTTTTTTGTATGGATACGCCGGTTTTGATGCTCTCGCCCTATTTTTGGCACTCCTTTTCCGGAAATCTTCATCTATTTGTTTTACAAACTTAACCCAATCTTCCTCTTTAATGAAGATCGCATACTTTTCTGGACGTCCCGGGGCCTCTTCAACAAAATTTCCTTCTTTATCCTTAAGATAGGTGTTTGTTAAAAAAAATTTCCACCCTCTATTTCTTTTTCCAGCCAAACCAAGTATGTAGCGTTTCCACTCATCTGGTATGTTAAAAGACCTTTGCGAAAAAACATACGCATAGAGTGTGTTAGTATAAGTAATTTAAACACGTTATCGTCAAGATAATAACAACAACCATATATAATACCTTAAGCTCAGCCCAAAACATATCTTTTTTCTCCTCCAACTCTGTATTTTTCATATTCCATTTAGGTACGAAGATTGGAATATGCATACGAACAAGTGTAGCAATGTAGCTTGTCAACTTTGCAACATTAGTCCCAATTGCTTGGTTATCATAATTCCATTCTAAATTATATATTACTCCTTTGTCTCTATCACGAGTGATTCTCCTCATAATGGTGATGTCCCGTCCAACTTATCTTGCTGAAGTATCAGCTGGAGGATTTGCATCTGGAGCATCTCTATCTTGTGAGTTTTCTTGATTACTAGCCATTTGACTTGTAATAAAGAAAAATCGATAATCAATAATCCATAATATAAAAATAAAAATGGATATAAAAATTAAATGAAATGAAAAATATTAAAATCTATACAAATTCACAAAGTTAGTAAGTTCATCACTTAACGATTAACAACAACGATGTCAAATTAATGAAGTATGCACAAACGATATCCAAATAAAACAAACTAAAGCACATTAGTACACTATTACTATTTAAACATGTATACAAGTCAAATGGAAGTCAAAGTAACTATGTATAAGTAAATCGGAACCGAAATTGGTGAAATCGAAATAAGTTCCAAAAAGGAAAGTTGTCGGAAATGAACGAAAAATTTACATGGCTGTGGTAAAACTTCCTCACAGACTCAAAAATGAAGTCGGTTTTCCAAAATACAGACCCTAAGCCCGACTTTTGATTATGGACATTATGGACAGAAGCAAAACTGATAAAAAAAAGTCTCGAAATGAAGATAAGGGCATGAGCAGCTCCGGAATTGTCAAAATAGTATAGTTACATGTAAAGAAGTCGACAAACAGATACATGGTTCAAAAGTTATGTACAAAACGAGAATATGCAGCAAAATCGGATATTTGTGTCATTTTCCGATTAGCTCGAGTTTTGATGTTTGGAAATGGTTTAGCAACTATCTTGAACTCATCGGTACATGACACAAACCTCAAATGACAAGTATTGTAACAATCGGCGTAAAATTGCAAAAAACTATACAGATTGAATATATATATATATATATATTTAAATTTTATTGAATGATATAGGTTATAATTATACTCTTACCTTTTTCACTAACGTCTCTTTATTTTCTTGGTAGGAATGTGTTCTATGCGTCTCTTAACAACGCGAACAGTTGGATTGATCCAAATACCCTCATTATGATCATTTCTAGTACAAGATTCATTCTCATTTTGATCGTTTCTTGTACAAGATTCAATGTCAACACCAATATCACCTTGATCTCCAATATTTTCATCAATTATTTTGTTAGATAAAAGCACTATAGACCATTTCGTACTTGTCGGATCATTTACATAGAACACTTGTTTAGCTTGAGAGGCTAGAATGAAAGGCTCATCTTTGTACCCCACCCTATTGAGATCCTTTTGCAAAAATCCTGACTTATCCATTCGTATGCCATTATTATTTTCAACCCACTTGCAACCAAATATAGGAATCTGAAACTTCTCGTAATTAAACACCAAAATGCACTTGATAACCCCAAAATATGACAAATTTGCAAATTTTGGCTTTAAGTCATTCGCACTTAATATGTGCATTGCTTCAGCTACCAAGGTAACACCACTATTTTGCATTGTAATTCCGAATCTGGTATCCAATTATTATGCTCGTTGCGCCACGCTGCTATCCAGGGTTAACAACAAAGCATACTATTATTGTCTACTGTCAACAACTCTAACTGGTATAGGTATTTTAGGTTAATACATTATTTTTCTATAATTATCAGTTGCTTAACAATTATCATTTGATTCACTTTGTTATATCATTCTAAAAACAACAAGGTCAATCACGAGCAACATATCTGATTAACAACATATAATTAAAGCCAATAATAATTTCCAAATCAAACTTTTGTGGAATCTATTAAATTAACGAATTACCAGAGCTAATACTTCCAATTTGAAGTTTCTACACTAACTAGATGCACATTAAAATGATCAAATTGCAATCATTAGTTAAGTTAAGCACTACGCGGAATTGCGTTGCGGATATTAGTTCTGCTTTTTTGAGACGCGGTTCTCTTAAGCGCAAATCGTACTGGAATTGTATCCAAAAGAAAAGAATAATCAGAAAAGAAAAGAGGAAAACCTGGATGGAGTTTGTTAGAGTTTGTTGCGGCCGGTGACTGAGTCCGACTGCATTTTCCGGCGAAGGACGATGCTGCAAGAAAACAAACATCATCAGCAATTGAACAAGAAAATAAAAAATTGATAAAACCTTTGATTTAATAAATAAACCCTAAAATCACAAAGAATCAACCATCCCACGCCAATTGCAATGACGGTATTCAAAATTCGAACACAAAACCCTAAAACTACAACAGACCCAGCTAAACGAACAAGATTCATTAGAAATCAAAGATACCTGATGTGAAAATCAAAATCGATTCAGACTCAGCTATGCAGAATGGGAAGATTGTTGTTATCTTCACGTGTGGTCTTTTCTACTGAGCTATTGTTGTTGATTATATGCTTTAGGTGGTTGTTGGATGAATGTCGTTGCAGGGAAGAGAAGGAGATGATTGTAGGGTTCTCTACGACGACATTTTTGGGCGAGAAGTAGTGATTAATAGTATCAGTAACGCGGAGGGAGATAGGGTTTCCTTATCTTAGATAAGAACAGTGAAGGCAAATAACGTGTTTTGTTAATTTTGTTTTAGAAATTTTAATTTTAAATTAGCTACGAGAGCGCTTTTCAAAAGCGCCTTTGTAACTAGCCTATACCAGCGCTTTTTAGAATAAAAGCGCTTTCGTATCCTACCCTTATAGCAGTGCTTTTAAAAGAGCTTTCAAAACTTACCTATAGCAGCGCTTTTATAAAGCGCTTTCTCAAGCTAGGCTATAGCAGCGCTTTTCAAAAGCACTTTCGTAGGATCACCTATACCAGCGCTTTTTTCCCTTGTTTTTTAGTTTTGTTTTTAGCGAAACCTATAGCAGCGCTTTTTCCTAAAAGCGCTTTCGTAGCTGTGCTGCTAAAAGCCAAATTTGGCGTAGGGCATAGTGATTAGAAAAATTACCATAAGTTTAGATGGAGAGAACAAGAAAATAAAGAAAGAATAAGGTCTTAAATGGCTTTTAAAACCCTCAAAATCGCCACTTTGGTACACATTGCCGTCACTTTCTCAATCAAATTCAGAACCCTAAAAAAGTAGCCAATATTCTTAATTTAAAGCTGAAAGATGTGTCACAATTTATTGCAGCACCGTGGCGCAATAAGGCTTACATCGCGCCACGATTTGATGCATTGCGAGCGTGTGAAATCTTATATTATGGCTGAGTTTCTTCTTTTCTTACTTTCTCTTCAATAGTTACACCAAGTCCCAATTCTTCCAGTCTAAGTAGTTTTTCTCTATTCTTCGCTCTTTGTCTTAACTTTTGATCATTATGCTTTCATCCAAATTTGCTTGTAAAATTTGTGTAATGATAACTATAATTACATCCATAAACTTACTTTGTTGCTTGTCCTCAAGTAACCTATCTGCATAGTGAAACATTTCATCAGAATAAAAATGTTTATCATTACCAATAAATGTAATATTTATCTTCTGATAAACACTTTAATCCAAATAAACTTGGAAAAGTTCTTCTAAACATACAAGTACGCAACATGTCTCTCATCTTAAATATTCACTAAAATTTGGCTGGGTAGTCACACAATCAACATACAAAAATATTTAACAATGAATTTATAAATTTTTTAATTGAATCAATCAAAGTCATATTTAAACATACACTTTTGAAGTTGTAATGTGCCTTATGTCAGGATAGGATAATTTAAGATAATAGGCTTAAACATTTAGAGCTAGGTATCTAGTTTTCTTGATGTAATTTGATTCCTTTCATATCACTCTTTTCTTATTCACTTGGTACTAGGGAGTTTATTTTACTGGTCCTATTTTTCTTTCTTTTTTCACAATTTTTTTTTTGAAGAAGCTATTTTTACTTCTAGTCATGTTTTATTTTTGACCAATTTCTCTAGTAACCCAACCCCAAATTTATTCTTTGCTAACTTCCAAAAGCAACCCAAACTTTTTGTATCAGACGCGTAAAAAAGTTATTTCTACCTAACTCCAAAGTGAGTGGAAAATTTAATCTTTCAAGTCAAATGGCTATACAATAAAGGTTATGTCATCGAAAGTATAACTAAGGCTCAAATTAATTAATAAGGTATATATTCATATTCAAACAGAATGACTTGAAAAGGCTTAGAGTTTTCATAAACAACTACCTTAGTGTGTATTTATCAGACAAATAGACTTAAATTAGAAATAATGCAAAATCTTGTAAATAACTAATGTACAAATATTGTCATAAAAAGAAAAGTGAGCAATGGAAATATTTGGGTAAAGCCTTACTAGCTAAGGCATCTGAAGATTGAGTACAAGTAGTCATATTCTCCTTTCTTTATAAAATATCAATCTACAAGGTAACTTCCATGATGATCACTTTTGGTCATTATTTTCTGATGAATTTTTCATTTCTTTTTCATAATGACTCTAGTAAGGTAGAAAATCAAAACAGAAAGAAACAACAAACAAGTTCATTAATTAAAGCAAACGGAAATGCATAGGAGGGAGGAGCATTCGTGATAGCTATCTAGTACTCTTCCTTGGATCATATTACAAAAAAGAAAATAACTTAAAATTGGAAAAGTATAAAAACTCCTAAGTCACATGTTGTTGTTGAAGTGATTGTGCTCATCCTCCATGGAAAATCCTGAAATTTAACTTCTTCATGAAAACATGCTACAAAATAAAAGACGATTAGAAAGAAATAACATGAAATTAAAATGCGAATGAAATAAAAATAAATAAATAAATAAATATATATATATATATATATATATATATATATATATATATATATATATATGATGGGTTGCCTCCCATTAAGTGCTTCTTTAAGTTCCTTAGCTTGACTGTTAGCTTCTCTAATAAATTTCTTCCTTCAAACTTATATCAGTGTATCGAATTAAATTGAAATCAAATGGGGTCTTGTGCATGCAACTAGTCGGATTTCTCCCATTTAGACCATATATGTTCCAATCACGGGTTCCCCTCTTCTTTCTCAATACTCTTATAGGCTTCTCTTTTTTTGAGTCAAGTAAAGGACTTCAAATTTGATCAGGTGGTCTTGGTTGTTTTCTCAAGAGAGAAAGCTTTAAGAATAAGAAATAGCATTCAGCAAGATGGTTCTTGCTTTATGATCAATCACATCTTTCCTTTCAAGTTGCTTTCTATTAACATCTGTAGGACGTTCATAGCCATCAACAACCATATACCAAACATCAACTTCATTACCTAGAAAGATACTTTCTATTCTATCTTTCCAATATTCAAACTTTTCACCATTAAAGATGAGAGGTTTAAAATTGTAATTATCATTTGAAACTGGAGTAGGAGGTGGTGGTGTAGTATAAACCTTAATATTTTTGAAACTCGCCTGGATCTTTATCTCTCATGGTTAAGTGTTTGATAATAATCAATACCAGAACTGAAGCTCTGATGCCAATTAAAGGTGCGAGAAACACAAGAAAGGGGGGTTTGAATTGGGTTGCTAGAAACACAATATAATCTTTTTGCAACTCAACCACAAAGCTAAAAAGTGAATAAAAATAAGTGAACACTGTTATTTTTATCATGGTTCATCATTAACTAAGTTATGTAACACCCCGATTTTATTTAAATTATTTTTCATAATTTGATTATGTGATGTTTTGCATTTATATGCATTGATGGATGTTTTGATGTGTTGTGAGGCCCTTGAAATAAGGTAGTTTCCTTAGAAATATGGAAATTAAGGTGTTTAAGGTGTGTGAGCAATAATGTAGATATGAGGGGTGTCCTGAGTAACTAATTAATAATATTAGTTAGTAATTATTTTACTTAAATAATTTAGTTGAGAATAATTAGATTTAAAAGTAATTTTTTTAGAATTATTTTAATAATTAAATGAGATGATATGCGTAGAGATATAGAGGGCAATATGGTGATTGTCATGAGGTTTAGTGAGGGTAAGGAAGAAAGACCATAATATGGGTCTAAGGGTTAAATTGGTAAAAAGAAAGAAGTGAGAAAGTTGAATCATAGTTTTAGAACGAGTGTGAAACACACACACACACACACACAGAGAGAGAGAGAGAGAGAGAGAGAGAGAGAGAGAGAGAGAGAGAGAGAGAGAGAGAGAGAGAGAGAGAGAGAGAGAGAGAGAGAGAGAGAGAGAGAGAGAGAGAGAGAGAGAGAGGAAGCTAGAGCTTGGGAAAGATTTCCATGGAAGAAGAGGAGAAAAGCTCAAGTTTGAGAACCATCAATCTAACGTAAGGGTGAGGTTCCAACTTTCTAAGGGTATGATATAATGATGAGTATGTTGGGGATTATTATTATGTTAGTTGTTGTATGTTATCATTCATGAGTTTTCTCTTTTGTGATTGAAACAATTTGATAAATTGTTGACATATTGGTGGTTGAATAGGTGAAATTGATGTTATAAAATGAGTAGGAATGTTTGTGTATTATGTATGTATAAATTATACATGTGAGAAACGTATTTTTGATTTCAAATTAGGGCTTTTGGGTTGCAAAGAAACTGATTTTCGTACATAGAATTGACAAAAAAAATTGCTACTACATAGGGTTTACCAAAAAAATTAACGAAAACAAAAATGATATATTGAGACTAAAATTGATACACAAATCTATTCCGGTTAAAAAAGGGGTTTGTCATACCCCAATTTTTGACCTAAGATACCACCTCATACCATCTGCATATGCATCATTTGCATCTCTAACAAATTGCATAGCTTGTGTTTGTTACTTGTGCTCTGCAGGGTTTAATCAAGGAATCACTCATTAGTACAAGCAACAATCAATTAGGGTTTTGTTCTCCCTTCATCTCAAATGAACCATCTTCATCAACAACCAACATTTGGTCCTCAGAGATTCACTTCAACAAGCTCAACAGCTTTGAATCGACCAAATTAGGGTTTTGACTGAAGACAGCATACTCCTGACTTTTGCTCAGAATTTGACCTAATAGCTTGGGACATGACTTCAAGACCCCAAGTGAATTATCTTGACCTAATTTATTGGTTCAAGACATCCCTCACACAGAGATTGATCAAACAAATCCTCAAATTAGGGTTTTGAACTATCAGGGACTGAAAATCAGGGATCACATTTGGGAAACCCTAAAAAGCTCCAGGGCATCAATCAAAGGATTCAATCATCTTCAAATAATCCCTATGAAAATATAAAATGGAAATTGTATCTCAATTCAAGGCCCACAGACATCAATTTCATCTGGTCGACAATTAGGGTTTTTGACCTAATTCATCTAAACAACTGACTTTTTAATCAGGACATGGTGCCACAACTCAAACTATGGTTCAATATCCTCTAATGCCTCAATATTATCCATTCATACCATTCATTTGGTTAGGATAGCTTGGTTCATTTGAAATCTCCAGAAACGCGATTCATCTGAAAAAGTCAACTGTACAAGATCACCATTGACTTTTGAGAATTTTGGTCAACCATGACTTTTGAAGTTTTAAATCATCAATATATGATATATGAAGTCATTTGATCAAAGAAAATCAAGAAAATTAATCAAGAATCAAAAAGTCAAAAGTTTGACTTTTATACTTAGAAAATTTTCTAAGTGTTTTTCAATGGTTTTTTTCCAAACTTTGGAAGGGAATTTCTCAAAATTTCACCTACAAACTGAAAAAAACTTCCAACATGAAAGTTGTAGATTTTGATCCAATAAACAACTTTGTCACATAAAATGATTTTCCATAAGATCAACCATTTAAGAGATATGGAGCTTCAAAGTTGGTATCTTTTGAAAAATGCACTTGAAATCTCATTTTTCTCAAAGTTCATGGATCTTTTTCACCCATTTCCTTAAAGGTCTTGAAGAAACTTCCAACTAGGGTTTTGAAGTACATAACATGAGCTTTCCAAAATGTCCAAGAGCATGGAAAAATATGGAATGTAGCTATGGTTTTGAAATTTGACATTAGTGACCATTATGCTTGAATTTTCACCATTTTTTCACTAAGTTTCTATACTATATGACATATAACACAACTAGTGACACATCAATGCAATAATTGAGAGATATTTTCTGGTTTAAGATCAGATAGGAAAGAGATAAAAATCTTGGAGAAATAACTATGGTTAAGTCACTTTTAACCATTTGCATTAAATGTAAAGATTCCATTTTCTCTCCAAATGCCAAATCACCATTCCTTGATCAACTTGCAAAGCTCTGAGTTCAGAATCCTTGGCCTATAAATAGAGGTCCAAACTCCATTCAAAATCACACCAAAACCTCATAAATTATAGGTTTTCTCTTTCTTTCTTAGAATGCAAGTTTCTTAAGTTTCAAAGAGGTAAAATTCTCAACCTCTAAACCTTTGAAGTTCTAAGCAAAGTGATGCTTCTAACACTTCCCAAATATCATATGAAAGTTGTTTGAACCAATGAAACCTTCCAAAAACACCAAGAACTCAGAATCACTACCTCACTTCCCAAATATGCATAACACTGGCCTTATCATGCCAAAATCAATTCCAGGCCAATTTTGTCCAAGCTAATCATCCAAACACATTCCATATACCATATGTGAGCTATCCCAACCATCATCCATGACCTATAACCTCAGAATCATCAAGCTCGATTCATACTTGGCCCTACTGCAGATCGGGTACCATGGCCATGCTCAGATGAATTCAGGTTGTTCCAAGCATCCAGACACCTTCCATAATCATCATTGAAGCTATCCAGGTCATCACAAAGCATCTGTAACACCTCCAGATCAAAATTCAATTCTCAATTTGGCCGTTTTTGAGGTAAGTGCTCATGAACTTCAAACTCATACATACACGCATCATAAATGAAATATTGATATACCATCTTGTTTCTGCATCTATGAGGATCATTAGCCCTCAATCAATTGCATCATATCATGATCATACACGATTTCACAATGATTTGTCATATTAGGGTTCTTCGTGTTCATCAGAGAATTAATGATCTTAGAGTAAAAATAAATGAAATTAAATGGTACCATCATGTTCCTTGTGAAAAATCGAGCAAGATAGACTATCTACTTGATCAAAACAATCCGGTTTCAGAGATTTTCAAAAATCAAATTAGGGTGTGTTCTTGGCGCCATTTTTGTTCAGGAATTCAAATGTTTCGTTTTAAAATATAATTAAATGGAGGCATACATATAATAAGCTGCGCGCGCAGCTCAGTTGGTCATTGTTTTGGTTGGCACGCGTGGGTGCGTGGGTTCAAGCCCTAGTGAAGACAAAACCATTTTTTTTACAACTATTTTTCTTCATTTTCTTTACAACTTCACTTAATTAATTAACCATTCAAATCAATTCATTTTCACTTCATTTTTTACACACTTCTTTTTTAATATATATATTTTATGAATATAAAAAAAAATCACAATAAAATATTTATCTAATATGTTTTTTATTAGGTTTAAAATGATATATTTTTAAGTGTTTTTAATACTTTAAATATTATTTTTCATTTGATTTTTTTAACCTAATCACTTGTAAATATTTTTTGTGAACAAATCCTAATCATTTAGGTCTTAGTTAAACGTAAGATTTGTCTTTGTTTAAATTAAGTTGATTTCTCTCGAATTTCAAACCGTTTTAAAACAAGCGATCACAGTTTTTCAAAGCAAAAAAACCTTTTCTTTTTGGTTTTCTTTTCAAAGACTATTGATTAAATCTTTTTGGATTGATCAATTGATTTTCAAAACAACTGGGCCTCTCGAATATTAGAGAGTATAAGTCCCATTCCTTTTTCTTTGTACAGTTTTTTTCAAAAACAAAAAAACTTCTTTCAAAAACAAAACTTTTCAAACTATTTTCAAAAACGACAAACTTCGCAAATCAAGCAACCATGTTTTATAAAATAAAACATGGGCCTCCACATAGGTATAAGTCCCATTCCTGTACATGAAATTAGGTATTTCATCGTACAAACACCTTTTTATACATACCTCGATCAATTTGTTTTTTAACCTCGAACAACAAATCAAAAATGAAGGTTTTCTTTAAATCTTCCCAAAAATATACCATGGGCCTCCATGTAGGTATAAGTCCCAAAGCCCTTTGTAAATATTTGTTTACATAGCCATGGATAACTCAATGGGCTTCTCTCCCCGAGTATAAGTCCCGAGCCCCCTGTACATAAGCTGTTTATCCTTACAGGTATATTTCCTTCATAAACTCCATTGTACACTCACACTTTGTCACATATATGTACTTGTTCATACTTGTTCATGTTTGTTCATGCTTGTTCATACTTGTTCATGTGTTTGTTCATATTATATATGCTTGTTCAACTTAGTACAACACTAGGTTCCCCATAGCCTCCTATTGGGCTTCGTGCAAAGAATCTCCCTAGTTTAGGTTAGGACATAGAGTATGGTTTCCCGGTGAAATCGCTCTAAGAGCTCAAACCAACTATACCATGCCTCCCCTTGGGCTTTGTACAAACGACTGTCCCTCCCATAGCCTCCTCTTGGGCTTACAATGCAAGGACCCTCGATAGTCCCTCCCATAGCCTCCTCTTGGGCTTACAATGCAAGGACCCTCGGATAGTCTCCTCTTGGGCTTCGTACAAGGACCCACGGGCTTCTTATAAGCATCCCCAACATCCAAATCAAATACCTTAGGAGATTAGACATTTATCATCTCTATGATAGGAATATATCTTCTATATCATCACAAACAATCAATCAATCAATCAATCAATCAATCAATCAATCAAACTTTTTTGCCACAAGGCTGGCTAATCAATCAAACTTTTTGCCACCATACTGGCTGATTAATCAAAGTTTTTGTCACAAGGTTGACTTCATTGAAACTTTTGCCACAAGGCTGGCTGATTAATCAAAACTTTTTGTCACAAGGCTGACTTCATTGAAAGTTTTTGCCACAAGGCTGGCTAAAAAGCATCTTTATCATTCTAAGCACCATAAGTGGCATGGCCCAGGGCTTATAATGAAAAGATTTCAAACAAAAAACAAACAGATGTATGTGATGATATAGATTAGATACATCGAGCATTTAGATGACATATGTCTCTTACCCTTTGCTTCCACTAGCATAAGTGGGAACTACGATTGCTCTGACTTTCTCAACATCCCTTTGAGAATACGTAGGCACAAGGTCTTATTCCTTAGCGAGCAAAACTTCTCTCTTAAACCATTCAAACCTTAGCACCCGTAGACCCCGAGCTACAGATGCTCTGATTCCCTCTAAGGGATATGTATGCAGAAGATCGCGATGATCTTTGCGAGCATAATCAAACAAACACCTTAGGTCCCACCTATCTCACAACAGAACCCCAATAGCGTAGAATGAAATGGACATAACAAAGAAACCTATAGAGTACTATAGATACGTTGGGTGCTAATACCTTCCCTTCGTATAACCAACCCTCTTACCCAAAGATCTCCCCCCCCCCACTTTTAAGGTTATTGCAGCTTTTTTCCTTTTCCTGCTTTGGAAACAATAAAAAGTTTGGTCGAAAAAACAAAATCATTTTCTTGAGCCCGAGCCCAAAGAAGGCATCAGGTGTCTCATCCCCGATTGATTTTTTTTCACGCGACAGAAAAATGGCGACTTCACTGGGGACCATCTTTTTATTGTTTCCAAAGGAAGGGTTAATTCTAATTGTTATGTTTTTATTTGTGTTACATGTGTGGTTCTGATTCTGTTACATGTGTGGTTCTGATTCTGTTACATGTGTGGTTCTGTTACAAGTGATACATTATGGACAAATCCTAACCCGGATTAAGTACACATAAGAATTAGGTGGAGGGTATAGTCATGTACAGGCGTACGTGAGAATCCTTCCGCTCAGTGGAGGTTCCTTGTTGGTAATATATGTTTAGCATGTTTCGTAGCGAAGACATTATTGCTTTCATTGAACTGTAGAAGCTGAGTTGGCCGTAGAACCCCAACCCATCCTGGCCTTATTAGGTTGTGGCGCAGAAACTATTCAGGTGTAGACTTGGATTAGTTGTCATGCGGAGAGCCACACTCAGACGAGTTTTTCTTGAGAATATTGCTGGCTCACAAGTTCAGTCGTGCAAACCGGTAATATCCGAAAGAAAAATGTAGACTCTGACGTATCAGTAGAACATGTTGTGCAGGTGATTAACCCCTAGTACTATCCCATGTTTGGT
Source organism: Vicia villosa (assembly GCF_029867415.1). Classification (NCBI taxonomy): domain Eukaryota; kingdom Viridiplantae; phylum Streptophyta; class Magnoliopsida; order Fabales; family Fabaceae; genus Vicia; species Vicia villosa. The sequence goes on from NC_081185.1 coordinate 17,898,121, forward strand.
TCTCTGACCTCATGCTCGTGACGCTGGAACTTTGAACCTACGTGTACCATGTTTGTATTACCATGTTTGTATTACCATGTTTGCAGTACCATGTTTGCGTTACCATGTTCGTATTACCATGTTCACTTTACCATGTTTGAATATGTGGCATTCATGCATCCATGCATTCATACATTCATTAAAAAATCCATCTTTTCATAAAAAAAAACAACGTGATTTTTCCAAAGATTTAGAGGATTTTCTTTGCAAACATTATAGGATTAAGTTATGGAAGGGGTAAAAAGGCATACCAAAAAGTACGGTTTCAAGGTGCCTGATGTGGAAAAACTAAGAGAGTTAGCATCTTCTGTACAAGATCCTTCCGATTTTAGGAAAAGTTATGGAAAGCTTTTGCCTATCTTGAACACTCATGTTGATGAAGGACTTCTCAAAACTCTGGTTTAGTTTTATGATCCCGTCTACCGGTGTTTTACCTTTCCAGACTACCAGTTGGTACCGACCTTGGAAGAATATGCCAATCTTTTGGATATTCCTGTGTCTGACAAAATACCCTTCAATGGTTTGGAAGCCATTCCTAAGTCACACGTCATTGCAGCAAGTATCCACTTAAAGAAATCTGAGGTAGAGAGTAATTGGACTACCAAAGGAAACCTCTCGGGTTTAACTTCACACTTCCTAATGAAGAAAGCCTTTGACTTCATCGAAACTGGTAGCATGATAGCTTTTGAAGCTATACTAGCCTTGCTCATCTATGGGTTGGTTCTGTTTCCCAACGTCAACGACTTTGTTGATATCAACGCCATAAAAATCTTTCTGATTGGAAATCCTGTTCCGACTTTGCTTGGTGACATGTATTTCTTTGTTCATCATAGGAATCGCCAAGGCGGTGGAGTCATTGTATGTTGTGCACCATTGTTGTTCAAATGGATTGTTTCACACTTACCTGAGTCTCCTATTTTCACGGAAAACCGAGAAGGTTTGCGTTGGCCTCGAAGACTTATGTCTCTTACTAATAATGATATTCATTGGTATACCTTGGCTCGCTGTGGTACAGAAACCATTCATAGTTGTGGAGAGTTCGCCAACGTACCCCTCATTGGTACACAAGGAGGAATTAACTACAATCCAGTTTTAGCCCGACGACAACTCGGGTATGCAAATTCAACTAAACCCATTGGTCCTACAGTGGAAAGCTACTTCTATCAAGAAGGGGATGATCCTCAAAGGTTGAAAACAAGAATGGTGAGAGCTTGGTACGACGTCCGATGGAAAGAAAAAGGTGAGGCAAGAAATTGCATTGCCATGGACGCCTACACCTGCTGGGTAAAGAAAAGAGCAAAGGAGTTTCAAATGCCTTACGCTTATGAAAAACCCATGTTTCCTGTGGTATCTCAACTACCCAACATTCCCATTCCCACTATGGAGGAATACCAAGACACTTTAGGCAAGATGAGGTTAGAGAAAGACGCTTGGGAGGACATGTTTCGTAAGACCGATGTGGAAAACAGAAGGTTGAAGAAACGAGTGAAAGATCACGAAGAAACTCTCTACTATCAAGATGGATGGCTCATGAGTAAAGATGAGAAGATCCGTCAGAAAGAAGCTGCAATCAAGAGGTACATCAAAGAAAGCAAGAAAAAGCTTGAAGGCTCAACAAGCAACGCTCCAACTCCTGTCGATTGGAAGAATGTTGTTGACAAGCTAAGAACCGAAAAAGCTGAGTTGAAAGCTTACTATGGGAAAGAAATCATGAAGCTCAAGCTGCACAATGCATTTGGTTCTTCATCTGATGAGGATGCCTAGGATTGTTTAGCTTTATTTATCATTTGCTTCTGTAGGGGCTACGCTCCAATGTTGTAATATTTCTCAATATTTCAATAAAATGATAATTTGTGTTCAAATGTTTGCAAGAAAATAACCTTTAAAATATTTGGAAAAATCATAAAAAAAAAATTTTTTTGCATCATTCTGCATATCGAGTCTGTTGTCTAGAGTCTTATCTCTTGGATCTTTCTCCATTAGATCGTCAAGCTGTCGCGTCTCAAAGTTTCTCGACCGCGCTCGCAATCAGATCACAGATACAATACTCGTTCAAGCAAAAGAAGAATGACGGAAAGCTCTGAACAAGAGAACATTGAGCTCTGTGGTACAGTTGCCACCCTTCAAGAAAAGTTGGAAAGTCTCACCAATCTGGTTGACTCCTTAATGGCCGCGCAGAATCAGCCGCCTCCACCCAACAGTCAAACAACAGTGACATCTGAAGTCACCACTCCAGTCTCTACAGTTGCATTCAGTATTCCATCTTTCTCCATTCCAGAAGGTTGGAGCACGCCCTTCAGCTTTGTTGCAGGTTTCCGCCATAATTTCTCTGGGATTCCAACATCCACAACTGAAGTGCCTGCTGCACAAAGTTCAGCGTTCACTCCAAATCAGGGGGTAGCCTTTTCTCAAATCACTATGGCGCTTTCTCAGCCCACTATGACGGTTCCTACTCCTATGGTTCACACTGTTCCTTACGGAGACAATGAGATTTATCACGATCAAGGTGATAGCACAAATCAGCGAAGCCTCATGGAAGATCTCCAAGAGAAGTTCAACAAGATACAGCTAGAAGTCAAAGCTATTCGTGGGAAAGACTTGTTTGGGAAAAATGCCCAGGAACTCTGCTTAGTTCCCAGTGTGCAAATACCAGCTAAATTCAAGGTCCCTGACTTTGAGAAGTACAAAGGTAGTTCTTGTCCACAAAGCCATCTCGCGATGTATGCCAGGAAGATGTCTACCTATGCAGATAATCATCAGTTGCTTATCCACTACTTTCAAGACAGTTTGACTAGTGCCGCACTGAAGTGGTACATAGGATTAGATAGCACTAATATTCGGACTTTCAATGACCTAGGAGAGGCCTTTGTCTGACAATACAAATACAACTCGGATATGGCTCCAGACAGAGATCAGCTCCGATCCATGGCTCAAAAAGACCATGAAGCTTTCAAAGAGTATGCTCAACGATGGAGAGAAACTGCTGCTCAGATTAATCCACCGTTAAAAGAGAAAGAGATGACAAAGATCTTCTTGAATACTCTGGGTCCGTTTTATTATGAACGAATGATTGCTAGTGCTCCAAGTGATTTCACCGAAATGGTAAACATGGGGATGCGTCTAGAAGAAGGAGTCCGAATGGGACGTCTGACTAAAGAAAGTGGATCTTCAAGCGGAACCAAAAAGTTCGGAAGTGGTTTCCCAAAGAAGAAAGAACAAAGTGTTGACATGGTATCCCAAGGGAAGCCAAGAGGAAATGTCAATCGTCAACAACAGATAGCTGCTATCGCGCCAGCCGTTAATGCAGCACCGAATCCGGGATTTACCCTGCAGTTTCAACAACAACAGCCTCGACAACAGGCTCCACAATTTAATAACAGTCAGAACCGTGTGCAAAGAGCTCCACAGTTCGATCCGATTCCAATGACCTACACAGAGTTGTACCCTGCTTTGGTTGAAAGAGGTCTTGTTCAAACTAAAGCACCACCACCAATACCTGAGAAACTACCATGGTGGTACAAAGCTGAGGTCTCATGCCCTTATCATCAAGGAGCACCTGGCCATGATCTTGAGCATTGCATAGCTTTGAAATATGAATTTCAGAGGTTGGTTAGATCTAATCTTCTCTCCTTCATAAATTTGAATCCTAATGTGCAAGCAAATCTGCTGCCCAATCATGGAGGACATGCTGTAAACCTGGTACAAGAAGGCCCTGGCCAATACCGAATCCACGACATAAACTTGTCAAGAGCAGATTTGGTACAAATGCACGCTACTCTCTGTCAAGGGCGGGATTTTTGCCAACACCACTATGGTTCCTGCAGAGTATGTTGCATAGATCCTCGTGGATGTTCGACTGTGAGAAGAGATCTTCAAGTATTGCTAGATAATGATACTATTCAGATCTACAGAAATAGGAATGAAGATGAAGTTAACATGATAGGATGTTATCCGCATGAGCTTTTAGTCTCAGATATCAACTCGGAAATGCCTAAAGTTAACATCATCGTTCCTCATTTCAACATGCCTGAGCGCATAAAAGTTACTTACAACAAGCCAAGGGTTCCTGTTGCTCCTTTGATCATTTGTCTACCTGGACCTGTTCCTTATTGTCATACCCCAATTTTTGACCTAAGATACCACCTCATATCATCTGCATATGCATCATTTGCATCTCTAACAGACTGCATAGCTTGTGTTTGTTACTTGTGACTCAGCAGGATTTAATCAGGAAATCACTCATCAGTACAAGTAACAATCAATTAGGGTTTTGTTCTCCCTTCATTTCAAATGAATCATCTTCATCAACAATCAACATTTGGTCCTCAGAGATTCATTTCAACAAGCTCAAAGACTTTGAATCGACTGAATTAGGGTTTTGACTGAAGACAGCATACTCCTGACTTTTGCTCAGGATTTGACTTAATGACTTGGGACATGACCTCAAAACCCCAAGTACATCATTTTGACCTCATTCATTGGCTCAGAACATCTCCTATACAAAGATTGATCAGACCAATCCTCAGATCAGGATTTTTGAACTATCAGGGACTGAAATCAGGGATCACATTTGGGAAACCCTAAAAACCCCCAGGAAGTCAATCAAAGGTTTCAATCATCCTCAAATAATCCCTATGACAACATACAATGGAAATTACATCTCAATTCAAGACCTACAGTCATCAATTTTATCAGGTCGACAATTAGGGTTTTTGACCTAATTCACTGAACAACTGACTTTTTAATCAGGACATGGTGCCACAACTCAAATCATGATTCAATATCCTCTAATACCTCAATATGATCCATTCATACTATTCATTTGGTGAGGATAGCCTGTTTCATTTGAAATCTCCAGAAACGCGATTCGTCTGAAAAAGTCAACTGTACAAGATCACCATTGACTTTTGGGGAATTTTGGTCAACCATGACTTTTGAAGTTTTGAATCATCAATATATGATATGAGAAGTCATTTGATCAAGAAAAATCAAGAAAATCAATCAAAAATCAAAAGTCAAAAGTTTGACTTTTCATACTTAGAAAAATTTCTAAGTGTTTTTCAATGGTTTTTTCCAAACTTTGGAAGGGAATTTCTCAAAATTTCACCTACAAACTAAAAAAAACTTCCAACATGAAAGTTGTAGATTTTGATCCAATGAACAACTTTGATACATATAAATTTTTTCCATAAGATCAACCATTTAAGAGATATGGTGCTTCAAAGTTGGTACTTTTTGAAAACTTCACTTGAAATCTCATTTTCTTCAAAGTTCATGGATCTTTTTCACCCATTTCCTTAAAGGTCTTGAAGAAACTTTCAACTAGGGTTTTGAAGTATGTAACATGAGCTTTCCAAAATGTCCAAGAGCATGAAAAAATATGGAGTGTAGCTATGGTTTTGAATTTTGCCATTAGTGAACTTTTCACTTGAAATTTCAAGTCATTTTGCCAAAGTTATGAACCAAATTGCCAAATGGACCAAGTAATGATGCATAGAGGCAATAATTGGAGATATTTTTCTGATTTGAGACAGATGGGAAAGAGATAAGAAGCATAGCCAATTTTAACCATGGTTTAGTAACTTTAACCATATGCATTTAATGGTAAGATTCCTTTATATCCCTTAAGTGCCAAATCACCATTCTTTGAGCAAGTTGCAAAGCTTTGTATTCAGAATCCATGGCCTATAAATAGAGGTCCAAACTTCATTCAAATTCACACCAAAACCTCATAATCATAGGTTTTCTCTCTTCTTTCTTAAGTTACAAGTTTCATGAGTTTCAAAGAGGGAGAATTGCAATTTCCATCTCTTGCAATTTCTAAGCAAAGTGAGGGTTCTAACATCCCATAAACATCAAATGTGAAGTGTTTGATCCATCCACACACCCCAAAAACACCCAAAACTCAAAATCATCATCTCACCTCCAAATATGCATAACCTAAGCCTTATCATGCCAAAATCAATTCCAGGTCATTTCTGTCCAAACTAACACTTCAAACACCATCCATATACTTCATATGAACTATCCAAACACTCATCATCAACCTGAAACATCAGAATCATCAAGCTCGATTCTCACTTGCTCCTACTGCAGATCGGGTTCCACCAACTGATCCAGATGTTTTCAATTCACTCCAAGCATCCAGACACCTTCCATATGGTCCATTGAAGCTATCCAGATCATCAAACAACTTCTGTAACACCTCTACTGCAGAATTCGATTCCCAGTTTGGCCGTTTTTGAAGGTAAGTCACTTGAACTTCAAACTCATATTTGCACGCATCATAAATGAAATATTGCTTTGCCATCATGTTTCTGCATACATATGGATCATTAACCCTCAATCAATTGCATCATAACTTGCACATACACGATTTCAGATTGAATCATAGAATTAGGGTTCTTCGTGTTCATCAGAAAATTAACCATCTTAGAGCAAAAATAAATGAAATTAAATGGTACCATCATGTTCCTGGTGAAAAATCGAGCAAGATAGGCTATTCACTTGATCAAAACAACACAGTTTTAGAGATTTTCAAATTTCAGTTGGGATTGTGTTCTTGGCACGTTTTTTGGTTCAGAAATTTCAAATATCAATTTCAAAATATAATTAAATGAACGCGTATGTTTAACAAGCCACAAGCGTGGCTCAGTTGGTCCATGTTTTGGTCTGCAAGCGTGGGTGCGTGGGTTCAAACCCTTGTGGAGACAAAACCAATTTTTTAGCACCTATTTTCTTTCATTTTCTTCACAACTTCAACATTTAATTTAACCAATCAAATTAATTTATTTTCTCTTCACTTTTTACACACCTCTTATTTAATATACATATTTTGACAACATAAAAAAAAATCACAAAAAAGGATTTATTTAATGTGTTTTTAATTAGGTTTAAAATGATACATTTTAAGTGTTTTTAAATACTTTAAATATTGTTTTTTTCATTTAATTTTCAAACCTAATCACTTGTAAATACTTTTTTGATCAAACCCTAATCACTTAGATCTTAATTAAACATTAAAACTTGTTTTAAACTTAATTAAGTTGACTTTTGTCAAATTCAAATCGTTTTAAAGCGAGCGATCGCGATTCTTTTCAAAAACGATAAACCATTTCTTTTTGAAATTATTGATTAAACCTTTTTGACTGATCAAATGATTTTCAAAATGAAGTGGGGCCTCTCGAATATTAGAGAGTATAAGACCCACTCTTTTTTTTCCTTTTACAGTTTTTCTTTGTACAGAAAACTTTTTCAAAACAATACTTTTCAAACTGTTTTTCAAAACAATAAATCTCACATCTTTTTTTTTCAAAACCATCCACCCTGTTTTATGAAAATAAAACAGGGGCCTCTCGAATATTAGAGAGTGTAAGTCCCATTTCTTTTCTTTTTGTATAGTTTTAAACAGAAAACTCTTTCAAAACAATACTTTTCAAACTGTTTTTAAAACAATAAATCTCACATCTTTTTTTTCAAAACCATCCACCCTGTTTTATGAAAATAAAACAGGGGCCTCTCGAATATTAGAGAGTATAAGACCCACTCTTTTTCCTTTTTACAGTTTTTCTTTGTACAGAAAACTTTTTCAAAACAATACTTTTCAAACAATCTTCAAACAGTTTGTCAAAAGCGAAACCTCGCGTCCTGTAAATAAACAATTAACCATGTTTTTGTAAATACCACGGGCCTCCACGTAGGTATAAGTCCCAAGCCCCTTTTGTACATACCCATTCCAGTACATGAAATTAGGTATTTCATTGTACGCCTTTTTGTACATATCTCGATCAATTTGATTTTGAACTTTGAATAACAATAAAAAATGAAGGTTTTCTTTAAATCTTCCCAAAAATATACCATGGGCCTCCATGTAGGTATAAGTCCCAAGCCCCTTTGTAAATACCTGTTTACATAGCTTTGAATAAACTCAAGTGGACCTCTCCCCGAGTGTGAGTCCCGAGCCCCCGTGTATACAAATGGATCATGCTTACAGGTATATTTCCTTCATAAACTCCATTATATACACACACTTTGTCATATATATAATTATTCATAACTTGTTCATGTTTGTTCATATTTGTTCATACTTGTTCATGTTTGTTCATATGTGTGATATGTGTGCTTGTTCAACTTAGTACAACACTAGGTTCCCCATAGCCTCCTATTGGGCTTCGTGCAAAGAATCTCCACTAGTTTAGGTTAGGACATAGAGTATGGTTTCCCGGTGAAATCGCTCTAAGAGCTCAGACCAACCATACCATGCCTCCCCTTGGGCTTTGTACAAACGAGTGACCCTCCCATAGCCTCCTCTTGGGCTTACAATGCAAGGACCCTGGATTGTCCCTCCCATAGCCTCCTCTTGGGCTTACAATGCAAGGACCCTCGAATAGCCTCCTCTTGGGCTTCGTACAAGGACCCACGGGCTTCTTATTAGCATCCCCAATATCCAAATCAAATACCCTAGGAGATTAGACATTTATCATCTCTATGATAGGAGTATCTCTTCTATATCATCACAAACAATTAACTTATCAAACTTTTTTGCCACAAGGCTGGCTAATCAATCAAACTTTTTTTTGCCACAAGGCTGGCTAATCAATCAAACAGTTTTGCCACCATACTGGATGATTAATCAAAGTTTTTGTCACAAGGCTGGCTTCATTGAAACTTTTGCCACGAAGCTGGCTGATGTCATACCCCAATTTTTGACCTAAGATACCACCTCATATCATTTGCATATGCATCATTTGCATCTCTAACAAATTGCATAGCTTGTGTTTGCTACTTGTGACTCAGCAGGATTTAATCAGGAAATCACTCATCAGTACAAATAACACTCAATTAGGGTTTTATTCTCCCTTCATCTCAAATGAATCATCTTCATCAATAATCAACATTTGGTCCTCAGAGATTCATTTCAACAAGCTCAACAGCTCTGAATCGACTGAATTAGGGTTTTGACTGAAGACAGCACACTCCTGACTTTTGCTCAGAATTTGACTTAATGGCTTGGGACATGACCTCAAGACCCCAAGTGCATCATTTTGACCTAATCCATTGGCTCATAACATCTCCTACACAAAGATTGATCAGACAAATCCTCAGATCAGGGTTTTGAACTATCAGGGACTGAAATCAGGGATCACATTTGGGAAACCCTAAAAACCCCCAGGAAGTCAATCAAAGGTTTCAATCATCCTCAAATAATCCCTATGACAATATACAATGGAAATTACATCTCAATTCAAGACCTACAGTCATCAATTTCATCAGATCGACAATTAGGGTTTTTTGACCTAATTCACTAAACCACTGACTTTTTAATCAGGACATGGTGTCACAACTCAAACCATGGCTCAATATCCTCAAATGCTTCAATATGATCCATTCATACCATTCATTTGATGAGGATAGCCTGTTTCATTTGAAATCTCCAGAAACGCGATTCGTCTGAAAAAGTCAACTGTACAAGATCACCATTGACTTTTGGGGAATTTTGGTCAACCATGACTTTTGAAGTTTTGAATCATCAATATATGATATGAGAAGTCATTTGATCAAGGAAAATCAAGAAAATCAACCAAGAATCAAAAAGTCAAAAGTTTGACTTTCATACTTAGAAAATTTTTCTAAGTGTTTTTCATGGTTTTTTCCAAACTTTGGAAGGGAATAACTCAAAATTTCACCTACAAACTGAAAAAAACTTCCAACATGAAAGTTGTAGATTTTGATCCAATAAACAACTTTGACACATATAAATTTTTTCCATAAGATCAACCATTTAAGAGATATGATGCTTCAAAGTTGGTACCTTTGGAAAATTTCACTTAAAACTTCATTCTCTTCAAAGTTCATGGATCTTTTTCACCCATTTCCTTAAAGGTCTTGAAGAAACTTTCAACTAAGCTTTTGAAGTGTGTAACATGAGCTTTCCAAAATGTCCAAGAGCATGAAAAAATATGGAGTGTAGCTATGGTTTTGAATTTTGCCATTAGTGAACTTTTCACTTGAAATTTCAAGTCATTTTGCCAAAGTTATGAACCAAATTGCCAAATGATCCAAATAATGATGCATAGATGCAATGATTGAAGATATTTTCTGATTTGAAGATCAGAATGGAAGAGATAAGAAGCTTGGCAAAATAACCATGGTTAAGTCACTTTTAACCATTTGCATTTAATGTAAAAGATTCCATTTTATCTCTTAAGCCAAATCATCACTTCTTGATCAACTTGCAAGAGCTTTGCATTCAGAATCCTTGCCCTATAAATAGAGGTTCAAATCACTCTTCAAATCACACCAAAACCTCACAATTATAGGTTTTCTCTCTTCTTTCTTAGAATGCAAGTTTCTTAAGTTTCAAAGAGGTGAAATTCTCAACCTCTAAACCTTTGAAGTTCTGACCAAAGTGAGGGTTCTAACATCTCATAAACATCAAATGTGATGTGTTTGATCCATCCACACACCCCAAAAACACCTAAATCTCAGAATCACTCTTCAACCACCATGTTTGCATAAAGAGAGCCTTATCATGCCAAAATCAAATCCAGGCCATTTCTGTCCAAACTATCACTTCTAACACCTTCCATATACTTCATATGAATGATCCAAACACTCACATATGACCTGTAACATCTCCATCTTCAAATTCGATTCATACTTGAAGCAACTGCAGTTCAGGTTCCATAGCTTAGCTCAGGTGAATTCAAACTGTTCCAAGCATTCAAACATGTTCCATAAGGTCCATTGATGCTGTCCAGATCAAGAAACAACATCTGTAACACCTCCAGGCACGATTTCAATTTCCAGTTTGGCCGTTTTTGAAGGTAAGCCTCATGAACTTCAAACTCTATCATACATGCATCATAAATGAAAAACTGCCATACTATCTTGTTTCTGCACATGCATAGATCATTAACCCTCAATCAATTGCCAATTATCTTGCACAAACACGATTTCAGATTGAATTAGGGAATTAGGGTTCTTCGTGTTCATCAGAAAATTAATGATCTTAGAGTGAAAATAAATGGAATTAAATGGTACCATCATGTTCCTCGTCCAAAATCGAGCAAGATAGGCTATTCACTTGATCAAAACAATCCAGTTTTCAGAATTTTCAAATTTGAATTGGGTTTGTGTTCTTGGCGCCATATTTTTGAAACTGAAATTTGGAAATTGATTCAAAATATATTTTAATTCGTTGCAAGTATTAACAGACCACGCGCGTGGTCCAGTTGGCTAAGTTTTTGAATGGTAACCTCAAGGTCACGAGTTCAACACTCCAAGGGACCAAACCTTCTTTTTTAGCACTATTTTTCTTTCAATTTTTTACAAACTTCATCTAATTATTTAACTAACCAAATCAATTCATTTTTCATTCATTTTTTACACACTTCTTATTTAATATACCTATTTTGATAATATTAAAAAAAATCACAAAAAAGGTTTTATTTAATGTGTTTTTAATTAGGTTTAAAATGATACATTTTTAAGTGTTTTTAAATACTTTAAATATTGTTTTTCATTTAAATTTTTAACCTAATCACTTGTAAATATTTTTTTGTGATCAAACCCTAATCATTTAGGTCTTAATTAAGTATTAAAACTTGTTTTAACTTAATTAAGTTGACTTTTGTCAAATTCAAATCGTTTTAAAACGAGCGATCGCGATTCTTTTTTTTAAACGATAAACCACTTCTTTTTGATTAAATTCTTTTGACTAATCAATTGATTTTCAAAACAAAGTGGGGCCTCTCGAATATTAGAGAGTATAAGACCCACTCCTTTTTTCCTTTTGTACAGTTTTTCTTCAAACAGAATAAACTTCTTTCAAAACAAACTTCCAAACCGTTTTTCAAACAACGCGACTGTAAATAAAACGATCAACCATGTTTTGTAAACAATCATGGGCCTCCACGTAGGTATAAGTCCCAAGCCCTTTTGTACATACCCACTCAAGTACATGAAATTAGGTATTTCATTGTACGCCTTTTGTACATACCTCGATCAGTTTGATTTTTAACTTTGAATAACAAACCAAAAATGAAGGTTTCTTTAAATCTTCCCAAAAATATACCATGGGCCTCCATGTAGGTATAAGTCCCAAGCCCTTTTTGTAAATACCTGTTTACATAGCTTTGAATAAATTCAAGTGGACCTCTCCTCGAGTGTGAGTCCCGAGCCGTGTATACAAATGGATCATGCTTACAGGTATATTTCCTTCATAAACTCCATTATATACACACACTTTGTAACTGTTCATATTTGTTCATGTACTTGTTCATGTTTGTTCGTACTTGTTCATACTTGTGATTGTGTTATATGCTTATTCAACTTAGTACAACACTAGGTTCCCCATAGCCTCCTATTGGGCTTCGTGCAAAGAATCTCCCTAGTTTAGGTTAGGACATAGAGTATGGTTTCCCGGTGAAATCGCTCTAAGAGCTCAAACCAACTATACCATGCCTCCCCTTGGGCTTTGTACAAATGAGTGACCCTCCCATGGCCTCCTCTTGGGCTTACAATGCAAGGACCCTGGATTGTCCCTCCCATAGCCTCCTCTTGGGCTTACAATGCAAGGACCCTCGGATAGCCTCCTCTTGGGCTTCGTACAAGGACCCACGGGCTTCTTATAAGCATCCCCAATATCCAAAACAAATACCCTAGGAGATTAGACATTTTTCATCTCTATGCTAGGAGTATCTCTTCTATATCATCACAAACAATCAATCAATCAATCAATCAAACTTCTTTTTGCCACAAGGCTGGCTAATCAATCAAACTGTTTTACCACCGTACTGGATGATTAATCAAAGTTTTTGTCACAAGGCTGACTTCATTGAAACTTTTGCCACAAGGCTGGCTGATTAATCAAAGTTTTTGTCACAAGGCTGACTTCATTGAAACTTTTGCCACAAGGCTGGTTAAACAAAAACATCTTTATCATTCTAAGCACCCTAAGTGGCATGGCCCCGGGCTTATAATGAAAAGATTTTCAAACAAAATCAAACAGATGTATGTGATGATATAGATTAGATACATCTAGCATTTAGACGACATTTGTCTATTTTCCTTTGCTTCCACTAGCATAAGTGGGAACTACGATTGCTCTGACTTTCTCAACATCCCTTTGAGAATACGTAGGCACAAGGTCGATCCTTGGCGAGCAAAACAAAACAAAAAAAACCATTCAAACCTTAGCACCCGTAGACCCCGAGCTACAGATGCTCTGATTCCCTCTAGGGGATATGTATGCAGAGGATCGCGATGATCTTTGCGAGCATAATCAAACAAACACCTTAGGTCCCACCTCTTTCTCACAAGAACCTCCACCACAACAAGAATGGAATAAACAAAACAAAGAAACCTATAGAGTACTATAGATACGTTGGGTGCTAATACCTTCCCTTCGTATAACCAACCCTCTTACCCGGAATCTCTCCCCCACTTTTAGGTTATTGCAGCTTTTTTCCTTTTCCTCCTTTGGAAACAATAAAAAGTTTGGTCGGTACAAAGAAAAATCATTTTTTTTTAGCACTCGAGCCCAAAGAAGGCATCAGGTGTCTCATCCCACAAAAAGAGGAACAAAACGGTTTTTCACCCGCGACAGAAAAATGGCGACTTCACCGGGGATATAAACTTTTTATTGTTTCCAAAGAAAGGGTTATTTCTATTTGTTTTGTTTTTGTTACATGTGTGGTTCCTTGGTCCTGTTACTTGTGTGATTCTGTTACAAGTGATACATTATGGACAAATCCTAACCCGGATTAAGTACACATAAGAATTAGGTGGAGGGTATAGTCATGTATGGCATACAAGGAGTTCAGTCCTTAAAAAGTCAGCATGAGAATCCTTCCGCTCAGTGGAGGTTCCTTGTTGGTAGTATATGTTTAGCAAGTTCAGTTGCGAAGACATTATTGCTTTCATTGAACTGTAGAAGCTGAGTTGGCTGTAGAACCCCAACCCATCCTGGCCTTATTAGGACGTGGTGCAGAAACGATCCAGGTGAAGACTTGGATAGTTGTCATGCGGAGAACCACACTCAGACGAGTTTTTCTTGAGAATATTTCTAGCTCACAAGTTCAGTTGTGCAAGCCGGTAATATCCGAAAGAAGAATGTAGACTCTGACGTATCAGTAGAACATGTTTTGCAGGTGATAAACCCTAGTACTATCCCATGTTTGGTTCTCTGACCTCATGCTCGTGACGCTGGACCTTTGAACCTATGTGTACTATGTTTGAATTACCATGTTTGTAGTACCATGTTTGAATTACCATGTTTGAACTACCATGTTTGCTTTACCATGTTTGAATATGTGGCATCCACGCATCCATGCATTCATACATTCATTAAAAAACCCATCTTTTTCCATAAAAACATGATTTTTTCCAAAAAAAATTTAGAGAATTTTCTTTGCAAACATTATAGGATTAAGTTATGGAGTGGGTAAAAAGGCATACCAAAAAGTATGATTTCAAAATGCCTAATGTGGAAAGGCTGAAAGAGTTAGCATCTTCTGTACAAAATCCTTCTGATTTTAGGAAAAGCCATGGAAAGCTTTTGCCTATCTTGAACACTCATGTTGATGAAGGACTTCTCAAAACTCTGGTTCAGTTTTATGATCCCGTCTACCGGTGTTTTACCTTTCCAGACTATCAGTTGGTACCAACCTTGGAAGAATACGCCGATCTTTTGGGTATTCCTGTGTCTGACAAAATACCTTTCAATGGTTTGGAAGCCATTCCTAAGTCACCAGTCATTGCAGCAAGTATCCACTTGAAGAAATCTGAAATAGAAAGTAATTGGACTACCAAAGGAAACTTTCCGGGTTTAACTTCGCAGTTTCTAATAAAGAAAGCCTTTGATTTCATTGACACTGGTAGCATGATAGCTTTTGAAGCTGTACTAGCCTTGCTCATTTATGGGTTGGTTCTGTTTCCCAACGTCAACGACTTTGTTGATATCAATGCCATAAAGATCTTTCTGATTGGAAATCCTGTTCCGACTTTGCTTGGTGACACGTATTTCTCTATCCATCATAGGAATCGCCAAGGCGGTGGACTCATTGTATGTTGTGCACCTCTTTTGTACAAATGGATTGTTTCACACTTACCTAAGTCCCCTATTTTCACGGAAAACCGAGAAGGTTTACGTTGGCCTCGAAGACTTATGTCTCTTACTAATAATGATATTCATTGGTATACCTTGGCTCGCTGTGGTACAGAAACCATTGATAGTTGTGGGGAGTTCGCCAACGTACCTCTCATTGGCACACAAGGAGGAATTAACTATAATCCGGTCCTAGCCCGACGACAACTCGGGTATGCAAATTCAGTTAAACCAATTGGTCTCGCAGTGGAATGCTACTTTTACCGAGAAGGGGAAGATCCTCAAAGGTTGAAGACAAGAATGGTAAGAGCTTGGTACGACGTCCGAAGAAAAGAAAAAGGTGGGGAAAGAAACTGCATTGCTACAAACGCCTATACCTGCTGGGTAAAGAAAAGAGCAAAGGAGTTTCAAATGCCTTATGATTATGAAAAACCCATGTTCCCTGTGGTGTCTCAACTACCCAACATTCCCATTGACACTACGGAAGAATACCAAGAGATTTTAGCCAAGATGAGGTTAGAAAAAGACGCTTGGGAAGAAAAGTTTCGTAAAACTGATGAGGAAAATAGAAAGTTGAAGAAAAGAGTGAAAGATCACGAAGAAACTCTCTATTATCAAGATGGATGGCTCATGAGCAAAGATGAGAAGATTCGTCGGAAAGATGCCGCAATCAGAAGATACATCAAAGAAAGCAAGAAGAATCTTGAAGCCTCGACAAGCAACGCTCCGACTCCTGATGATTGGAAGAATGTTGTCGACAAACTGAGAGCTGAAAAGGCCGAGTTGAAAGCTTACTATGGGAAAGAAATCATGAAGCTCAAGCTGCACAATGCATTTGGTTCTTCATCTGATGAAGATGCTTAGGATTTGTTTAGATTTTCATTTATCATTTGCTTTTGTAAGGAGCTACGCTCCAATGTTGTAACATTTCCCATTATTGCAAAAAAAATGAAATGAATGAATAAAAGAATTGTTTGTGTTCAAATGTTTGCAAGGAAATAATCTTTAAAATGTTTGGAAAAATCATAAATTTCTTTTTGCATACATCATTCTGCATATCGAGTCTGTTGTATAGAGTCTCATCTTTTGGATCTTTCTCCATTAGATCGTCAAGCTGTCGCGTCTCAAAGTTTCTCGACCGCGCTCGCAATCAGATCACAGATACAATACTCGTTCAAGCAGAAGAAGAGTAATGGAACACTCTGAACAAGAGAATATTGAGCTCCGTGGTACAGTGACCACCCTTCAGGAAAAGTTGGAAAGTCTCACTACTCTGGTTGACTCTTTAATGGCCGCACAGAATCAGCCGCCGCCACCCAACAGTCAAGCTACGGTAACATCTGAAGTCACTACTCCAGTTTCTACAGTTGCATTCGGTATTCCATCTTTCTCCATGCCAGAAGGTTGGGGCCCGCCTTTCAGTTTTGGTACAGGTTTCCGCCATAATTTCTCTGGGGTTCAAACAGCTACAACTGAAGCGCCTGCTGCACAAGGTTCAGCATTTACTCCAAATCAGGGGTAACTTTTTCCCAAATCACTATGGCACTTTCTCAACCCACTATGACAGTTCCGACCCCTACGGTTCACACTGTTCCTTATGATGGCAATGAGATTTATCATGATCAAGGTGATAGCACAAATCAGCGTAATCTTGTGGGAGATCTCCAAGAGCAGTTCAACAAGATTCAACTGGAAGTCAAAGCTATTCGTGGCAAAGATTTGTTTGGAAAGAATGCCCAGGAGCTATGTTTGGTTCCCAGTGTACAAATACCGGCTAAGTTCAAGGTCCCAGACTTTGAGAAGTACAAAGGTAGTTCTTGTCCACAAAGCCATCTTGTGATGTATGCCAGAAAGATGTCTACTTATGCAGATAATCATCAGTTGCTTATCCATTACTTTCAAGACAGTTTGACTGGTGCCGCACTGAAGTGGTACACAGGTTTGGATAGCACCAATATTCGGACTTTCAATGACCTAGGTGAGGCCTTTGTCCGACAATACAAGTATAACTCGGATATGGCTCCGGACAGAGATCAGCTTCGATCCATGGCTCAGAAAGACCATGAAGCTTTCAAAGAGTATGCCCAACGATGGAGAGAAACTGCTGCTCAGATTAATCCACCATTAAAAGAAAAAGAGATGACAAAGATCTTCTTGAATACTCTCAGTCCGTTTTATTATGAACGCATGATTGCTAGTGCTCCAAGTGATTTCACCGAAATGGTAAACATGGGGATGCGTCTAGAAGAAGGAGTCCGAACCGGACGTCTGACTAAAGAAAGTGGATCTTCGAGTGGAACCAAAAAGTTCGGAAGTGGTTTCCCAAAGAAGAAAGAACAAAGTGTTGACATGGTATCCCAAGGGAAGCCAAGAGGAAACGTCAATCGTCAACGACAGATTGCTGCTATTGCGCCAGTCGTTAATACAGCGCCGAATCCGGGATTTACCCCGCAATTTCAGCAACAACAGCCTCGACCACAGGCTCAGCAGCTGAACAATAATCAGAATCGTGTGCAAAGAGCTCCACAGTTTGATCCGATTCCGATGACCTACACAGAATTGTACCCTGCACTGATTGAAAGAGGCCTTATTCAAACTAAAGCACCACCACCAGTACCTGAGAGACTCCCATGGTGGTACAAAGCTGAGGTCTCATGCCCTTATCATCAAGGAGCACCTGGCCATGATCTTGAGCATTGCATAGCTTTGAAATATGAAGTTCAGAGGTTGGTTAGATCTAATCTTCTCTCTTTCAGAAATTTGAATCCAAATGTGCAAGCAAATCCGCTGCCCAATCATGGAGGGCATGTTGTAAACATGGTATATGGATGTCCTGGTCCATACCGGGTCTATAATATCAATTACTCAAGAGCCGATTTGGTACAAATGCACGCCACTCTCTGTCGAGGGCAGAATTTTCGCCAGCATCAATACGGTTCCTGTAGCATATGTTGTGTAGATCCTCACGGATGTTCGATTGTGAGAAGAGATCTCCAAGTTTGTTGGATAATGGTACTATTCAGATCTACAGAAATAGGGATGAAAATGAAGTTAACATGATAGGATGTTATCCGCATGAGCTTTTAGTCTCAGATATCAACTCGGAAATGCCTACAGTTAACGTCATCGTTCCTCATTTCAACATGCCTGAGCGCATGGAAGTTACTTACAACAAGCCGAAGGTTCCTGTTGCTCCTTTGATCATTTGTTTACCTGGACCTGTTCCTTATGACTCTGACAAGGCAGTTCCATACAACTACAATGCTACAATGATAAAGAATGGACAAGAAGTTCCTTTACCAACTCTTTCATCTGTCGTAAACATCGCTGATGTAAGTCGTGTAACAAGAAGTGGACGTGTGTATACTCCACTACCTCCAAAGCAGCCTGTTGTTCCTGCAACCAGGCAAAATCCTGTCAATACGCCAGTGGGGAATCCTGAGGAAACTCCTGTCAGTAATACAAACATTGATGTTGGTCAATCCAGTGGAACCAATGTCAATCCAGACTTTGATGAAATTTTGAAGCTTATCAAAAGAAGTGAATACAAGATTGTGGATCAGCTTATGCAGACTCCTTCAAAAATCTCAATACTTTCATTGCTGTTAAACTCAGAAGCCCACAGGGAAGCCCTGATGAAGGTCTTAGATCAAGCTTTTGTAGATCATGATGTGACTGTTGATCACTTTGATGGGATAATAGCCAACATAACAGCTTGTAACAATTTAAGCTTCTGTGATGAAGAACTCCCCGAGGAGGGCAGAAATCACAATCTTGCTTTGCACATTTCTATGAACTGTCAGTCAGACTCTTTGTCCAATGTGTTGGTAGACACCGGATCTTCCTTGAATGTGATGCCAAAGACGACTCTTGCTCGCTTGTCTTACCAAGGAATGCCTATGAAGTTCAGTGGTGTAGTTGTCAAAGCATTTGATGGATCGCGAAAATCTGTTATCGGCGAAGTCAACCTTCCCATGACAATTGGTCCCCATACATTTCAAATCACCTTCCAGGTCATGGACATTCAAGCTGCTTATAGCTGTCTGTTGGGACGACCATGGATCCACGAAGCAGGGGCAGTGACTTCTACGCTCCATCAAAAGTTAAAATTTGTAACAAATGGAAAATTGGTAACAATAAGTGGGGAACAAGCCTTAATGGTGAGTCATTTATCCAATTTCTCTTTCATCGGTGCTGATGATGTGGAAGGAACTCAGTTCCAAGGTCTCTCTTTAGAAGACGAATCTTCCAAAAAGAAAGCATCAATCTCTTCTTACAAAGAGGCAGTAAAAGTAGTGAAAGATGGAACTACCACTGGCTGGGGGCAAGTTGTGATCCCGACCAAGAATGAAACTAGAGCAGGTCTCGGATGTTCACCAACATTCTCAAACTGCACCAAGAAGGATGAAACCCTTCGTCCGATCAAAGAAACGTTCCATAGTGGAGGGTTCCTTAACCCAATTCCTCAAGAGGTCAATGTCCTTATTGAGGAATGCATCGAAGAAGGTCTACCTGATCCTGAAGAAGAATGGAAATGTTATCTCAATGACTCGGGATACATATCTCAGGAAGAACCATATCCTCCTTCAGAGAAATCCAAAGGCAATGAAACTGAGCCTGTTCCTGCAGAAATCTGGGACACTTTGGGACAACCAAGTGGAAAATTTGATTATATGGTGAAATATACTGCACCTGAAAGTTACAAGATTGCGATTGAGGATATCCAACCAACTGGATGGGGAGATTCCTTTGAATATAATAGTCAACCAGAAGAGGCTTATCAGCCCTGTCAATTTTCTCAGCAGCCTGAAATTACTGAAGATTTCGGATTCAATGCATCTGCCAAGGTTAATAATCCTGAAGATGGTTATTATCACATAAATGCCATTTTTGAAGATGAAGGGGAAGATGGTCCCGCAACTGACTCAGAAAGTGTCGCTGACAATGAGTCTCTTCATCCTGAAGACTGGGAAATACATCCTGAAAATTCTGAAGATTGTGACTCGTCTTATGCTCTTCAAGAAGTAGAAGAAGACCGTTTCAACTCTACAAAGAACAAGGGTGACAAACCAGGACCTTCAAATCCTGCTCGACCAGCGGTCAATGTCAATACTGAAGATAATTCTGGGGAGAATTTTCCTGAATACATAATACACAGAGGAGTTCGTTGCTACTGGAAAGCTGTCGACGTTCCGAATGTTGTTCGCCGCTCAAAGTAATCACCTCGCTGTTATTTTGACCTCCTGCCTTGCCCAAAGCAGAGAGATGTTTTATAGGGCTTTGCTTTTAAATGTTCCGCCCAAATAACTTTGTGTATAGGGCTTTGTTTTAAAAGTTTCCCTCTTTGTCCTGCCCAAGACAAATGAGTTTGTGTTTAGGGCTTTGTTTCAAAAATGAATCATAAATAAAGTGTCATTTTGAATTCCCTACATTATATGTTTTATTTTTTGCTTTTTTCTGGAAATGGTAATCCTAAAAAACAAAAAAACAAATAAAAAAAAAAACTTTTCAAAAAAAATCTGCATACACTCTTGCATTCATAAATTTTCTGAAATAGATATAAATCACATGTGCAGATTTACTATTGATAAACCCATTGAATGCAATAACCCTATGCCCTCTCCCAACTTTGAGTTTCCTGTGTTCGAAGCCGAAGAAGAGGAAGAAGAGGAGATCCCGGACGAGATCTCTCGATTACTTAAGCACGAGGAAAGAGCCATTCTGCCTCACAAAGAGCCTTTAGAAAGGATCAACTTGGGTTCTGAAGAAGACAAAAAAGAAGTGACCATTGGATCGCTGCTTGATGCTGATATCAAGAGTAAGTTGACAGACCTTCTCAAAGAATATGTTGACGTGTTTGCCTGGTCCTACCAAGACATGCCTGGGTTGGATACCAATATTGTTCAGCATTACTTGCCATTGAAGCCAGAATGTCCGCCGGTTAAGCAGAAATTGCGAAGGACTCACCCTGATATGGCTAACAAGATCAAAGTGGAAGTTCAAAAGCAACTCGACGCAGGTTTTCTTGTCACCTCAGAGTATCCTCAATGGTTGGCCAACATAGTGCCAGTTCCGAAGAAAGATGGCAAAGTCAGAATGTGTGTTGACTACCGTGACTTGAACAAGGCCAGTCCAAAAGATGACTTTCCATTACCACATATCGACATGCTGGTTGATAACACCGCTAAGTTCAACGTCTTTTCCTTCATGGACGGGTTCTCCGGTTATAATCAGATCAAGATGGCTCCTGAAGACATGGAGAAGACATCTTTCATCACCCCATGGGGTACCTTTTGCTACAAAGTGATGCCGTTTGGATTAAAGAATGCAGGCGCAACTTACCAAAGGGCAATGACTACTCTCTTTCATGACATGATGCATAAAGAAATTGAAGTTTATGTGGACGACATGATAGCCAAGTCCAGCACAGAAGAAGAACATATTGAATACCTTTTGAAGTTGTTTCAACGACTAAGGAAATATCAGCTTCGCTTGAATCCTAACAAATGTACTTTTGGGGTTAGATCTGGAAAACTCTTGGGTTTCATTGTCAGCCAAAGAGGTATTGAAGTAGATCCCGACAAAGTCAGAGCTATTCAAGAGATGCCTGCACCAAAAACTGAAAAGCAAGTAAGAGGATTTCTCGGACGATTGAACTATATCTCCAGATTTATCTCTCAAATGACTGCTACATGTGGGCCAATTTTCAAGCTTCTCCGCAAAGATCAAGGGGTTGTATGGACTGAAGATTGCCAGAAAGCGTTCGACAGTATCAAAGAGTACCTGTTAGAACCACCAATATTGATTCCTCCAGTTGAAGGAAGACCATTAATCATGTACCTTACTGTGTTAGAAGAATCCATGGGTTGTATGCTTGGACAGCAAGATGAAACCGGTAAGAAGGAGCATGCCATCTATTACTTGAGTAAGAAATTCACAGACTGTGAGTCTCGTTACTCCATGCTCGAAAAAACGTGTTGTGCTTTGGCTTGGGCTTCAAAACGTCTCCGCCAATACATGATCAACAATACTACTTGGTTAATCTCCAAAATGGATCCGATCAAGTATGTCTTTGAAAAGCCTGCCTTAACAGGAAGGATTGCCCGATGGCAAATGCTGTTATCTGAATATGACATTGAATACCGTGCTCAAAAAGCGGTCAAAGGAAGCATTCTCGCCGATCACTTGGCGCATCAACCAATTAATGAATATCAATCTCTCAAGTTTGACTTTCCTGATGAAGATGTCTTGTACTTGAAGATGAAAGATTGTGACGAACCGTTACCTGAAGAAGGTCCTGAGCCTGGATCAAGATGGGGCCTAATTTTTGATGGAGCAGTAAACGCTTTTGGCAATGGAATTGGGGCAATCATCATCACTCCCAAGGGTACTCATATCCCGTTCTCCGCCAGATTGCTATTTGATTGTACCAACAACATCGCAGAATATGAAGCTTGTATCATGGGTCTCGAAGAAGCCATTGACTTAAGGATCAAGATCCTTGACATATATGGAGATTCAGCCCTCGTGATCAACCAAATCAAAGACAAATGGGAAACTTTCCACCCTGGCTTGATTCCTTACAGAGATTATGCAAGACGTCTGTTGACTTTCTTCAACAAGGTTGAATTGCATCATATACCTCGAGATCAGAATCGAATGGCAGACGCCTTGGCTACTCTATCTTCCATGTTCAAAGTCAGTCACTGGAATGATGTGCCTAAAGTCAGAATTACGCGCCTTGAAAGGCCCGCCTATGTGTTTGCAACTGAAGCAGTCATCGATGATAAACCGTGGTTCCACGACATCAAACGCTTCCTTCAAACTCAAGAGTACCCGCTTGGGGCATCAAACAAAGATAAGAAAACTCTAAGGAGACTTTCTGGCAGTTTCTTCCTGAACGGAGATGTGCTATACAAAAGAAATTTCGACATGGTTTTGCTCAGATGCGTGGACAGACACGAAGCAGACATGTTAATGCATGAAGTGCATGAAGGGTCCTTTGGAACTCATTCAAATGGGCATGCAATGTCCAAAAAGATCTTAAGAGCAGGATACTATTGGTTGACAATGGAATCTGACTGTTATAAACACGTGAAGAGATGTCACAAGTGCCAGATCTACGCAGATAAGATCCATGTGCCACCGACTCTACTCAACGTTCTCTCATCTCCGTGGCCTTTCTCCATGTGGGGTATCGACATGATTGGAATGATCGAACCGAAAGCTTCAAACGGTCATCGTTTCATCTTAGTAGCAATTGATTACTTCACCAAATGGGTCGAAGCAGCATCTTACGCCAATGTTACAAGACAAGTGGTTGTGAGGTTTATCAAGAATAACATCATTTGCCGATATGGTATTCCCAGCAAGATCATTACTGACAATGGTTCAAACTTGAATAACAAGATGATGAAAGAATTGTGTGAGGAATTCAAGATTGAGCATCATAACTCTTCTCCTTACAGACCAAAAATGAACGGCGCCGTTGAAGCTGCTAACAAGAACATTAAGAAGATCATCCAGAAAATGGTCGTCACTTACAAAGACTGGCATGAAATGCTGCCATTTGCTTTACATGGGTACCGTACTTCAGTGCGTACTTCAACAGGGGCAACTCCCTTTTCTCTAGTATACGGCATGGAAGCTGTGCTCCCCGTAGAAGTTGAAATCCCATCAATGAGAGTCCTCATGGAGACTAAGTTATCAGAGGCTGAATGGTGTCAAAACAGATACGATCAGTTGAACTTAATCGAAGAAAAACGTATGACTGCTCTATGCCATGGACAGTTATACCAAGCAAGGATGAAACACGCCTTCAACAAAAAGGTTCGACCTCGTGAATTTCAAGAAGGCGACCTCGTGCTTAAAAAGATCTTGTCTTTTCAACCAGATTCTAGGGGCAAATGGTCTCCTAATTATGAAGGCCCGTACGTTGTCAAAAGAACATTTTCTGGCGGCGCCATGACTCTTGCAACCATGGATGGTGATGAACTCCCATATCCTGTGAATGCTGATGCAGTCAAGAAATACTTTGTCTAAAAAATACAAAAGAACAGCTCGGTAAGTCGAAAACCCGCAAAGGGCGACTTAGGCAAAAATGAGCGTCTCGGTGGACTGAAAACCCGAAAGGGCGGTCCAGGCAAAAATTAGAGACAAAAACAGAAAAATTCATCCTGGTAGATTGAAAACCTGAAAGGGCAATCTAGGCAAAAATTAGGGATTCATGACAAAGTAACTGCATCAGTCCATACTTCGTCACCTGAAGAGTCTGTACTTCATCAAAGGATCTTCGATCAAATCATCACCAATCTGAAGCAACAAGCACAGTTGGAACTCAAAGTTGTTGGGGGGAATAGTGGTTATTGCTTTCAATGTAGCCTTTTCCGCATAATTACCATTTCCAACTTTTGTAAATACTCTATGGAATCACGCCTTTAGCTGATTACCATCCTATTAAATAAATTTGAGCCTTGTGCCCCTTTGTTTGCAATCTCTAATTTCTTTTAGCTTGCAAAATGACGCTTTAATTGTGTTATTCACTTTTGAAAAAAAGAAAAAAATAAGTTTTAAATGAATTTACTTCACTTTTCTTTTTCAAAATAAAAGCGAAACTTTCCTTTGAGTTGTGAACAACGGAAGGAACATCAACAGCTATCCCCAGTGAAAAAGCTCTTCTATCCCCAGTGAAGAAGGTCTTTTATCCCCAGTGACGAAGATTTCCAATCTCCAGTGAAGAAGCTCTTCCATCTCAAAAAAAAGATGCTTATCTTCCCCAGAGAAGTTTAAAGCACGCAACACCATTCATCACCCGTGTTATCTACACCGTGTTGAAAAACATTTGCCAAGTATCTGGTTGTATTGCGACGTCGGTCCCTCTCCAGTATATACTTCTTTGTCTGTCAGTATTGTTAGCATGCATGCGACATTCATGACATTCATCATTCATACATATTTGCATCATTTATGCATTCTTGCATTTTTCAATGTTTGATTTAGAATCACTTGTTTAGGATATATCTATCCTTAAAAAAAAAAAAAAAAGAAAAAAAGAAGAAACAAATATGGGCGTGTCATCTCTCCAAGTAGGTTGTCACCCATAAGCAGAAAAGAACATATTCTTTCTCCAGTTCCCCACTGAGATAATTCCTCGTGGAAGAAGGTTGCTTTAGTTTCTCCTTTCAAAACAAAGGAGGAGATCCCCAGTTGAGTTCATTCCTCATGGGTGCAAAGTCTTGTTTGACTATTTCTTTCCAATTCATTCTTGGTTAGAACCTTGTCTTTACCAAAAAATTCAAATTCCGATTCTCTAAACAGAGTCGTGAAAAAATTGAACCCTAAACAATAGCCTCATCATCTGAGCAGTTTATGTTTCTTTCAAAAAATTCCTCTCTAGGAAATCAATCATGAAGACCATTTGACAAATCAGGGCCTTATTACTGTTCACAAGGCTGAATAACCAGTAATTTCCCTAGCAAAGTCTCCAGGATCACCTTATCACTTGGCTGATAATTGATCATGTCTTCAAAACCACTATCACGAGGCTGGTAGTCGGTAACCTTTTGTTCTGGTTATATTATTCAACATGTCTATCACAATGCTGATAGTCGGTAATATTAATCGAACCTTTGAAACTCTTTTTACCTTGTCAAGTCTATCACCATGCTGGTAGTCGGTAATACAGTTTCATACCTTTCACCTTCGCATTATTAAACAAGTCTATCCCTGTGTTGATAGTCGATAATGTCGATAGGTAAGCTTTTCTTACAAAACTATCATTCCCCGGTGAAGCATACACTTGCTTTCCCGAAGGAAAAACAGATTCTCTTCCTAAAACGGATTGAGACATCCTTCCCGATCTCTTTTCCCCAGTGGAGTCAGTTCTTGATATCCCCTCGGTAAAGATATCCTTGCATCATTCGCAATTTTGGTATCTTAGGTCCAAAATTCGCGTCTTCTGATATTTAAGTCTCTTCCACCCTATCAAAATAAAGATTTTCAATCTTCATATCTCAGGTTGAAGAAACTTAAATAGGGGCATCTGTCATACCCCAATTTTTGACCTAAGATACCACCTCATATCATTTGCATATGCATCATTTGCATCTCTAACAAATTGCATAGCTTGTGTTTGCTACTTGTGACTCAGCAGGATTTAATCAGGAAATCACTCATCAGTACAAATAACACTCAATTAGGGTTTTGTTCTCCCTTCATCTCAAATGAATCATCTTCATCAATAATCAACATTTGGTCCTCAGAGATTCATTTCAACAAGCTCAACAGCTCTGAATCGACTGAATTAGGGTTTTGACTGAAGACAACACACTCCTGACTTTTGCTCAGAATTTGACTTAATGGCTTGGGACATGACCTCAAGACCCCAAGTGCATCATTTTGACCTAATCCATTGGCTCATAACATCTCCTACACAAAGATTGATCAGACAAATCCTCAGATCAGGGTTTTGAACTATCAGGGACTGAAATCAGGGATCACATTTGGGAAACCCTAAAAACCCCCAGGAAGTCAATCAAAGGTTTCAATCATCCTCAAATAATCCCTATGACAATATACAATGGAAATTACATCTCAATTCAAGACCTACAGTCATCAATTTCATCAGATCGACAATTAGGGTTTTTTGACCTAATTCACTAAACCACTGACTTTTTAATCAGGACATGGTGTCACAACTCAAACCATGGCTCAATATCCTCAAATGCTTCAATATGATCCATTCATACCATTCATTTGATGAGGATAGCCTGTTTCATTTGAAATCTCCAGAAACGCGATTCGTCTGAAAAAGTCAACTGTACAAGATCACCATTGACTTTTGGGGAATTTTGGTCAACCATGACTTTTGAAGTTTTGAATCATCAATATATGATATGAGAAGTCATTTGATCAAGGAAAATCAAGAAAATCAACCAAGAATCAAAAAGTCAAAAGTTTGACTTTCATACTTAGAAAATTTTTCTAAGTGTTTTTCATGGTTTTTTCCAAACTTTGGAAGGGAATAACTCAAAATTTCACCTACAAACTGAAAAAAACTTCCAACATGAAAGTTGTAGATTTTGATCCAATAAACAACTTTGACACATATAAATTTTTTCCATAAGATCAACCATTTAAGAGATATGATGCTTCAAAGTTGGTACCTTTGGAAAATTTCACTTAAAACTTCATTCTCTTCAAAGTTCATGGATCTTTTTCACCCATTTCCTTAAAGGTCTTGAAGAAACTTTCAACTAAGCTTTTGAAGTGTGTAACATGAGCTTTCCAAAATGTCCAAGAGCATGAAAAAATATGGAGTGTAGCTATGGTTTTGAATTTTGCCATTAGTGAACTTTTCACTTGAAATTTCAAGTCATTTTGCCAAAGTTATGAACCAAATTGCCAAATGATCCAAATAATGATGCATAGATGCAATGATTGAAGATATTTTCTGATTTGAAGATCAGAATGGAAGAGATAAGAAGCTTGGCAAAATAACCATGGTTAAGTCACCTTTAACCATTTGCATTTAATGTAAAAGATTCCATTTTATCTCTTAAGCCAAATCATCACTTCTTGATCAACTTGCAAGAGCTTTGCATTCAGAATCCTTGCCCTATAAATAGAGGTTCAAATCACTCTTCAAATCACACCAAAACCTCACAATTATAGGTTTTCTCTCTTCTTTCTTAGAATGCAAGTTTCTTAAGTTTCAAAGAGGTGAAATTCTCAACCTCTAAACCTTTGAAGTTCTGACCAAAGTGAGGGTTCTAACATCTCATAAACATCAAATGTGATGTGTTTGATCCATCCACACACCCCAAAAACACCTAAATCTCAGAATCACTCTTCAACCACCATGTTTGCATAAAGAGAGCCTTATCATGCCAAAATCAAATCCAGGCCATTTCTGTCCAAACTATCACTTCTAACACCTTCCATATACTTCATATGAATGATCCAAACACTCACATATGACCTGTAACATCTCCATCTTCAAATTCGATTCATACTTGAAGCAACTGCAGTTCAGGTTCCATAGCTTAGCTCAGGTGAATTCAAACTGTTCCAAGCATTCAAACATGTTCCATAAGGTCCATTGATGCTGTCCAGATCAAGAAACAACATCTGTAACACCTCCAGGCACGATTTCAATTTCCAGTTTGGCCGTTTTTGAAGGTAAGCCTCATGAACTTCAAACTCTATCATACATGCATCATAAATGAAAAACTGCCATACTATCTTGTTTCTGCACATGCATAGATCATTAACCCTCAATCAATTGCCAATTATCTTGCACAAACACGATTTCAGATTGAATTAGGGAATTAGGGTTCTTCGTGTTCATCAGAAAATTAATGATCTTAGAGTGAAAATAAATGGAATTAAATGGTACCATCATGTTCCTCGTCCAAAATCGAGCAAGATAGGCTATTCACTTGATCAAAACAATCCAGTTTTCAGAATTTTCAAATTTGAATTGGGTTTGTGTTCTTGGCGCCATATTTTTGAAACTGAAATTTGGAAATTGATTCAAAATATATTTTAATTCGTTGCAAGTATTAACAGACCACGCGCGTGGTCCAGTTGGCTAAGTTTTTGAATGGTAACCTCAAGGTCACGAGTTCAACACTCCAAGGGACCAAACCTTCTTTTTTAGCACTATTTTTCTTTCAATTTTTTACAAACTTCATCTAATTATTTAACTAACCAAATCAATTCATTTTTCATTCATTTTTTACACACTTCTTATTTAATATACCTATTTTGATAATATTAAAAAAAATCACAAAAAAGGATTTATTTAATGTGTTTTTAATTAGGTTTAAAATGATACATTTTTAAGTGTTTTTAAATACTTTAAATATTGTTTTTCATTTAAATTTTTAACCTAATCACTTGTAAATATTTTTTTGTGATCAAACCCTAATCATTTAGGTCTTAATTAAGTATTAAAACTTGTTTTAACTTAATTAAGTTGACTTTTGTCAAATTCAAATCGTTTTAAAACGAGCGATCGCGATTCTTTTTTTTAAACGATAAACCACTTCTTTTTGATTAAATTCTTTTGACTAATCAATTGATTTTCAAAATAAAGTGGGGCCTCTCGAATATTAGAGAGTATAAGACCCACTCCTTTTTTCCTTTTGTACAGTTTTTCTTCAAACAGAATAAACTTCTTTCAAAACAAACTTCCAAACCGTTTTTCAAACAACGCGACTGTAAATAAAACGATCAACCATGTTTTGTAAACAATCATGGGCCTCCACGTAGGTATAAGTCCCAAGCCCTTTTGTACATACCCACTCAAGTACATGAAATTAGGTATTTCATTGTACGCCTTTTGTACATACCTCGATCAGTTTGATTTTTAACTTTGAATAACAAACCAAAAATGAAGGTTTCTTTAAATCTTCCCAAAAATATACCATGGGCCTCCATGTAGGTATAAGTCCCAAGCCCTTTTTGTAAATACCTGTTTACATAGCTTTGAATAAATTCAAGTGGACCTCTCCTCGAGTGTGAGTCCCGAGCCGTGTATACAAATGGATCATGCTTACAGGTATATTTCCTTCATAAACTCCATTATATACACACACTTTGTAACTGTTCATATTTGTTCATGTACTTGTTCATGTTTGTTCGTACTTGTTCATACTTGTGATTGTGTTATATGCTTATTCAACTTAGTACAACACTAGGTTCCCCATAGCCTCCTATTGGGCTTCGTGCAAAGAATCTTCCTAGTTTAGGTTAGGACATAGAGTATGGTTTCCCGGTGAAATCGCTCTAAGAGCTCAAACCAACTATACCATGCCTCCCCTTGGGCTTTGTACAAACGAGTGACCCTCCCATGGCCTCCTCTTGGGCTTACAATGCAAGGACCCTGGATTGTCCCTCCCATAGCCTCCTCTTGGGCTTACAATGCAAGGACCCTCGGATAGCCTCCTCTTGGGCTTCGTACAAGGACCCACGGGCTTCTTATAAGCATCCCCAATATCCAAAACAAATACCCTAGGAGATTAGACATTTTTCATCTCTATGCTAGGAGTATCTCTTCTATATCATCACAAACAATCAATCAATCAATCAATCAAACTTCTTTTTGCCACAAGGCTGGCTAATCAATCAAACTGTTTTACCACCGTACTGGATGATTAATCAAAGTTTTTGTCACAAGGCTGACTTCATTGAAACTTTTGCCACAAGGCTGGCTGATTAATCAAAGTTTTTGTCACAAGGCTGACTTCATTGAAACTTTTGCCACAAGGCTGGTTAAACAAAAACATCTTTATCATTCTAAGCACCCTAAGTGGCATGGCCCCGGGCTTATAATGAAAAGATTTTCAAACAAAATCAAACAGATGTATGTGATGATATAGATTAGATACATCTAGCATTTAGACGACATTTGTCTATTTTCCTTTGCTTCCACTAGCATAAGTGGGAACTACGATTGCTCTGACTTTCTCAACATCCCTTTGAGAATACGTAGGCACAAGGTCGATCCTTGGCGAGCAAAACAAAACAAAAAAAACCATTCAAACCTTAGCACCCGTAGACCCCAAGCTACAGATGCTCTGATTCCCTCTAGGGGATATGTATGCAGAGGATCGCGATGATCTTTGCGAGCATAATCAAACAAACACCTTAGGTCCCACCTCTTTCTCACAAGAACCTCCACCACAACAAGAATGGAATAAACAAAACAAAGAAACCTATAGAGTACTATAGATACGTTGGGTGCTAATACCTTCCCTTCGTATAACCAACCCTCTTACCCGGAATCTCTCCCCCACTTTTAGGTTATTGCAGCTTTTTCCCTTTTCCTCCTTTGGAAACAATAAAAAGTTTGGTCGGTACAAAGAAAAATCATTTTTTTTGAGCACTCGAGCCCAAAGAAGGCATCAGGTGTCTCATCCCACAAAAAGAGGAACAAAACGGTTTTTCACCCGCGACAGCTGATTAATCAAAACTTTTTGTCACAAGGCTGACTTCATTGAAAGTTTTTGCCACAAGGCTGGTTAAACAACAAAAACATCTTTATCATTCTAAGCACCCTAAGTGGCATGGCCCCGGGCTTATAATGAAAAGATTTTCAAACAAAAACAAACAGATGTATGTGATGATATAGATTAGATACATCGAATATTTAGATGACATTTGTCTCTTATCCTTTGCTTCCACTAGCATAAGTGGGAACTACGATTGCTCTGACTTTCTCAACATCCCTTTGAGAATACGTAGGCACAAGGTCGATCCTTGGCGAGCAAAATAAAACAAAAAAAACCATTCAAACCTTAGCACCCGTAGACCCCGAGCTACAGATGCTCTGATTCCCTCTAGGGGATATGTATGCAGAGGATCGCGATGATCTTTGCGAGCATAATCAAACAAACACCTTAGGTCCCACCTATTTCACAACAGAACCTCTCAATAACATGGAATGAAAAATAAAGCAAAGAAACCTATAGAGTACTATAGATACGTTGGGTGCTAATACCTTCCCTTCGTATAACCAACCATCTTACCCAAGATCTCTCCCCCCACTTTTTAGGTTATTGCAGCTTTTTTCCTTTTCCTCTTTTGGAAACAATAAAAAGTTTGGTCGGTACAAAAGAAAAATCATTTTTTGAGCACTCGAGCCCAAAGAAGGCATCAGGTGTCTCATCCCGAAAAACAAACGATTTTTCCCCGCGACACTTATGACTCTGACAAGGCAGTTCCCTACAACTACAATGCAACAATGATAAAGAATGGACAAGAAGTTCCCTTACCTACTCTTTCATCTGTCGTGAATATCGCTGATGTGAGTCGAGTAACAAGAAGTGGACGTGTATACACTCCATTACCGCCAAAGCAGCCCGTTGCTCCTGCAACCAGGCAAAATCCTGTTGATACACTAGTGGGGAATCCTGTGGAAATTCCTAGCAGTAATACAAGCACTGATGTTGGTCAATCCATTGGAACTAATGTCAATCCTGACTTTGATGAAATTTTGAAGCTTATCAAAAGAAGCGAATACAAGATTGTAGATCAGCTTATGCAGACTCCTTCAAAGATTTCAATACTTTCTTTGCTTTTAAACTCTGAAGCTCATAGGGAAGCCCTGATGAGAGTTTTGGATCAAGCTTTTGTAGATCATGATGTGACTGTTGACCATTTTGATGGGATAATAGCCAACATAACAGCTTGCAACAATTTAAGCTTCTGTGATGAAGAACTTCCCGAGGAAGGAAGAAATCACAATCTTGCTCTACACATTTCTATGAACTGTCAGTCAGACTCTTTGTCCAACGTGCTAGTAGACACTGGATCTTCCTTGAATGTGATGCCAAAGACGACTCTTGCTCGCTTGTCTTACCAAGGAATGCCTATGAAGTTCAGTGGTGTAGTAGTCAAAGCATTTGATGGATCGCGAAAATCTGTTATCGGCGAAGTCAACCTTCCCATGACAATTGGTCCACATACATTTCAAATCATCTTCCAGGTCATGGACATTCAAGCTGCTTATAGTTGTCTGTTAGGACGACCATGGATCCATGAAGCAGGGGCAGTAACTTCTACGCTCCATCAAAAGTTGAAATTTGTAACAAATGGAAAATTGGTAACATTAAGTGGGGAGCAAGCCTTGATGGTGAGCCATTTATCCAATTTCTCTTTCATTACTGCTGATAATGCGGAAGGAACGCAGTTCCAAGGTCTCTCTTTAGAAGACGAATCTTCCAAGAAGAAAGCATCAATCTCTTCATATAAAGAGGCAGTAAAGGTAGTAAAAGACGGTACTACCACTGGCTGGGGGCAAGTTGTGATCCCTACCAACAATGAAACCAGAGCAGGACTCGGATGTTCACCGATGTTCTCAAACTGCAACAAGAAGGATGAAACCCTTCGTCCGATCAAAGAGACGTTCCATAGTGGAGGGTTCCTTAACCCAATTCCTCAAGAGGTTAATGTCCTTATCGAAGAATGCATCGAAGAAGGTCTACCTGATCCTGAAGAAGAATGGAAATGTTATCTCAATGACTCGGGATACATATCTCAGGAAGAACAGTATGCACCGTTCTGTCCTCCTTCAGAGAAAACCAGAGGCAAAGTCAAAACAAGTGCTAAAGAAACTCCGCCTATTCCTGCAGAGGTCTGGGACATCTTGGGACAACCAAGTGGAAAATTTGATTACATGGTGAAATATACTGCACCTGAAAGTTCAAAGATTGCGATTGAAGACATCCAACCAACTAGATGGGGAGATCCCTTTGAATATAACAGTCAACCAGAAGAGGCTTACAAGCACTCTCAATTTTCACAGCAACCTGAAATTACTGAAGATTTCAGCTTCAACGCATCTACAAAGATTGATAACCCTGGAGACGGTTATTATCACATAAATGCCATTTTTGAAGATAATGGGGAAGATGGCCCCGCAGTTGACTTGGAAAGTGTCTCTGATAATGAGTCTCTTCATCCTGAAGATTGGGAATTACATCCTGAAGATCCTGAAGATTGTGACTCATCTTATGTTCTTCAAGAAGCAGAGGAAGACCGTCTCAGTTCTACAAAGAACAAGGGTGACAAACCAGGACCTTCAAATCCTGCTCGACCAGCGGTCAATGTCATCACTGAAGAAGATTCTGAGGGAAATTTTCCTGAATACATAATACACAGAGGAGTTCGTTGCTACTGGAAAGCTGTCGACGTTCCGAATGTTGTTCGCCGCTCAAAGTAATCACCTCGTTGTTATTTTGACCTCCTGCTTGGCCCAAAGCAGAGAGATGTTTTATAGGGCTTTGCTTTTAAATTTCTGTCCTGCCCAAATAAGTTTGTGTATAGGGCTTTGTTTTAAAGGTTTCCCTCTTTGTCCTGCCCAAGGCAAATGAGTTTGTGTTTAGGGCTTTGTTTCAAAAATGAATCATAAATAAAGTGTCATTTTGAATTCCCTACACTATGTGTTTTTTAATTTTTTGCTTTTTTCTGGAAATGGTAATCCTAAAAAACCAAAAAAAAAAAAAAGAAACTTTTCAAAAAAAATCTGCATACACTCTTGCATTCATAAAATTTCTGAAATAAATATAAATCACATGTGCAGATTTACTATTGATAAACCCATTGAATGCAATAACCCTATGCCCTCTCCCAACTTTGAGTTTCCTGTGTTCGAAGCCGAAGAAGAGGAAGAAGAAGAGATCCCGGACGAGATCTCCCGATTACTTAAGCACGAGGAAAGAGCCATTCTGCCTCACAAAGAGCCTTTAGAAAAGATCAACTTGAGTTCTGAAGAAGACAAAAAAGAAGTGACCATTGGATCGCTGCTTGATACTGATGTCAAGAGCAAGCTGATAGATCTTCTCAAAGAATATGTTGACATATTTGCTTGGTCCTACCAAGACATGCCTGGGTTGGATACCAATATTGTTCAGCATTACTTGCCATTGAAGCCAGAATGTCCGCCAGTCAAGCAGAAATTGCGAAGGACTCACCCTGATATGGCTAACAAGATCAAAATAGAAGTTCAAAAATAGCTCGACGCAGGTTTTCTTGTCACCTCCGAGTATCCTCAATGGTTGGCCAACATAGTGCCAGTTCCGAAGAAAGATGGTAAAGTCAGGATGTGTGTTGACTACCGTGACTTGAACAAAGCCAGTCCAAAAGATGACTTTCCATTACCACATATTGACATGCTGGTTGATAACACCGCTAAGTTCAACGTCTTTTCCTTCATGGACGGGTTCTCCGGTTATAATCAAATCAAGATGGCTCCCGAAGACATGGAGAAGACATCTTTCATCACCCCATGGGGTAACTTTTGCTACAAAGTGATGCCGTTTGGATTAAAGAATGCAGGCGCAACTTACCAAAGGGCAATGACTACTCTCTTTCATGACATGATGCATAAAGAAATTGAAGTTTATGTGGACGACATGATAGCCAAGTCCAGCACAGAAGAAGAACATATTGAATACCTTCTGAAGTTGTTTCAACGACTAAGGAAATATCAGCTTCGCTTGAATCCTAACAAATGTGCTTTTGGGGTTAGATCTGGAAAACTCTTGGATTTCATTGTCAGCCAAAGAGGTATTGAAGTAGATCCCGACAAAGTCAGAGCTATTCAAGAGATGCCTGCACCAAAAACTGAAAAGCAAGTAAGAGGATTTCTTGGACGATTGAACTATATCTCCAGATTTATCTCTCAAATGACTGCTACTTGTGGGCCAATTTTCAAGCTTCTCCGCAAAGATCAAGGGGTTGTATGGACTGAAGATTGCCAGAAAGCGTTCGACAGTATCAAGGAATACCTGTTAGAACCACCGATATTGATTCCTCCAGTTGAAGGAAGACCACTAATCATGTACCTTACCGTGTTGGAAGAATCCATGGGTTGTGTGCTTGGACAGCAAGATGAAACCGGTAAGAAGGAGCATGCCATTTATTACCTGAGTAAGAAATTCACAGATTGTGAGTCTCGTTACTCCATGCTCAAATAAACATGTTGTGCTTTGGCCTGGGCTTCAAAACGTCTCCGCCAATACATGATCAACAATACTACTTGGTTAATCTCCAAAATGGATCCGATCAAGTACGTCTTTGAAAAGCCTGCCTAAACAGGAAGGATCGCCCGATGGCAAATGCTGTTATCCGAATATGACATCACGTACCGTGCTCAAAAAGCGGTCAAAGGAAGCATTCTCGCCGATCATTTGGCGCATCAACCTATTAATGAGTATCAATCTCTCAAGTTTGACTTTTCTGACGAAGATGTCATGTACTTGAAGATGAAAGATTGTGACGAACCATTACCTGAAAAAGGTCCTGATCCTGGATCAAGATGGGGCCTAATTTTTGATGGAGCAGTAAACGCTTTTGGCAATGGAATTGGGGCAGTTATCATCACTCCCAAGGGTACTCATATCCCGTTCTCCTCCAGATTGCTATTTGATTACACCAACAACGTCGCAGAATATGAAGCTTGTATCATGGGTCTCGAAGAAGCCATTGACTTAAGGATCAAGATCCTCGACATATATGGAGATTCAGCTCTCGTGATCAACCAAATCAAAGACAAGTGGG
Organism: Vicia villosa; assembly: GCF_029867415.1. Lineage (NCBI taxonomy): Eukaryota > Viridiplantae > Streptophyta > Magnoliopsida > Fabales > Fabaceae > Vicia > Vicia villosa. The sequence continues at coordinate 17,934,335 of NC_081185.1, forward strand.
AAACTTACCACCCTGGCTTGATGCCTTACAGAGATTATGCAAGACGTCTGTTGACTTTCTTCAACAAGGTTGAATTGCATCATATACCTCGAGATCAGAATCGAATGGCAGACGCCTTGGCTACTCTATCTTCCATGTTCAAAGTCAATCACTGGAATGATATGCCTACAGTCAGAATTACGCGCCTTGAAAGGCCCGCCTATGTGTTTGCAACTGAAGCAGTCATCGATGATAAACCGTGGTTTTACGACATCAAACGCTTCCTTCAAACTCAAGAGTACCCACTTGGGGCATCAAACAAAGATAAGAAAACTCTAAGGAGGCTTTCTGGCAGTTTCTTCCTGAACGGAGATGTGCTATACAAAAGAAACTTCGACATGGTTTTGCTCAGATGCGTGGACAGACACGAAGAAGATATGTTAATGTATGAAGTGCATGAAGGGTCCTTTGGAACTCATTCAAATGGGCATGCAATGTCCAAGAAAATGTTAAGAGCAGGATACTATTGGTTGACAATGGAATCTGATTGTTATAAACACGTGAAGAGATGTCACAAGTGCCAGATCTACGCAGATAAGATCCATGTGCCGCCGACTCTACTCAACGTTCTCTCATCTCCATGGCCTTTCTCCATGTGGGGTATCGACATGATTGGAATGATCGAACCGAAAGCTTCAAACGGTCATCGTTTCATCTTGGTGGCAATTGATTACTTCACCAAATGGGTCGAAGCAGCATCTTACGCCAACGTTACAAGACAAGTGGTTGTGAGGTTCATCAAAAACAACATCATTTGCCGATATGGTGTTCCCAGCAAGATCATTACTGACAATGGTTCAAACTTGAACAACAAAATGATGAAAGAACTGTGTGAGGAATTCAAGATTGAGCATCATAACTCTTCTCCTTACAGACCAAAAATGAATGGCGCCGTTGAAGCCGCTAACAAGAATATTAAGAAGATCGTCCAGAAAATGTTCGTCACTTACAAAGACTGGCACGAAATGCTGCCATTTGCTTTACATGGATACCGTACTTCAGTGCGTACTTCAACAGGGGCAACTCCCTTTTCTCTAGTATACGGCATGGAAGCTGTGCTCCCCGTAGAGGTTGAAATCCCATCAATGAGAGTCCTCATGGAGACTAAGTTATCAGAGGCTGAATGGTGTCAAAGCAGATACGATCAGTTGAACTTAATCGAAGAAAAACGTATGACTGCTCTATGCCATGGATAGTTATACCAAGCAAGGATGAAACAAGCCTTCAACAAAAAGGTTCGACCTCGTGAATTTCGAGAAGGCGACCTCGTGCTTAAAAAGATCTTGTCTTTTCAACCAGATTCTAGGGGCAAATGGTCTCCTAATTACGAGGGCCCGTATGTTGTCAAAAGAACATTTTCTGGCGGCGCCATGACTCTTGCAACCATGGATGGTGATGAACTCTCGCATCCTGTGAATGCTGATGCCGTCAAGAAATACTTTGTCTAAAAAATACAAAAGAACAGCTCGGTAAGTCGAAAACCCGCAAAGGGCGGCTTAGGCAAAAATGAGCGTCTCGGTGGACTGAAAACCCGAAAGGACGGTCCAGGCAAAAATTAGAGACAATAAACAGAAAAATTATCCTGGTAGATTGAAAACCTGAAAGGGCAATCTAGGCAAAAATTAAGGAATAATGACAAAGTAACTGCATCAGTTCGTACTTCGTCACCTGAAGAGTCTTTTCATCAAATGATCTTCCATCAAATCATCGCCAATCTGAAGCGACAAGCACAGTTGGAACTCAAAGTTGTTAGGGAGAATAGTGGTTATTGCTTTCAATGTAGCCTTTTCCGCATAATTACCATTTCCAACTTTTGTAAATACTCTATGGAATCACGCCTTTAGCTGATTACCATCCTATTAAATAAATTTGAGCCTTGTGCCCATTTGTTTACAATCTTTAATTTCTTTCAGCTTGCAAAATGACGCTTTAATTGTGTTATTCATTTTTGAAAGAAAAAAGAAAAAATAAGTTTTAAATGAATTTACTTCACTTTTCTTTTTCAAAATAAAAGCAAAATTTTCCTTTGAGTTGTGAACAACAGAAGGAACGTCAGCAGTTGTCTCCATAGGATGAACAAAAGGATTCTCCCGAAGAATTGTTCTCTTCGCAAAAAGAGATGATGAGACAACGATATTCTTATCCCAAAAAGAATTCCTGAACCAGTTGCCCCTTGTCATACCCCAAATTTGTCCTACCCCTTTACTTCTAACTGGCTTAGGTTTTGCGTTCATGAACATACATCACTTAGGTCATAATCCATACCCATGCATTCATATCATTGGTACCATTCAAAGACTAGCAAGAAAGAGCTTTTAGGGCAAAGAATTCTTGATCAGAAAACAAGGAGGCCAATGTAATCATGTGGCTTTATGGAAGGCTTCCTGGATTAGGGTTTTCTCATTCTCAACTTAAGGCATTGGTGAGAGTGTACAAGCTTGTAATTCATCTGATCCTCTTAATCAGGGTTTCTTTGACCAAAGTCAACCAGTTGACTTTCTGGTCAACATTTAATCAAGAGCTGATAAAATAAGGAGAAGTGGCATGATGCTTGTGTGGAAGTGTTCAGTTGATTTCCATTGGTCAGAAGCGGATTAATCGGGAATTTCATTGAAATCGGAGAAAAATCGGAACAGTTGACTTTTGGGTCAAAATCGGAAGAATTATTCAAATATTGACTTTTGATGGAAAATCGGTCAAGAAAAGTCAAAGAATGGATAAAATCAGGAGTTTGACAAAAGTTGCTAAAAATAGAAAATGACAAAAATGGAAAGTTTCAACACTTAGAAAATATTTTGGCATTTTAAATCTTGTTGAATAGTCCACTTCAGCCCTGATTTACACGTGGCAAATGACATTTTTTAAAGAAATTTCCAACATCAAAGTTGTTCCTCTCATGGAGGAGAACAACTTTGTAGTTGGACACTTTTTCATTTGAAGCTTGTATGAAGAGTTAAAGTTGTTTGAAGTTACTGAAAATCTATTAGAACCAAGTCATAATCCAAGTCACAAGCCAGGTCATGACCAGGCATTTCAGCAAGCACGTGGCATGCCAAATCTCAAGCCAATTTTAGAACTCTACAAAAATGCTATGAATGCAAACTTGGTATCATTCTCTTCTTTGCCATCCCCTCTATCCATTGAAACAAGAATTGAGCCATTTTAGTGGATATTGAAGCAATTATGAGTGTCCAAAGTCACTGCCTCACAAAGCCAATGGTACACATCTGGCCCAGTCTTGACTTGCTGCATGCGCAAGGCTTTTCCACAAGCACATGGTGTGCCAGATTCAAATGCATTTTTCTCCCTCCACAAATTTCCACATTGAACAAGCATGATCCAAAAGTGTTCTCTGCCATGTCCCATATCCATTAAATCTGGTTTCATTAATTTTGGACATATATTGAGCAAGATAGAGACATTCAAAGTCGTGCCCTGACCATACTACACTTTCGCCATGAATTTGAGGATAAGACAAGTCAGGCACGCATCATACCATGCAGTGTCACTCCATCATGTTCCAGTCCCTTTTTCTTATACTTCCAGCCTCCATTTCAAGGAATCTCCAACATCAATCATGTACAATTACATGCCTCCTTTCGTTTGATCACAAGATTATGTCAATTGGGTGCTTATACATCAAGATATATTGTCATAAAGTCCTTCATTTGGAATTGTTAGAATAGTCATTAGCACAAGTTTTGTAGCAAGAGAGCACACACAAGACTTGCCATAAATGAAACAGGTTTGCACATTAAAGGTAGCAATGCTACACTACAAACAACCACTTGCCATTTCAAGCCATACACTTGCTGCTGCGTGAAAGATATTAAGAACCATGCTGCAAATGCCAAACTTGTACACTAAGGATCCTCAAGTCCCACACCAAAGAAAAAGCTATGCTGCAAGTGCTAGTGTGTCAAGTCTCATTCACAAGTCCCACATTCAGAGAAGCCTTCTTATTCATCTCACACTTGCCATATAAAAGCATCCATAACTCTCATTTCATATTTTCACGATTCATTCTCAAACCCACACAATCTCATTCTTTCTCCACTTGCTCTCATTCTTCTCCTCACTCTCGCATCACTCTCCTCCCCCTCGCTTCCCACTTCTCATCACCTTCCAAAGTTTGTTACAAACTGTAACAAACTTCAACCACCCTAACCACCACTATTCTCAACCTCTCCCTGTGATTCTCAATCTCCACCACCGAGCCACACCTCAAGCCACTACCTTCCTCTTCGCAGCATTCTGAATCCGTTGCAGCCTTCCAAGTTTCTCAGCATTTTCCTTCACGAAGAAAACCTCTGCTAGATTCTCAGATCTGCCTCAAACTTGAGTTTGCTTCTCACGAATGAAGCCTCTCTACGCAGCGGCACGCACCGGAGTTCAGATCTGGAACACGAAGGTTGCTCGTTTTCTGCTTAAAGATCAATCAAGAGGTAAATCTTCAAACCTCTCTCAGCATCTTAGCGGTAATATATAGGACGAATGCATCCTTGAATGATTTCGTTTTCATGTTCAAGCTTCATGATTCTGGTTTGTGATCCCTTCCGCTTAGATGCGTATCTTTTAGATGTTCCGACCTTATATTTGTGCTCTGCGAACGTGCTTGATGAATTTGATAGGCTTAGAAGTTATTCTGGTATGGTTTAAACAAGTTAGGGTTTTAGTTTTTCTCACGGACCAAATAATAGAGAAAGATTTAACGAAAACGAAGCTCGGATTCATGTTCAGCGTAAAAATCCGAGTCAGTAGATGCCAGTCTTGTTGATTTCTGCAAATAATTGTCCGTCGCCGCCGTTAGATGCACCGGAGAAGACGACCGGAGCGGTGCTCCGGCGTCTGAGTCTCTAAAGCCAATTTCATTAGTCTGCCTGCGTGTCACGAGTTCCTTGGCTCTCATTCCCAGTTGCTTGGCGTTTTTGTCTCATCTCAATGATTCGAAATAGCACATGCTGATTTCCTATTGGTCCGGAAGTTATTTTTGTCTTATCTGATTTAATTCCCACTTTGACCTATTGATATTTCATGTGCATGCATGTCACGTTTCACCATTAAATAAAAACCATATGATAAATCATGATAATCACATGCTGATTAATGAAAAAGAGAATAAAATGGAAATAAATTGGTTTATTGGTTGTTGGGCCACACGTGCTCTGGGCCTCACCACGCTTTCTGAACCACACCCCTCACTTGCTATGTACCACCACTTATGGAACCTGGGCTTTGGCACAGACTGCTTTCGCCACCCCCTTTTCTGGCCCAGTTTTGCTTAACTTTTTTTTAGTTCATATAAAAACTACTGCTGCACCCCCTTTTTTGCAATAATAAAAACAATATTAAAAAGTGATTTCTTTTAATTCTTTTGCGCATCAACTCATTTTTCTCTTAAATAAAAATGACAAAAAACTTTTTACCCAATTAGAATTTTAGGAATTTTATTTTAATTGAATTTTAATTGTGTGGTTTCTTTGATTTGTGATTGGTTGATAAACCATAAAAATATTTAGTTTTTGTTTTTAATTCAAAAATAGTTTTTAAACATGAATAAAAATGCCATTGCTTGTAAATATTTTCATAAATAGTTTAGATCTTCATTCTCTTCCTTTTGTGAATATTTTTAATATTTCGTACTTCTCTTTTTAGGAATTAAACAATGATAATATAGATTTAGAAACTAGGAATAGTTCCCTCTTTTTCATTCTTTTTCTTTTACAATATAAAACATCTAATAAATACTTGAATAAAAATCCCCATAAAAAATACAAAGAAAACACTTCTAAAACATTAATAAAAAAGTGAAAATCAATAAAAAGGGAATGGAAGCTTGAATCTCCCTTGCTTTAGGGAGTCATTCGAGTGCTTGGATCTCCCTTGCTTTAAGGAACCATTCGAGCGTAAGTTCCCAATTCTAAAAGACACAAACCAAAGAGTAACTCGAGTCTGCCTTGCCTTAGGGATTTCCTCGAAACACTCAAACTCTCTCTCTTCTCTCCTTTCTTAAGGGCATTGTTATCTCCGCTCCATTGCATCCTAGGTTGTCCCCTTATGCAAGAGCGCGAGCGTTAACTCCGCCCAACTAAAAAACACAAAAACAAACCAAAACATGTGAGCCGAGCTACGGTAACTCTGATTCCTGAAAAGGATACGTAGGCAGCGGGGTAGGGCCCGTGCGAGTACAATTCTTTATTTTCCCTACATTCTGCATTCATTTCGCATTTAGACATAGACATAGTACACACCCTTTAGATAGAAACAAACATAGGTGGATACCATCGAGTACGATGGGCGTGAGGGGTGCTAGCACCTTCCCCTCGCGTAACCGACTCCCGTACCTAGATTCTCTAGTCGCAAGACCCTGTTCCTTCCTTTTGTTAGGTTTTCTGATATCCCTTTCCCTTATGGGATAAATATATTGGTGGCGACTCTGTTCCTTTTCGCGAGCGTGCGACAGCTGGCGACTCTGCTGGGGATGTTAGACCTACTGCGGGTCCGTACTTAGCGAGTCGATCCTAGCCTTTGTTTGTTTTTTATTGGGTATTTATTGGTTTTTATGTCTATACCTTGTATATATGTTTGCATGTTTATTTCCTGCTTGCATATCATGTTTATTTTCCGCACGCATCTGGACTGGATTGGGATCCCCTTCGGGACCACATATTTTTCTGCTTTGTTTTGCAGGTGGGGGGTTTTTGTGAGGTAAAAGGCCCACTACCCAGGCCAGTGATACATAGGATTAGCGTGGATGCTCATGTTGACTCCCGTGGCTCTTGCTACGATCGAGTTTGACATGGGGTACCACAACTAGGCGAGGTTCTTTCATGGAACATTGTGGCTGGCACGCTTGTTGCCTCAAACACTTTGTACCCCATGGGAACTGTAGACCCTAGTGACCATTAGGGACCACCTGTCCCTGTCTAGAATTCATACCTGTGAGTTTGGGGTGGGACAGGATACTAGCCTTCATCATACCCTGATTTCCATTTTGCAATCTGAAGCCGGAATTTTGAACCTGTTACATTTAGTATTACCCAGATATCCGGAACTGCGAGGGACATTCAGTCTCTCACCACATCACACACATGACACATCATGCTATTGCATCCACCTCACTTCATTTGTGGAGAATCCTAAAATCTATTTACAAAAAAAGAGGAATATGCATATACCTTTTGCAAAAGAAAAAAAAAAGAAAAAAGAAAAGAAAAGAAATAATGAAAAGACTTTAGGATTCTCCCAATGAAATGCATTCCACCATATCACTTAACATGCATGTTCATTTATTTTCAGGAACTTTTGGCTTTGTCTCCGACTAACACATGGCTCCACCAATGAAGACTGGTAGACGCAACCTCTCCTATACCTTCCTGGATCTGAATCTGGATCCCCTTGGGTGTTTAGCAAAGAAGATTACGCCAGATGAGTCAACCGAGTTCCGAAAGAGATATGGGTATATTCTGAGCCTTCTCAAGATGCCGTTCACCAAGTATGAGCAAGAGGGAGTTCACACTTTACTTCAGTTCTATAATCCTTCCCTTCGATGCTTCACATTCACCGACTACCTTTTGGTTCCAACACTAGAAGAGTACTCCCTATTTCTCGGCGTCCCTATAAAGAATGAAGTACCATACTATGACACCATGAAAGCTCCTGATTCCATTGAAATTGCTAAGGCTCTTTATTTGAGCAAGTCGGTCGTGGAAGCAAATCTCACCAAGAAGGGAGGAGGTCTCGGTTTCCGCATGGAGTTTCTGGTCAAAAGGGGTTGTGATGCTGCTGAAGCAAAAGAATGGGACACATTTAGGGCTATCTTGGCTCTAAGTATCTATGGTATCATGATGTTCTTAAACGTGCCTGATTTTGTTGATATGAATGCCATTCACCTGTTCATTCTGCAGAATCCTGTTCCTACACTTCTGGGGGATGTTTACCATTCCATTCATCACAGGAATAGTCAAAAGGGAGGTTTGGTTAGATGCTGTGCTCCGTTGCTATACCGTTGGTTCAGATCACATTTGCCTGAACGTGGAGCTTTCGTTGATAATAGGCACACATCTAAATGGGCTGAGAGGATTATGGGGCTTAGGGCCAAAGACATTGTCTGGTATAATAGATCTTTGGAGGATATGGAAGTTATTATGAGTTGCGGAAAGTTCAAAAATGTACCTCTCATGGGTCTCAGAGGTGGAATCAACTATAATCCTGTCCTGGCTAGAAGAACATACGGATATGCTTTTATTAGTCCTCCTGAACAAACAGAGATTGCTGAGAATATTTTCTATCATTCAACCACCAACATTGGACAAATGGCAGAAGCTGTGCAAGCCTGGAAGAGTATTTGTTGGAGAGATAAGAAGCATTTTGGTCAGAGAGACTGTGCAACTTATGAAGACTATACTGAATGGGTCAAAACTGTGGCTAATACCCAAGGGATGCCTTTCCCTCCTAAGGATCCTTTGTATCTCCCTGCTGGTGAACAACCCAACATTGTTTCCATGCCTCGTTATAATCAAACTGTGGAACGGAATCGGAAGTTGACTGAACAAATGGAAACAATGCAGGTTAAGATGAATACTGCTAGACAAAAGAAGCTTTCTGCTCTTCATAAATTGAAATTAAGAGAAATAGAGCTTGAAGAGCTGTATGCTAGAGGGAGCACTTCTCAGAAGAGGCCAAGGATGACTGTAGGTGCTAAATCTACCGAAACTCAAGAAAAGAAGCTGAAAGAACATTATGAGGCTCAATTGGCAGAATTAACTGAAAGACTCCAGATTCAGACTAAAGAAGTCAATGCAAAAAAGGCTCGCCGAAAGAAAGCAGACAAACTCTTGTTGGAACGCCAAGGGCAGATAGAGAAATGCTATGAAGAGATCCGAAAGCTGAAGAGTCAAGTACTAGAAAAGGGTCAAGGCAATACCCAAGCTCAAGAGGAAGCCAGATGTTGGGAATTGAAGAACCGCTACATGGAAACAATGCACTTCAGAAAAGACTTGTTGATTCAAGAAATCATTAAGAGGCCAACACGTGATGAGACCATAAAGCTTTTTGAAGAAATGAAGATCTGGAGTTATAAGAACATTGGAGACAGCCCTCTTCGTCATTTGGACATGGGATACCCTGCTTAATGTTGTTTTTGTTGCAGAATCACCACCATATTTGTTGGATGGGATTCCTATTTCTATTTCTGTATTTGTTGGCTCATGGGAGCAGAATATTTTGTACTTCAAAAACTCGGTTGTGAGATTAATCGATTATGTTTGCCTATCTTGATTGTGCTTATCTTGGTTGCGTTTCGCTATTTCCTCCATTATCTTGTGCTGTTGGTTTGAGACAAAGCTAAAGAGTCTTGAAAATAATAAAACATGCACACATGCACCCATGCACGCATATCATATTGCATTTTCAGGTTATTTATCAGATTCTAATTGGGGTCCCTTCCAACAACATATTTCTTTTCCGACGACGAAGCTGACTTCCTTACATCCTTACCGCACCAGAAGCAACGAGAGAAGAATCATGGACCAATATGAACAGAATCAAGCTGCCCTCCGTAGGGATATGGATATTATGGGGGAAAGAATGACCCAACTTATGGAGACTCTCCATGTCGTTGTCCAAGGACAAGAGGAGCTCAGAAAGAGCGTCGCTGGGTTGGTCAAGGATACTCCTACCAATTCTGCTGATGGAGGAGTGAAAACTAAGGAGACTCCTGGTAATGGAACACCAAAAGAGGTGGATGATCACCACGATGTCATTGAAATTGATCCAGATCTTACTACTGATCTAGTTGAGACTGCTAAGATGTACCATGCTCTTGAAGAGCGCCTTAAGGCCATTAAGGTTGCTAAAACTTCAAGTTTCAACACTTCTGCTTTATGCTTGGTACCTGGGATTGTTATTCCCCCAAAGTTTAAGGTGCCAGATTTCGATAAGTACAAGGGAGTCACCTGCCCAGAGACTCACGTTCGTTCCTACTGCCGCAAGATGGCTGCTTATGCCGAAAACGAACCATTGCTCATGCATTTCTTTCAGGATAGTCTCACTGGGGCCCCGTTGGAGTGGTATATGAAACTTGAGAGGGCTAATGTTAGTACTTGGGGAGAACTCGTGGATGCCTTTTTGAAACAATACCACTATAATACTGCTATGGCTCCCAGCCGTGCCCAGCTTCAAAATATGGCACAAAAGTCTGAAGAATCTTTCAAGGAATACGCCCAGAGGTGGCGTGAACTTACTGCTCGAGTGCAACCTCCTCTCCTTAACCGCGAATTGATCGATCTGTTTATGGGTACTCTGAAAGGGCCGTATCTTTAGCACATGGTTAGCAATACTTCTCCTTCCTTCTCGGATGTGGTCATCATTGGTGAACGGGTTGAGAACTGTGTCAAAGCTGGCACTATTCAGGGTGTTACTAGTCCTAGCAACTCTAACGGTAATGGTAAGAAGCCGTATTCCGGGTTTGTGAAGAAGAAAGAAGGTGAAACCAGCAATGCTTCAGTTGACCAAGGTCGAGCTCCTGTATACTCTGCTGTCCCACCTCCTTATTACCCAATGCCTTATGATGTTCCTGGCCCATATGTCCCTCAGGCATACGCTGCTGCACTACCACAACCGTGGGTGGCACCTCAACAGCCTTTCATCCCACAACAACAAGTTATGGCTCCTCAAAACCGTCAACAGAATCCTAGGCCTCAAGGTCAGAGAGCTCCCCAAAGGCAAAGGTATCAAGATAGGCGTATAGATCCGGTTCTGATGATGTATGCTCAGCTTCTTCCCCAATTGCTTACTGGTCAGTTGGTACAACTTCGAGAATTGGGTCCCCCACCCAGCCCTCTTCCTCCCGGATACGATGTTAATGCTTGTTGTGAATTTCATTCAGGTGCTCCAGGTCATACGATTGAAAAGTGTAGGGCATTAAAGTTAAAGGTTCAGGACCTCCTTGATGACAAGCTTATCTCATTCGCTCCAACTGGGCCTAATGTGTAGAATAATCCTATGCCTCCTCACGCTGGTGCGACTAATGCTGTTGAACTGTGTGACGAACAGATCTTGGTAACCGATGTTAATGAGGTTAAGATGCCGCTTGCAATTTTCAAAGAATGCCTTGTGCAACAAAGGATCTTGTGTGAGTTACATGACTTCTGTTTACAGTGTTCTTCTAATCCGGAGGAATGTGCCATGCTGAGGGATGAGATTCAGAAGCTGATGGATGAAGGTGTCCTTAGAGTGGAGAGATCTATTCCTGATGAAGAGATGGCCGTTCTAGAGATTCCTTACTGTCCTACTGATATGTCAAAAGTTCAAAGCACTCCATTGATTATTCACACCCCGAGTAATCCACTGGTTAATCAGGCTCCGAGCGCTCCTCTGGTTATTCGTCCCCAAGCTCCTCATACTCTACTTCCTGCTCCCTCTTCATTAATTGATCCTAAGGCTGTTCCTTGGAGTTATAATGCTGTGTATATTCGAGGGAAGAAGTATGATTATCCTCCAGTGGATAATTCGAGTATCACAAATATTACTGGGACTAGTGGCATCACTCGAAGTGGCCGAATCTTTGCCGCCCCACCTCCGCCTCCCAGAGAGACTAACAAGGATGTTAATGCTCAGACTAAAGGGAAACAGGTTGCTGTTGATCCTCCTGAGCCCCGCACTGCACAAGACGCTGAGCAACTTCTGAGAATTATAAAGAAAAGTGATTACAAGGTGATTGATCAGCTTGACCAAACTCAAGCTAAGATTTCCATCTTATCCCTTTTGGTGCACTCAGAAGCTCACCGTGATGCTCTAATGAAAGTTTTGGCCTCCGCTCATGTAACTCAAGACATTACCGTGCCACAATTTGAAGGGGTTGTGACTAATATTGCTGCTGGTAATTGTTTGGGTTTTTGTGATGACGAACTTCGACCTGAGGGTAGAGCACACAACAAAGCGTTGCATATCTCCATAAAGTGTTTGGATGCCGTGTTGTCTCGAGTTCTGATTGATACGGGTTCTTCTCTTAATGTGATGCCCAAGGCCACTTTGTTTAAACTGAGTATGGATGGTGTAACACCCTTCTAAACCCCCGCAGAAATATAATAAAAATCAGAGTAAATACACAGCAAGGATATTACAATTAATAAAAGAAATAGAATACCAAGTCGTTTGTCATGCTTTATTAGGAATAATCCAAAAATATCAAAATACATGTTCAACACAGCGGAAACTCATTCAACAATGTTATAAAACATTTCCGATAAAATCAACGGTACATTATACAATAATGGCAAAATAGTGTATCACAAGTAAACTCTAAGACTATCGTCCCCCAGGGTTACAAGATCATAGCATGACCGACACGACCCAACATAACCGGATAAACTCTACGAGTCATCCTCACCGATTGCTTAGGCCGCTACTTCAATCTGAAATCATTAAAGTAAGGGTGAGACTACATCATAATTAAATAGCATTATAAATCGTCCGATATAGAATTCATAAGCAATTATCCACCCTACTTAGCATATTCAGATTTATCAATTCATACCAATCACAAACACAAGTCGAAAGTATGCACCAATAACACAACACAATCATAACACCGGAATTCATCCTGACATGTCACAATTTATACAAAGACCATGCAGACTCTTATGCATACATGGGATACACCCATCCAACTGATCTTTTTCATCACCGAGATACAGTTTAACCAGCACAAATTCCACACAATGGGAATTATGCCCACCATTTTGATCCATTTCATCACCGGGATCCATCACCAAAAATGCGTATGAATGAATGCACACATATGACATACTTACAACATCACCAATCCGATGAGCAACATCGTCTCACATAACTCAACATAGTTATCACCAATAAGTATGTACATGTATCATGCATCATTCAAAACAAATCAATCATCATTACGCGATCACAACAATCCCCACATGATCAAAATGAACAATGTCATTACCAATAACTCACCAAAAGCAACACCGAATAATATATTCGATTTCAGCACCATCTACAATTATATCATATATAATTCACACCACATATAACGTCAAATCACAGTTATATCATTATAACGTCACCAGATTGTCACATTAACCAAATCATGCACACAATGTACAAAACACGCCACAAACGAAATAAATCAAGATTTCCAAAATAAAATCAAGTTATTGTTGTTTCCTTTACTTTATATTATAGAGTTTTTAATTTAAGAAACAACGTCCAAAACGGCGTCTAAAACGGACTTACGGTTTGAAAATTAGGGCTGTTTGAAGTTAGAACAGTTTTCAAAACGTGCTGCTGGAATTTGTACTGGAACCCGGTTCGTCCCACATGGGAACCGGTTCCTGGACCCAAAAATGCTATTTTTAACGTTCTAACACAGTGGAACCCGGTTCCTCCCACATGGGAACCGGTTCCCACGAACCCAGAAGCTGAAAAACATGATTTTTAAGGCTTTTATGCATCCCAAACACATACCAACTCATACCATTACGAAATTGATCACCAATAACATCAAAATACTCCAAATACATGATTCTAATGCACAAACAACATACCATAACACCATGTAACAATACTACATCATCAATTGCAGTCAATTCATCAAATCATACATGTCGGTGTTGGTATTTCACAAAACCTAACATCCCAAATAGAGATTCTAATTCCTTAATTCAATCCTATCATCATCAAAATCATAATACCATATAATTAGAGTAATCACCCCTTACCTTGGTCAAGGATTCTTGATTGGTCTTCTTCCTCTTTGTTCCTCTTCACGTATCAACTTCCCAATCTCTCGTCTCTTCTGTTCTGCTTTTCACGTTCCTTTTTCCTTTCCTCCAGCTCCTTATTATTTTATAAAAATAACATTAAATTAGTAATGGGCTTTACTAACTTAACACCTCCTTCTTACTAACATCACACAGGGTCCAATAACTATTTTCCAATATTTCTCAATGTTCCTCATAAAATCAATTATTCCAATTAAATAATTTTCCTATTTAAATTAAATAATTAGAAATAATTTTCGGGGTGTTACAACTCTCCCCCACTAAAAGAGTTTTCGTCCTCGAAAACATACCCCAAGTGAAAAGTTTCGGATAAGAGTCCTTCCTCTGACTCTCCCGTTCTCAGTCAACACTTTCTTAGTCGAACCTCAAAAATTCATTTGACATAATCAGCATAAGCATGCCTCATGCATTCAATCTCAGCTCTTACGTCGCATTTGACCATCCCAAGGTGTACCACTCGCCATATCTCCCAAGGTTAACGATAATGGGGCGTCAAGGTGCGACTCATACAATACGCCCAATAACTGAGTAATATAATTACACAACCATGGTATGACCACACCCGATCAACACTGTAGTAAAGCATTCCATCTACCGAACGTACCAACCTTAGACACACTTTTCCATCTGAGCGATGAAATAACACTTACACTTTTCACCAACTGCTTCCTTCAAGAGTTCGACAATAACATTCCTATACCATTGAATTTCAACTATCTGACTCCTCTCAAGTCATACCAGCAATTATCCAACACGTTACATTCTGCTTTTGCTGCACTATTCTGATTACTCATTACAACCATCATTACCAATTAGACTCCTGAGTTATACCCAACTCTGGACCTCTTTACTCATTCGTTCAAGAATCATTCTTTACCATCCATGGTACTAATCCACCACTCGTCAATACTTACTCGCACTCAAAAACAATTTCCTGATTTACTTCATTTATTAAACATTCCAACCATGGAAATGAGTGCACACGAGTTGTCATAATCACACTCATCGGCCTCGATATACCATTGCTTACATAATAGCTCAAACTGAATCCCACTCTCCTTTAAGAATTAAATCAACTTCGTCCTTCATAGAGTATGATTCCTCCTCATATCTGGAATCCACGATACCACCTTAACAACGAAAAAAAATTATTATAACATCATATAGTATACACTCATCGCCTTAACTTCGCTGAATACATACTCGTTAACTAAGTACGTCCATAATAACATACTCATCGTCTCGGCAATTATTCAAAAGAGTTCTAATTCTCTAGCACGACATCCTTGCATCCACTAGATTCTAAATCTATCATATAGATCAATTCATGTTCTCTACGTAGGCTCCCGGCATATTAATTCCTCACTGCCCACGAGTAGTACTCGCACACTACTCTGCATCACACTTTTGCTGCGCGACTCTGATTACCCGTCTTAAATCATCATCCAATATATTGCACTCTTTCGTATTCACTTCTTCATAAGTTCACACAACATGGTGAGTGATTATTCTCACGGCTTAGTATCCATCATATCCTAAACCATTAAGGTAACAAACAAGCTCATCCTATCTATATGATCCCGTCTACTACCAACAAGAGATTAAGGGTGATCAAGTCCTCAATTTGTCAATAGATAGCCGACAACCACATTTAAGCATAAACCGTCGTTACTACATAATAGTGTCCTTTCCGAGTTTGCACCCAAACTCATTAACATCGCCATAGTCTAATAATTCACTTTGAGTCTTTACAACTCGCACACTTCCCTCTCATTGGCTCTTGTCGGTGAGACACCAACGTCCAAACATTTTACACAATCCGCTTCGTAGTCACTTAGCATCACACACTTGTTAAGTACTTCCAAACTTCATAATCACTAGTATACTCATACATTACTATTCATCTCGTTCCAAATTAAAATCCTCATCTTAGCAAAAGACCGCGACAACATTCATAACTTGAGGTTTTAATCTAAATCCCATGACATCTTTCACGTCCAAATGTCATTCCACTCGGAATTTCCACAAAGTCTTCCTCACATCAATAGGTGTTAGAAATTCTCTACAATTCTTCTTTTATACCTGTCGTTACTTTGACATCACAATTACGACTTCAACTATTCCCAAAGTTTGTTCCACCTCTCCTACTAATTCACTCCTCACTAAAATCCATTGGCACTCAAATCATCTTTATTACCGAACATCTCATTCACTTATTCCTTAACAACATATTCTACTCAATTTTGTTTCAAACAATCGTGGTAGTAGGCATTCCTATTCAATAAGTTTTACGCTTCCTTAACCGACTTCAGAATATCTCCTCATAGGATCAAAAGTTATGGGTTTTTAAAGTAGAAATAATTTTTCCAAAAACACACAGTAGAACCCGGTTCCTCCCACACAGGAACCGGTTCCTTGCTGCTTCCCATAACTCGTCTCTGATTTTTACTATGGGGAACCGGGTTGTCTCTATCTGGGAACCGGTTCCCAACAACCCAAAATTCCCACGCCTCTGTTTTTTATAATGGGAACACATTTCAAACAAGTTTTAAATATCAAATAACAATATATCTCATGGTTATTAAGTCAGCTTCGCAATGCCCCAAACGGCACTTAAATCATACACTCGGATCTCAAGATATGAATTTTCCAATCGTTGTCCGAAATTGCAACACTGACGCCATGCAGCGACACCTTAAATGATATTTCCAAAACTCCTCAAATGGTACACTTAATTCTTAAAATTGCTTCTCAACAAACCTTTTAATTATTCCTTCAATCCGTTCAACTCTGACACTGACATCCCGTGCCGTACCAACAAACAAGTCTAGTTCTAAGAGCACGCGTAACCGCAACTTCACCTCTTTCCAACATCATCCTGTCACAATTAAATGTGTTACAGCTGCTGCAACCATTTTTATAACAAAGTTCATCTCTTTAGCTTTCCGACGCTTCAAACGGAACTCAAATCGGATGTGAAGAACTCCAGTTATGAATTTTCGAAGTTCAGTAGCTATTCAGCAATTTCCTGCGTTTTGCTTACGAAAATTTCACTCCAAAACTCATTCTCTTCAACTCGGTCACATTCCAAACAGCCCCTTATCATATCTCTTCACTTCCAAACATTCTTATAACTTAAGCAACACATCCCATTCCCGAAGTGCAATTTCTGAAACATACGACAGCAATCCTCTCTGCAAACTTGCAGCTAAACCTCTTCCGAGACGCACGGCTACTCAACTGACAACTTCGCAGCCCATCAGCAAAGCTGATACATTTCAACTTCTTAATTTCCCTCTCTTACAAATAATCATCAATTACCTCTAATCATTTTCCTTCCAGATGTTCCAACTTAACTACCAATCAAGTCCTAATTTCAAGTCACCTTCGATTCGGAAAACAACAACTCCGACAACGCTTGCACGGTTGCCAACAACAGCCTACTGAATCAATCGTCTTACAACTGAAACACAACCGAGAAGCGAAGCTTCTCCCCCACCTGTTTCAATCCAACACCTACAACAAAACAAACAAGTACCGACAGTGATTCACTCACATGCCGTGTACCAAGGGATAAAACGCCGACAGTATACAACTGTCGCGCAACTCAACTGACTAGACAATTGGCCGGACGGACCGACCTGCTCTGATACCACTATTGTAACACCCTTCTAAACCCCCGCAGAAATATAATAAAAATCAGAGTAAATACACAGCAAGGATGCTACAATTAATAAAAGAAATAGAATACCAAGTCGTTTGTCATGCTTTATTAGGAATAATCCAAAAATATCAAAATACATGTTCAACACAGCGGAAACTCATTCAACAATGTTATAAAACATTTCTGATAAAATCAACGGTACATTATGCAATAATGGAAAAATAGTGTATCACAAGTAAACTCTAAGACTATCGTCCCCCAGTGTTACAAGATCAGAGCATGACCGACACGACCCAACATAACCGGATAAACTCTACGAGTCATCCTCACCGATTGCTTAGGCCGCTACTTCAATCTGAAATCATTAAAGTAAGGGTGAGACTACATCATAATTAAATAGCATTATAAATCGTCCGATATAGAATTCATAAGCAATTATCCACCCTACTTAGCATATTCAGATTTATCAATTCATACCAATCACAAACACAAGTCGAAAGTATGCACCAATAACACAACACAATCATAACACCGGAATTCATCCTGACATGTCACAATTTATACAAAGACCATGCAGACTCTTATGCATGTGGTACCATACATGGGATACACCCATCCAACTGATCTTTTTCATCACCGAGATACAGTTTAACCAGCACAAATTCCACACAATGGGAATTATGCCCACCATTTTGATCCATTTCATCACCGGGATCCATCACCAAAAATGCGTATGAATGAATGCACACATATGACATACTTACAACATCACCAATCCGATGAGCAACATCGTCTCACATAACTCAACATAGTTATCACCAATAAGTATGTACATGTATCATGCATCATTCAAAACAAATCAATCATCATTACGCGATCACAACAATCACCACATGATCAAAATGAACAATGTCATTACCAATAACTCACCAAAAGCAACACCGAATAATATATTCGATTTCAGCACCATCTACAATTATATCATATATAATTCACACCACATATAACGTCAAATCACAGTTATATCATTATAACGTCACCAGATTGTCACATTAACCAAATCATGCACACAATGTACAAAACACGCCACAAACGAAATAAATCAAGATTTCCAAAATAAAATCAAGTTATTGTTGTTTCCTTTACTTTATATTATAGAGTTTTTAATTTAAGAAACAACGTCCAAAACGGCGTCTAAAACGGACTTACGGTTTGAAAATTAGGGCTGTTTGAAGTTAGAACAGTTTTCAAAACGTGCTGCTGGAATTTGTACTGGAACCCGGTTCGTCCCACATGGGAACCGGTTCCTGGACCCAAAAATGCTATTTTTAACGTTCTAACACAGTGGAACCCGGTTCCTCCCACATGGGAACCGGTTCCCACGAACCTAGAAGCTGAAAAACATGATTTTTAAGGCTTCTATGCATCCCAAACACATACCAACTCATACCATTACGAAATTGATCACCAATAACATCAAAATACTCCAAATACATGATTCTAATGCACAAACAACATACCATAACACCATGTAACAATACTACATCATCAATTGCAGTCAATTCATCAAATCATACATGTCGGTGTTGGTATTTCACAAAACCTAACATCCCAAATAGAGATTCTAATTCCTTAATTCAATCCTATCATCATCAAAATCATAATACCATATAATTAGAGTAATCACCCCTTACCTTGGCCAAGGATTCTTGATTGGTCTTCTTCCTCTTTGTTCCTCTTCACGTATCAACTTCCCAATCTCTCGTCTCTTCTGTTCTGCTTTTCACGTTCCTTTTTCCTTTCCTCCAGCTCCTTATTATTTTATAAAAATAACATTAAATTAGTAATGGGCTTTACTAACTTAACACCTCCTTCTTACTAACATCACACAGGGTCCAATAACTATTTTCCAATATTTCTCAATGTTCCTCATAAAATCAATTATTCCAATTAAATAATTTTCCTATTTAAATTAAATAATTAGAAATAATTTTTGGGGTGTTACAGATGGGATCATGATGAGGCCATGCACTATGAGTGTCAGAGCGTTTGATGGTTCTAGAAGGTCCGTAGAAGGGGAAATTGATCTGCCTGTATTGATTGGTCCTCACATGTTCTACATTGCCTTCTACGTTATGGATATAAGCCCTTCGTACACTTGCCTCTTGGGTCGTCCTTGGATTCACGCTGCTGGAGCTGTGACATCTACCCTCCACCAGTGTTTGAAGTTTGTTGTGAATGACAAGATTGTTATGATCACTGGTGAAGAGGATCTGATAGTCAATAATCTGGCAACGTACCGATATGTGGAAGTGGAGGGAGAGATAGAAGAGACACCTTTTCAAGCCTTGGAGATTGTGTCAGTTGATAGACTCCCTGTGGTCGAGAATAAGAAGGAACTCGGAGCACCCCTCTCATCACTGAATGATGCCAAGGCTTTCTTAGAAGCTGGCGTTCCCCATGGTGCCTGGGGCAAGCTGATTGATGTCTACGAGAAGCGAGACAAGTATGGGCTTGGGTACCAACCCTCCTCTTCTACTCAACTCAGCACCACCCTTGGAAAGAAGGTGATCCCCCCTATCTCTCAGGTGTTCGTCAGTGCTAGTACTAGTTCTGGAGGTCAGGTCCTCGCCGTGGGTGATGATGATGAAGAAGATCTCTCCAGATTCATTTGCCATGCTGCACCTGGACAAGAACTCAACAATTGGACCATATTGGACATCCCCAGAGTCACTTTTATGGAGATGTAATTTTCTTGTTTCGATAAATCATGTGCTTCGCCCCAAGCATTGTGATTTCTTGTGTAAAGAAGGGCCCCCCATGTGTTTCAATTTGTTTAATGTTGAATGAAAATCATATTTTCGCATGCAATTATTGTTCCATTTCTTTCATTTTTTCTTTAAAAACTTTTTAAAAATGGCAAAGCTTTTTTCTTTTTATTTTTGTGTTGCATTCTAAGGCATGAACCATCCATCGTGCAGATCCTGCTCGGATTCCATCAAAAATGATAATGTTACAGTTCCACGTCTTGATATCCTTGAAAATCCAATCGACCAAGCTGATGAAGATAGTGGGGAAGATTGTGAAGTCCCTGAGGAATTGGCAAGACTACTGAGACAAGAAGAAAAATCTATTCAGCCACATCAGGAAGCCATAGAAGTCATCAACCTCGGTACGGAAGTAGCAAAGAAGAAGGTCAAGATAGGTGCCGCTTTACAAAGTGATGTAAAGAGAAGGTTGATTGAGTTGCTTCGAGAGTATGTTGATATCTTCGCCTGGTCATATGAAGACATGCCGGGTTTAGACACTGACATCGTTATGCACAGGTTACCGCTCAAGCCAGAATGTCCACCTGTAAAGCAAAAACCGCGAAGAACTCGACCTGATATGTCTTTAAAGATCAAAGAGGAAGTTGAAAAACAGTTGAAGGCTGGTTTCTTGTCTGTGTGTGAATATCCTTCGTGGATTGCAAACATCGTACCTGTTCCTGAGAAGGACGGAAAGGTGCGCATGTGTGTCGACTATCGAGATTTGAATAGGGCAAGTCCGAAGGATGATTTTCCTCTGCCTCATATTGATGTGTTAGTCGACAATACTGCTCAGTATTCGGTATTCTCGTTCATGGATGGTTTTTCTGGCTCTAATCAAATAAAGATGGCTCCTGAAGATATGACCAAGACTACTTTTACTACTCCGTGGGGTACCTATTGTTATAAAGTGATGCCTTTTGGTCTTAAGAATGCTGGTGCAACGTATCAACGAGCAATGGTGACCCTTTTCCATGATATGATCCATAAAGAGATTGAAGTATACGTTGATGATATGATTGCAAAATCCCAAACTAAGGAGGAACACTTGGTGTATCTTGAGAAATTGTTTGCTCGCCTGCGAAAATTCAAGTTGAGGCTTAATCCAAACAAGTGCACTTTTGGAGTGTGATCTGGAAAGTTACTTGGATTCATCGTAAGCCAAAGAGGGATTGAGGTCGACCCTGATAAAGTAAGAGCAATACAGAATATGCCAGCACCAAAGAATGAAAAAGAAGTCCGGGGTTTCCTTGGGAGATTGAATTACATAGCCAGGTTCATTTCTCATCTCACTGACACTTGTGAACCCATCTTTAAGCTGCTGCGCAAGAATCAAGATATCCGTTGGGATGATCAGTTTCAAGAGGCTTTCGAAAAGATCAAACAGTACCTCCAAGAGCCACCAACTCTCATGCCTCCAGTTCCTGGGAGACCGCTTCTTATGTACTTAACTGTGCTTGAAGGATCTATGGGGTGTGTATTGGGTCAGCATGACGAGTCTGGTCGAAAAGAGTGCGCCATTTATTACCTTAGCAAAAAGTTTACCGATTGTGAATCCCGTTACTCACTACTCGAGAAGACTTGCTGTGCTTTGGTATGGGCTGCTCGCCGACTGAGGCAGTATATGTTGACTCACACCACTCTACTGATCTCCAAAATGGACCCAATAAAGTATATCTTCGAAAAGCCAGCACTCACAGGCAGACTAGCACGGTGGCAAATGCTTTTGTCAGAATATGACATTCAATATGTTACACAGAAAGCCATCAAAGGAAGTATTCTCGCAGATCATCTCGCTCATCAGCCATTAGAAGAATACCAGTCAATGAAGTTTGACTTTCCTGATGAGGATATCATGAAACTGGATGATGACGAAGGACCCGAACCAGGAGAGCGATGGACTCTCACGTTCGATGGTGCATCAAATGCTATGGGCCATGGTATTGGGGCAGTTTTGACTTCTCCTCGTCAAACTCACATCCCTTTCACAGCCAGAATATGCTTTGATTGTACGAACAATGTTGCAGAATACGAAGCTTGCGTAATGGGCCTTGAGGCGGCCATTGATATGAGAATCAAGATCCTTGAAGTTTATGGGGATTTTGCCTTGGTCATACATCAAGTACGAGGTGATTGGGAGACACGACATCCAAATTTAGTTCCTTATAGGGACTACATCTTGGAGATGTTGCCCGCTTTCGAGGAAATTACCTTCAATCATATTCCTCGAGAGGAAAACCAGTTGGCAGATGCTTTGGCTACTTTGGTAGCCATGTTCAGAGTTAGCTCCCCTAATGAAGCACCAGACATAAGGATCCTCCGTTACAAAGAGCCTGCGCATGTATTCCCTGCTCATTGTCTCACCACTGAGGACGTGTATGATGAAAAGCCTTGGTATTACGACATCAAGAGGTATGTTGAGAAACAAGAATATCCCGAAGATGCTACAATTGGTGATAAGCGAACGCTTCGAAGGTTAGCATCCAAATTCTTCTTGTTAGGAGACGTCCTGTACAAAAGAAACTATGATTCAGTTTTGCTCAGATGCGTGGATAGACACGAAGCAGAATTGATCATGCGGGAAATTCACGAAGGATCTTTTGGGACTCATGCCAGTGGACATTCAATGGCCAAAAAGATCTTGCGAGCGGGGTATTATTGGATGACAATAGAAAGTGATTGTTATGTGTACGTGAAGAAGTGCCACAAATGCCAAGTGTACGCAGACAGGATTCATGTTCCTCCAACCCATTTGAATGTCTTGACATCACCTTGGCCCTTCGCTATGTGGGGCATTGATATGATCGGACGAATTGAGCCACAAGCTTCGAATGGACACAGATTTATTCTTGTTGCTATCGACTACTTCACCAAATGGGTTGAAGCTGCTTCTTACAAAAACGTAACCAAGCAAGTCGTCACTCGCTTCATCAAGAAAGAGATCATATGCCGATATGGGGTTCCGAACAAAATCATCACTAATAATGGGTCCAATCTTAATAACAAGATGATGACAGAATTGTGCGAAGAGTTCAAGATTGAACATCACAATTCATCACCCTACCGGCCAAAGATGAACGGCGCAGTTGAAGCTGCTAACAAGAACATAAAGAAGATCGTCCAGAAAATGGTCAGAACGTACAAAGATTGTCATGAGATGTTGCATGGCTATAGAACTTCAGTGCGTACTTCAACTGGGGCAACTCCTTTCTCTCTCGTCTATGGTATGGAGGCCGTACTTCCTGTCGAAGTGGAAATTCCTTCGTTGAGGGTCTTGATGGATGCCAAACTTGATGAAACAGAATGGGTTCAAATGAGGCTTGACCATCTCAATCTAATTGAGGAGAAGCGCTTATCTTCTATTTGCCATGGTCAGTTGTATCAAAAGAGAATTAAGAAAGCGTATGATAAGAAAATTCGGCCTCGAGAATTCCATACAGGTGACCTGGTTGTGAGGAAGATCTTGCCAATTCATACTGACCCAAGGGGCAAATGGACTCCCAATTATGAGGGACCATACATTGTGAAGAAGGCATTCTCAGGTGGTGCTTTAATCTTGACAAAGATGGATGGGGAAGACGTTCCACTTCCAGTCAATTCAGACTCAGTCAAAAAATACTACGCATAAAAGACCCGCTAGGTCGACGTACCTAGGAAAAAATAAGGGCATTCCGGCAAACCAAAAGGGTTTGGGCAAAAATTAGGGATAAAAACAAAGGAGAATAACCCGCTAAGTCGAAAACCCGAAAGGGCGACTTAGGCAAAAAGGGGTATCCCGCTGGATCGAAAACCCGAAAGGGCGATCCAGGCAAAAGTTAGGGATCGAAAGCGAGAGGCTGCAGTCTGAATATCCTTCACAAAGACCACTATACGCCCTTGGCAAAACAGACGGGTCGATCCAACCACTACGCTTCTGAAGCAAAGCATTGAGAAGATCAAGGATATGGGAACTGTAGCAATACCAGTTTTAATGGAAATTCGAGCATTTCTCTTTGCCATTTTGCCTTTTGCATTTTATTTTATTTTTCGCAACTACCTCATTTAGGAGTTGCTTCCTTGTACAGAAGCATATTCATAGGCAGTCCATCAATAAAATAATCTTTTGACAAAAAGCTTTCCTTCCTACTTTCCATTTTTTCGCATGCGAAATGTGACTTAATTCGTTAATTAAACATTGCATTGAAAGCATGGGGATAATAAGCATGAATTAAAAACCAAACAAGATGTTACATGAACATAAAAGTGCCCCAAAGGGCACCATGTGCATCCAAATGTTGTTTTCCGTGCAGGTTGCAGGTTCTACTGGTCACCATGACCCATCTCATGTCATAAAGATCGTCATCATCCCGCGTGAGAGTTCAAACATGTAATTCGTCAATACTGGTAAGCATGGGGCACCTGAGGAGGTCCATGTCCCTCTCCCATATGGCTGACAAAGAAGAGTCTCTCAAAGCTCACCATCCCCAAGCAATTCAGGATGTAAGGAAAGTCGGGCGAAGCCACTTCCTCCCCAGCAGAGCTATGTTCTGATCCTCCACACAGTTGCCAATAATCTTTGGCACTGTGAGGTTTCCAACGCCCACTCACAATGGCGATTCAAGATTACAGGCAACGGACCCCAATGATCCCGCTCCTCAGTTCCACCAGAGCCTTTATTTGGCACCTTTGCATATAGAACCCATTGCATACAGCATTGCATCTTCAAAGCGTAGCATATCCATTACAGTGGATCATTACGCCATAAAAACTCAAACATGCATGCGAAGCATAAGCCAGATCATATGAGTCGATGTTGAATCAAAACACCGACACATCCCCACAGAAGCTGTTACCTTTACAAACTTCACTTGACATCTGCTATCATGTCACAAACCCTTTCAAGCCACGGTGCCGATACGAGGTGTCCTCAATCCCCGACAAATGTCTGACATAATGTCTCTCTGCTTGTGTCTTCATTTGTTGTTGAGTCAATGTTGAGTCGTAGATCGCACGAGATCTCTTTCCTTTTCTGTCCTGAAAATCGTACGAGTTTTCTCCTGATGTTGAGTCGTAGATCGCACGAGATCTCTTTCCCTTTCTGTCTGGAAGATCGCACGAGATCCTCTCTTGTTGTCGAGTCGATGTTGAGTCGTAGATCGCACGAGATCTATTCCCTTCCTGTCTTGAAGGTCGTACGAGATCTTCTCCCGATGTTGAGTCATAGATCGCACGAGATCTTTTCTTGTCACTCTTGTTGTCGAGTCGATGTTGAGTCGTAGATCGCACGAGATCTATTTTCTTTTCAGTCCTGAAGATCACACGAGATCCTCTCTTGTTGTCGAGTCGATGTTGAGTCGTAGATCGCACGAGATCTATTTTCTTTTCAGTCCTGAAGATCGCACGAGATCCTCTCTTGTTGTCGAGTCGATGTTGAGTCGTAGATTGCACGAGATCCATCTCCTTTCAGTCATTGTCTCATTTCCTTTGGAAACTTGTATTGGCACCTTGGCTATGTTACATACTACCACCATTCAAATCCATTACTCACTGTAAATATTTCCGCCAGGAAAAAAAACAATAAATTTCTCTTCCCCCAGCAGATATCAAAACAAGAATAAAGATAACACTTACACCATCTTCTCTTTAGGACAAATTTCTGGTACTTGGATATTTAATCTTCTTAAACCTCGAATGTTCGAAAGGCTAGCACCAATCTCACCTTCAGGTTTAAGACGATTAAATAGGGGCAGCTGTCATACCCCAAATTTGTCCTACCCCTTTACTTCTAACTGTCTTAGGCTTTGCATTCATGAACATACATCACTTAGGTCATAATCCATACCCATGCATTCATATCATTGGTACCATTCAAAGACTAGCAAGAAAGAGCTTTTAGGGCAAAGAATTCTTGATCAGAAAACAAGGGGGCCAATGTAATCATGTGGCTTTATGGAAGTCTTCCTGGATTAGGGTTTTCTCATTCTCAACTTAAGGCATTGGTGAGAGTGTACAAGCTTGTAATTCATCTGATCCTCTTAATCAGGGTTTCTTTGACCAAAGTCAATCAGTTGACTTTCTGGTCAACATTTAATCAAGAGATGATAAAATAAGGAGAAGTGGCATGATGCTTGTGTGGAAGTGTTCAGTTGATTTCCATTGGTCAGAAGCGAATTAATCGGGAATTTCATTGAAATCGGAGAAAAATCGGAACAGTTGACTTTTGGGTCAAAATCGGAAGAATTATTCAAATATTGACTTTTGATGGAAAATCGGTCAAGAAAAGTCAAAGAATGGATAAAATCAGGAGTTTGACAAAAGTTGCTAAAAATAGAAAATAACAAAAATGGAAAGTTTCAACACTTAGAAAATATTTTGGCATTTTAAATCTTGTTGAACAGTCCACTTCAGCCCTGATTTACACGTGGCAAATGACATTTTTTTGAAGAAATTTCCAACATCAAAGTTGTTCCTCTCATGGAGGAGAACAACTTTGTAGTTGGACACTTTTTCATTTGAAGCTTGTATGAAGAGTTAAAGTTGTTTGAAGTTACTGAAAATCTATTAGAACCAAGTCATAATCCAAGTCACAAGCCAGGTCATGACCAGGCATTTCAGCAAGCACGTGGCATGCCAAATCTCAAGCCAATTTTAGAACTCTAAAAAAATGCTATGAATGCAAACTTGGTATCATTCTCTTCTTTGCCATCCCCTCTATCCATTGAAACAAGAATTCAGCCATTTTAGTGGATATTGAAGCAATTATGAGTGTCCAAAGTCACTGCCTCACAAAGCCAATGGTACGCATCTGGCCCAGTCTTGACTTGCTGCATGCGCAAGGCTTTTCCACAAGCACATGGTGTGCCAGATTCAAATGCATTTTTCTCCCTCCACAAATTTCCACATTGAACAAGCATGATCCAAAAGTGTTCTCTGCCATGTCCCCTATCCATTGAATCTGGTTTCATTAATTTTGGACATATATTGAGCAAGATAGAGACATTCAAAGTCGTGCCCTGACCATACTACACTTTCGCCATGAATTTGAGGATAAGACAAGTCAGGCACGCATCATACCATGCAGTGTCACTCCATCATGTTCCAGTCCCTTTTTCTTATACTTCCAGCCTCCATTTCAAGGAATCTCCAACATCAATCATGTACAATTACATGCCTCCTTTCATTTGATCACAAGATTATGTCAATTGGGTGCTTATACATCAAGATATATTGTCATAAAGTCCTTCATTTGGAATGGTTAGAATAGCCATTAGCACAAGTTTTGCAGCAAGAGAGCACACACAAGACTTGCCATAAATGACACAGGTTTGCACATTAAAGGAAGCAATGCTACACTACAAACAACCACTTGCCATTTCAAGCCATACACTTGCTGCTGCGTGAAAGATATTAAGAACCATGCTGCAAATTCCAAACTTGTACACTAAGGATCCTCAAGTCCCACACCTAAGAAAAAGCTATGCTGCAAGTGCTAGTGTGTCAAGTCTCATTCACAAGTCCCACATTCAGAGAAGCCTTCTTATTCATCTCACACTTGCCCTATAAAAGCATCCATAACTCTCATTTCTGATTTTCACGATTCATTCTCAAACCCACACAATCTCATTCTTTCTCCACTTGCTCTCATTCTTCTCCTCACTCTCGCATCACTCTCCTCCCCCTCGCTTCCCACTTCTCATCACCTTCCAAAGTTTGTTACAAACTGTAACAAACTTCAACCACCCTAACCACCACTATTCTCAACCTCTCCCTGTGATTCTCAATCTCCACCACCGAGCCACACCTCAAGCCACTACCTTCCTCTTCGCAGCATTCTGAATCTGTTGCAGCGTTCCAAGTTTCTCAGCATTTTCCTTCACGAAGAAAACCTCTGCTAGATTCTCAGATCTGCCTCAAACTTGAGTTTTCTTCTCACGACTGAAGCCTCTCTACGCAGCGGCACGCACTGGAGTTCAGATCTGGAACACGAAGGTTGCTCGTTTTCTGCTTAAAGATCAATCAAGAGGTAAATCTTCAAACCTCTCTCAGCATCTTAGCGGTAATATATAGGACGAATGCATCCTTGAATGATTTCGTTTTCATGTTCAAGCTTCATGATTCTGGTTTGTGATCCCTTCCGTTTAGATGCGTATCTTTTAGATGTTCCGACCTTATATTTGTGCTCTGCGAACGTGCTTGATGAATTTGATAGGCTTAGAAGTTATTATGGTATGGTTTAAACAAGTTAGGGTTTTAGTTTTGCTCACGACCGAATAATAGAGAAAGATTTAACGAAAATGAAGCTCGGATTCATGTTCAGCGTAAAAATCCGAGTCAGTAGATGCCAGTCTTGTTGATTTCTGCAAATAATTGTCCGTCGCCGCCGTTAGATGCACCGGAGAAGACGACCGGAGCGGTGCTCCGGCGTCTGAGTCTCTAAAGCCAATTTCATTAGTCTGCCTGCGTGTCACGAGTTCCTTGGCTCTCATTCCCAGCTGCTTGGCGTTTTTGTCTCATCTCAATGATTGGAAATAGCACATGCTGATTTCCTATTGGTCCGGAAGTTATTTTTATCTTATCTGATTTAATTCCCACTTTGACCTATTGATATTTCATGTGCATGCATGTCACGTTTCACCATTAAATAAAAACCATATGATAAATCATGATAATCACATGCTGATTAATGAAAAAGAGAATAAAATGGAAATAAATTGGTTTATTGGTTGTTGGGCCACACGTGCTCTGGGCCTCACCACGCTTTCTGAACCACACCCCTCACTTGCTATGTACCACCACTTATGGAACCTGGGCTTTGGCACAGACTGCTTTTGCCACCCCCTTTTCTGGCCCAGTTTTGCTTAACTGTTTTTTAGTTCATATAAAAACTACTGCTGCACCCCCTTTTTTGCAATAATAAAAACAATATTAAAAAGTGATTTCTTTTAATTCTTTTGCGCATCAACTCATTTTTCTCTTAAATAAAAATGACAAAAAACTTTTTACCCAATTAGAATTTTAGGAATTTTATTTTAATTGAATTTTAATTGTGTGGTTTCTTTGATTTGTGATTGGTTGATAAACCATAAAAATATTTAGTTTTTGTTTTTAATTCAAAAATAGTTTTTAAACATGAATAAAAATGCCATTGCTTGTAAATATTTTCATAAATAGTTTAGATCTTCATTCTTTTCCTTTTGTGAATATTTTTAATATTTCGTACTTCTCTTTTTAGGAATTAAACAATGATAATATAGATTTAGAAACTAGGAATAATTCCCTCTTTTTCATTCTTTTTCTTTTACAATATAAAACATCTAATAAATACTTGAATAAAAATCCCCATAAAAAATACAAAGAAAACACTTCTAAAACATTAATAAAAAAGTGAAAATCAATAAAAAGGGAATGGAAGCTTGAATCTCCCTTGCTTTAGGGAGTCATTCGAGTGCTTGGATCTCCCTTGCTTTAGGGAACCATTCGAGCGTAAGTTCCCAATTCTAAAAGACACAAACCAAAGAGTAACTCGAGTCTCCATTGCCTTAGGGATTTCCTCGAAACACTCAAACTCTCTCTCTTCTCTCCTTTCTTAAGGGCATTGTTATCTCCGCTCCATTGCATCCTAGGTTGTCCCCTTATGCAAGAGCGCGAGCGTTAACTCCGCCCAACTAAAAAACACAAAAACAAACAAAAACATGTGAGCCGAGCTACGGTAACTCTAATTCCTGAAAAGGATACATAGGCAGCGGGGTAGGGCCCGTGCGAGTACAATTCTTTATTTTCCCTACATTCTGCATTCATTTCGCATTTAGACATAGACATAGTACACACCCTTTAGATAGAAACAAACATAGGTGGATACCATCGAGTACGATGGGCGTGAGGGGTGCTAGCACCTTTCCCTCGCGTAACCGACTCCCGTACCTAGATTCTCTGGTCGCAAGACCCTGTTCCTTCCTTTTGTTAGGTTTTCTGATATCCCTTTCCCTTATGGGATAAATATATTGGTGGCGACTCTGTTCCTTTTCGCGAGCGTGCGACACCCCTCGTGGTAGAAAAAATTCTTTTATCCCCAGTGAAGAAGATCTTTCATCTCCGATGAAGAAGTTCTTCCATCCCAGTTAGAAATATGCTTGTCTTCCCCAGAGAAGTTGAAAGCATGCAAAATCATTTCATCACCCGTGTTAGCTGCACCGTGTTGAAAAACATTAACTGAGTATCTGGTTGTATTGCGACGTCGGTCCTTCTCCAGTATATACTTATTTGTCTGTCAGTATCGTCAGCATGCATACGACATTCATAACATTCATGACATTCATCATGCATACATATTTGCATCATTTATGCATTCTTGCATTTTTCAAATGTTTGCTTAGAAATCACTTGTTTAGGATATATCTATCCTCAAAAAAAAAAAGAAGAAAAAGAAACAGGTATGGGCGTGTCATCTCTCCAAGTAGGTTGTCACCCATAAGCAGAAAGAACATCTTCTTTCTCCAGTTCCCCACCGAGATCATTCCTCGTGGAAGAAGGTTGCTTTAGTTTCGCCTCTCAAAACAAAGGAGAAAATACCCATTCGATTTCATTCCTCATTGGGTACAAAATCTTGTTCGACTGTTTCTTTCCAATTCATTCTTGGTTAGAACCTTGTCTTTACCAGAGATTCAAATTGCGATTCACCAAACAGAGTCGTGACAAACAAACCATAAGCAATAGCCTCATCATTCGATCAGCTTATGTCTCTTTCAAAAGATTTTTCCTCTCAAGGAAATCAATCATGAAGACCATGTGACAATCAGGGCCTTATTACTGTTCACAAGGCTGAATAACCAGTAATTTCCCTAGCAAAGTCTCCAGAATCATTTTATCACTCGGCTGATAATTGATCATGTCTTCAAAACCGCTATCACGAGGCTGGTAGTCGGTAATCTTTTGTTCTGGTTATATTATTTAACATGTCTATCACAATGCTGATAGTCGGTAATATTAACTGAACCTTTGAAATGTATTTACCTTGTCAAGTCTATCACAATGCTGATAGTCGGTAATACAGTTTCATACCTTTCACCTTCGCATTATTAAACAAGTCTATCCCCATGCTGATAGTCGATAATGTCGATAGGTAAGCTTTTCTTACAAAGCTATCATTCTTCGGTGAAGCATACACTTGCTTTTCCGAAAAAACGGATTCTCTTCCTAAAAACGGATTGAGACATCCTTCCCGATCTCTTGTCCCCAGTGGAGTCAGTTCTTGATATCCCCTCGGTAAAGACATCCTTGCATCATTCGCAATTTTGGTATCTTAGGTCCAAAATTCGCGTCTTCTGATATTTAAGTCTCTCCCACCCTATCCAAACGAAGATTTTCAATCTTCATATCTCAGGTTGAAGAAACTGAAATAGGGGCATCTGTCATACCCCAATTTTTGACCTAAGATACCACCTCATACCATCTGCATATGCATCATTTGCATCTCTGACAAATTGCATAGCTTGTGTTTGTTACTTGTGCTCAGCAGGGTTTAATCAAGGAATCACTCATCAGTACAAGCAACAATCAATTAGGGTTTTGTTCTCCCTTCATCTCAAATGAACCATCTTCATCAACAACCAACATTTGGTCCTCAGAGATTCACTTCAACAAGCTCAACAGCTTTGAATCGACCAAATTAGGGTTTTGACTGAAGACAGCATACTCCTGACTTTTACTCAGAATTTGACCTAATAGCTTGGGACATGACTTCAAGACCCCAAGTGCATTATCTTGACCTAATTTATTGGTTCAAGACATCCCTCACACAGAGATTGATCAAACAAATCCTCAGATTAGGGTTTTGAACTATCAGGGACTGAAAATCAGGGATCACATTTGGGAAACCCTAAAAAGCTCCAGGGCATCAATCAAAGGATTCAATCATCTTCAAATAATCCCTATGACAATATACAATGGAAATTGTATCTCAATTCAAGGCCCACAGACATCAATTTCATCTGGTCGACAATTAGGGTTTTTGACCTAATTCATCTAAACAACTGACTTTTTAATCAGGACATGGTGCCACAACTCAAACTATGGTTCAATATCCTTTAATGCCTCAATATTATCCATTCATACCATTCATTTGGTGAGGATAGCTTGGTTCATTTGAAATCTCCAGAAACGCGATTCGTCTGAAAAAGTCAACTGTACAAGATCACCATTGACTTTTGAGAATTTTGGTCAACCATGACTTTTGAAGTTTTAAATCATCAATATATGATATATGAAGTCATTTGATCAAATAAAATCAAGAAAATTAATCAAGAATCAAAAAGTCAAAAGTTTGACTTTTATACTTAGAAAATTTTCAAAGTGTTATTGCAATGGTTTTTTCCAAACTTTGGAAGGGAATTTCTCAAAATTTCACCTACAAACTGAAAAAAACTTCCAACATGAAAGTTGTAGATTTTGATCCAATAAACAACTTTGTCACTTAAAATGATTTTCCATAAGATCAACCATTTAAGAGATATGGAGCTTCAAAGTTGGTATCTTTTGAAAAATGCACTTGAAATCTCATTTTTCTCAAAGTTCATGGATCTTTTTCACCCATTTCCTTAAAGGTCTTGAAGAAACTTCCAACTAGGGTTTATAAGTACATAACATGAGCTTTCCAAAATGTCCAAGAGCATGGAAAAATATGGAGTGTAGCTATGGTTTTGAAATTTTGACATTAGTGACCATTATGCTTGAATTTTCACCATTTTTTCACTAAGTTTCTATACTATATGACATATAACACAAGTAGTGACACATCAATGCAATAATTGAGAGATATTTTCTGGTTTAAGATCAGATAGGAAAGAGATAAGAAGCTTGGAGAAATAACCATGGTTAAGTCACTTTTAACCATTTGCATTAAATGTAAAGATTCCATTTTATCTCCAAATGCCAAATCACCATTCCTTGATCAACTTGCAAAGCTCTGAGTTCAGAATCCTTGGCCTATAAATAGAGGTCCAAACTCCATTCAAAATCACACCAAAACCTCACAAATTATAGGTTTTCTCTTTCTTTCTTAGAATGCAAGTTTCTTAAGTTTCAAAGAGGTAAAATTCTCAACCTCTAAACCTTTGAAGTTCTAAGCAAAGTGATGCTTCTAACACTTCCCAAATATCATATGAAAGTTGTTTGAACCATTGAAACCTTCCAAAAACACCAAGAACTCAGAATCACTACCTCACTTCCCAAATATGCATAACACTAGCCTTATCATGCCAAAATCAATTCCAGGCCAATTCTGTCCAAGCTAATCATCCAAACAACTTCCATATACCATATGTGAGCTATCCCAACCATCATCCATGACCTGTAACCTCAGAATCATCAAGCTCGATTCATACTTGGCCCTACTGCAGATCGGGTACCATGGCCATGCTCAGATGAATTCAGGTTGTTCCAAGCATCCAGACACCTTCCATAATCATCATTGAAGCTATCCAGGTCATCACAAAGCATCTGTAACACCTCCAGATCAAAATTCAATTCTCAGTTTGGCCGTTTTTGAGGTAAGTGCTCATGAACTTCAAACTCATACATACACGCATCATAAATGAAATATTGATATACCATCTTGTTTCTGCACCTATGAGGATCATCCCTCAATCAATTGCATCATATCATGATCATACACGATATCACAATGATTTGTCATATTAGGGTTCTTCGTGTTCATCAGAGAATTAATGATCTTAGAGTAAAAATAAATGAAATTAAATGGTACCATCATGTTCCTTGTGAAAAATCGAGCAAGATAGACTATCTACTTGATCAAAACAATCTGGTTTCAGAGATTTTCAAAAATCAAATTAGGGTGTGTTCTTGGCGCCATTTTTGTTCAGGAAATTCAAATGTTTCGTTTTAAAATATAATTAAATGGAGGCATACATATAACAAGCTGCGCACGCAGCTCAGTTGGTCATTGTTTTGGTTGGCAAGCGTGGGTGCGTGGATTCAAGCCCTAGTGAAGACAAAACCATTTTTTTTACAACTATTTTGTTAGAACAAGATTTGTTCTGATCAATATTCTTAGTTTTGATGATAACAAGGATATGAATTTTGTGTGAGATAATGTGATACTCTAATACATTGCAATTTCCCTTTCAGGAAATATATAAAGAGTATGCACAAATCAGCGCTCAGAAGCTTTGTCTCAGAAGGTTCAGCATGCAAACATCAGAACATGGTCTGGCAAGACATCAGAAGATGGTCAAGGCAGAATCAGAACATGGGTCTATGAAAGCATCAGAAGAACTTGAGATCAGAAGTAGAAGCACTGAAGTTCTCATGGTATCACGCTCAGAAGCTCTTCAAGGTCAGAAGACAAGAAGATGCTTTGCACCAAGCTGTTTGACTCTGATGATATTCAAACGTTGTATTCACAAACATCAGATCAGAAGAAAGTACAGGTGGCAGGCTACGCTGACTGACAAAAGGAACGTTGGAAGCTATTAAAGGCAACGTCAGTAGACACAGCGTGAACAAGGCTCGAGGTAGTTGACAAAAGCGTGAAACATTAAATGCAATGCTGTAAGAAATACGCAAAGCATTAAATGCTCTCAACGGTCATCTTCTCAAACGCCTATATAAGTGAAGTTCTGATGAGAAGCAAGGTTAACCAATTCTTTATAATTGCTGATAATTAACTTGCTGAAACGCTATTCAATTCAAAGCTCAGAAACTTCATCTTCATCAAAGCTCACTACATTGCTATTGTAATATATTAGTGAGATTAAGCTTAAACGTTAAGAGAAATATCACTGTTGTGATTATAGCTTTTCAGAAGCATTTGTAATACTCTTAGAATTGATTACATTAATTTGTAAGTAACTAGAGTGATCAAGTGTTGATCAGAATACTCTAGGAAGTCTTAGCTTGTGTCTAAGCAGTTGTATTTAGAGTGATCACGTGGTGGTCAGGATACTCTAAGAAAGTCTTAGCTTGTGTCTAAGCATTTGTTCCTAGAGTAATCAAGTTGTGATCAGGATACTCTAGAAGACTTAGTCGTGGGCTAAGTGGAAAACCATTGTAATCTGTTACGATTAGTGGATTAAATCCCCAGGTGAGGTAAATCACTCCGTGGGGGTGGACTGGAGTAGTTTAGTTAACAACGAACCAGGATAAAAATAACTGTGCAATTTGTTTTTATCGTTCAAGTTTTTAAGACTACACTTATTCAAACCCCCCCCCCCCCTTTCTAAGTGTTTTTCTATCCTTCAATTGGCATCAGAGCGCCGGTTCTAAGGTGCAAGCACTTAACCGTGTTTAGAAAAGATTCAGGAAGAGAAAAATGCTTCAGTAAAAGATGGCTGGTGAATCTCAAACATCTACATATGGCTCTGCTGAGCAATACTACAATGGTAATGGTAACAATGGTTACACTAGACCACCAATATTCGATGGTGAAAACTTTGAATATTGGAAAGATAAATTAGAAAGTTACTTTCTTGGTCTGGATGCTGATCTATGGGATCTTCTGTTGGATGGTTACAAACATCCTGTTAAAGCTACTGGAGTAAGGCTCACGAGAAGCGAAATGACTGATGATCAAAAGAAAGATTTCAAAAATCATCACAAATGCAGGACTGTTTTGCTGAATGCTATCTCTCTTGCTGAGTATGAGAAGATATCTAACAGGGAAACGGCCCATGACATTTATGAGTCCTTGAAGATGACTCATGAAGGAAATGCTCAAGTTAAGGAGACCAAAGCTCTTGCTTTAATCCAGAAGTACGAAGCCTTCAAGATGGAGGATGATGAAGACATTGAGAAGATGTTTTCAAGATTTCAAACTCTGACTGCTGGATTAAGAGTTCTGGACAAAGGCTACACCAAGGCTGATCATGTTAAGAAGATCATCAGAAGTTTGCCCAGAAGATGGGGCCCAATGGTAACTGCATTCAAGATTGCGAAGAATCTGAATGAAGTTTCGTTGGAAGAGTTGATCAGTGCTCTGAGGAGTCATGAGATTGAACTTGACGCAAATGAACCTCAGAAGAAAGGTAAGTCTATTGCTTTAAAATCTAATGTTAAAAAATGCACTAACGCTTTTCAGGCAAGAGAAGAAGATCCTGAAGAATCAGAATCTGAAGAAGAAGATGAACTGTCCATGATCTCCAGAAGGGTAAACCAACTCTGGAAGAGCAAGCAAAGGAAGTTCAGAAGCTTCAGAAGTTCAAAGAGATTTGAACGTGGAGAATCTTCTGATGACAGAAGATCTGACAAGAAGAAGTCTGTCTGCTATGAATGCAATGAGCCTGGACATTATAAGAATGAGTGTCCAAAACTTCAGAAGGAAAATCCCAAGAAGAAGTTTCATAAGAAGAAAGGTCTTATGGCAACCTGGGATGAGTCAGAAGATGAATCAGATTTTGAAGATGAGCAGGCAAATCTGGCACTAATGGCCACAATGGATGACGAATCAGAATCTACATCAGAATCAGATTCTGAAGAGGTATTTTCTGAACTATCTAGAGAAGAGTTAGTTTCCAGTCTAACAGAACTTCTGGAACTCAAGTCTCAGATTAGTATCAAATACAAAAAGCTGAAAAAGCTATTTGAATTTGAAACTAAGAAGCTTGAAGTGGATAATTCTGAACTAAAGGAAAAAGTTTTAAATTTATCCAAAAATACTGGATCTCCTTCTGGTTCTGAAAAACCTACTCCAAGTCTGAACAATATTCTGAAAGAATATGACTTAAGTTTCAGAAAGTTTTTATCTAGAAGTATTGGCAGAAGTCAGCTAGCTTCTATGATATATGCAGTGTTTGGAAACAAAAGAGTTGGCATTGGTTATGAGGGTGAAATCCCATACAAGCTTGAATCTGTGGATGATATGAAAATATCATACAAGCCTCTGTATAACCAATTTAAATTTGGCCACTTCCATGATATTAGGCACACTTCACATGCTCAAAGTTTTCACATAACACACTCCAAGAAGCATGTGACAAAACCTAAGAAATATCATGGAACCAAGAACTTAAACTATCATTCTGTTCCTCCTATTTCCTCTAATGCTTAACCCAAGTTCAATCAGAACTTGAGGAAAACTAACAAGAAAGGACCCAAGAAGATGTGGGTACCTAAGGAAAAGATTATTCCTATTGCAGATATCCTTGGCTGCAAAGAAGGAAAAGCACAACATGTCATGGTACCTGGACTCTGGATGCTCGCGACACATGACAGGAAGAAGGTCTATGTTCCAAGACCTGGTGCTTAAATCTGCTGGAGAAGTGAAATTCGGAGGAGATCAGAAGGGCAAAATTATTGGCTCAGGAACTATAAAGTCTGGTAACTCTCCTTCTATTTCTAATGTTCTTCTAGTAGATGGATTAGCTCATAACTTATTGTCTATAAGTCAATTAAGTGACAATGGTTATGACATAATCTTTAATCAAAAGTCTTGCAAGGCTGTAAGTCAGAAGGATGGCTCAATCCTATTTACATGCAAGAGAAAGAACAACATTTATAAGACAGATCTTCAGGATCTTAAGAATCAGAAGGTGACTTGTCTTATGTCTGTTTCTGAAGAGCAATGGGTCTGGCACAGAAGATTAGGTCATGCTAGTTTGAGAAAGATTTCTCAGATTAACAAACTAAATCTGGTCAGAGGACTCCCTAATCTGAAATACAAATCAGATGCTCTTTGTGAAGCATGTCAGAAGGGCAAGTTCTCCAGACCTGCATTCAAGTCTAAGAATGTTGTTTCTTCCTCAAGGCCGTTAGAACTCTTACACATTGATCTGTTTGGCCCAGTCAAAACAGCATCTGTCAGAGGAAAGAAATATGGATTAGTCATCGTTGATGATTATAGCCGCTGGACATGGGTAAAGTTCTTGAAACACAAGAATGAGTCTCATTCAGTGTTCTTTGAATTCTGCACTCAGATTCAATCTGAGAAAGAGTGCAAAATTATAAAGGTCAGAAGTGATCATGGTGGCGAATTTGAGAACAAATTCTTTGAGGAGTTCTTCAAAGAAAATGGTATTGCCCATGATTTCTCTTGCCCTAGAACTCCACAGCAAAATGGGGTTGTAGAGCGAAAGAATAGGACTCTACAAGAAATGGCCAGAACCATGATCAATGAAACCAATATGGCTAAGCATTTCTGGGCAGAAGCAATAAACACTGCATGTTATATTCAGAATAGAATCTCTATCAGACCTATTCTAAATAAGACTCCTTATGAATTGTGGAAGAACAGAAAGCCCAACATTTCATATTTCCATCCTTTTGGATGCGTATGTTTTATTCTGAATACTAAAGATCATCTTGGTAAGTTTGATTCCAAAGCACAAAAGTGTTTCCTTCTTGGATATTCTGAACGCTCAAAAGGCTATAGAGTATACAATACTGAAACATTGATTGTAGAAGAATCAATCAATATCAGGTTTGATGATAAGCTTGGTCTTGAAAAACCAAAGCAGTTTGAGAATTTTGTAGATTTTGATATTGATATATCAGAAGTTGAAGAATCAAGAAGCAAAGCTGCAGAAGCTGGCAGTCACAGAAGCAATGGATCAGAAGATCAAGTTGCTGCATCTTTAGAGAATCTTAGGATTTCTGAAGAACCAACTGTCAGAAGATCACCTAGACTCGCCTCAGCTCATTCAGAAGATATGATCCTTGGAAAGAAAGATGATCCCATCAGAACAAGGGCATTCCTTAAGAACAATGCAGAATGTCAATTAGGTCTTGTTTCTTTGATCGAGCCAACTTCTGTTGATCAAGCTCTAGAAGATCCATACTGGATAATTGCCATGCAAGAAGAACTCAATCAATTTACAAGGAATGATGTATGGGACTTGGTTCCTAGACCAAAAGGATTTAACATCATCGGTACTAAATGGGTATTCAGAAACAAGCTAAGCGAAAAAGGTGAAGTGGTAAGAAACAAAGCCAGACTGGTAGCTCAGGGTTATAGTCAGCAAGAAGGGATTGATTATACAGAAACCTTTGCACCAGTGGCCAGGTTAGAATCTATTCGTCTATTAATTTCTTTTGCCACTCAACACAACATCACTCTTTATCAGAT
The DNA here is from genome assembly GCF_029867415.1 of Vicia villosa. Classification (NCBI taxonomy): domain Eukaryota; kingdom Viridiplantae; phylum Streptophyta; class Magnoliopsida; order Fabales; family Fabaceae; genus Vicia; species Vicia villosa. The sequence continues at coordinate 17,973,704 of NC_081185.1, forward strand.
GGATGTTAAGAGTGCCTTCTTAAATGGTTATATAGATGAAGAAGTTTATGTCCACCAACCTCCTGGTTTTGAAGACTCCATGTCTCCAAATCATGTTTTCAAATTAAAGAAATCATTATACGGATTGAAACAAGCTCCTAGAGCTTGGTATGAACGTTTAAGTTCTTTCCTTCTGGAAAATGATTTTACTAGAGGAAAAGTGGACACTACTCTCTTTTGTAAAACATTTAAAAAGGATATTTTAATTTGTCAAATATATGTTGATGATATCATCTTTGGAACATCTAATGCTACACTTGGAAAGGAGTTTGTTGAGTCTATGCAGGCTGAATTTGAAATGAGCATGATGGGAGAACTCAAGTATTTCCTTGGGATTCAAATCAACCAAACTTCCGATGGAACCTATGTTCATCAGACGAAGTATGTGAAAGAACTTCTGAAGAAGTTTTATCTTTCTGAAAGCAAAGAAGCCAAAACTCCTATGCATCCAACATGTGTCCTAGGTAAGGATGAGGTAAGTAAGAAGGTAGATCAGAAGTTGTACAGAGGTATGATTGGATCTCTTCTATATCTAACTACTTCTAGACCTGACATTCTCTTTAGTGTTTGTTTGTGTGCTAGATTCCAATCAGATCCAAGAGAATCTCATTTAACTGCTGTTAAGAGAATTCTAAGGTATCTAAAAGGTACTACTAATGTTGGTTTAGTCTACAGAAGATCTAAAGATTACAACTTAGTAGGATTCTGTGATGCTGACTATGCTGGAGATAGAATAGAAAGAAAGAGCACTTCTGGAAGTTGTCAATTTCTTGGAAGTCATCTGATCTCATGGTACAGCAAGAAGCAAGCTACTATTGCCCTCTCAACAACAGAAGCAGAATATGTTGCTGCTGGTGGTTGTAGCACACAAATGCTCTGGATGAGAAGTCAGCTAGAAGATTATCAGATATATGAGAGTAACATTTCTATCTTCTGTGATAATACTTCTGCTATATGTTTATCTAAGAATCCTATCTTACATTCAAAAGCTAAACATATTGAGATTAAACATCATTTCATAAGGGACTATGTTCAGAAGGGTGTTATATCTTTAAACTTTGTGGATACAGACCATCAATGGGCTGATATCTTTACAAAACCCCTTGCTGAAGATAGGTTTAAGTTCATTCTGAAAAATATCAGTATGGATTTATGTCCAGAATGAGAAGATGAGAAGATCTTATGTATGAGTATCTTCTGAAATAATATTGGATTAGTCTTTCATAATAAGTTCTGATTGTGATCAATTAGAAGTAGTGATTCAGTTATTACTAACGTTTCATTGTCTAAGTTGATTCAGAATCTCTTCAAAAGTAAAACAGCTGTAACTGGCTATCCAGATGGTAAACACGTGTTCACTATTTCTGGACAAGCGTGCGTGCAGTTGAGGGGACGTCTACTTAGGTAACTGTGCTAATCACTTTTTTTTGTCATTATTATCTCTCCTCACGTCATGTCACATTAAATGCCATTCATCATTTCTTTTATTGTCCTTTATCTTTTTTATATTCATCGAACGTTTCCTTCCCCATTTTCCTTCTATTTATTCCTCCAGTTCTTTGCATTTTTTCAAATAAGTCTTTGCTCTCTATTTCTCTCTCTCTCTCTTTTTCTCTTTTGCCCAACAAAGTTTTTCTTTTGCATAAACCCTAGTTCATTCATCTTCAACCTAGCGTTCATCTTGAATCCTTCGTCTAGCTCTCTTCATCAAAGCTTTAAACCTGTTGAAGAAACTATGACTCAAAAGTGGCAGATCTATATGAATCAAACGGATGGAAGGGTTGATCAGTCACAGGATGAGAAACATATCTCGGGATGGCTCTCCAAGTCTCTCTCAAGTCAGATCTCTTCTTTGATGCTGTTATCAACATTTATCCAAAGGAAGAAGACTTTCTTGAGATACTGGATGAGGTTAAGGATAATATTCTTGACTTCTATGTTAAGAGGAAGCCCCGTTTGCAACATTAGCTCTCTGTCTGTGAACTGTCCCTCGCTTCCTCCTTGGGTTCCTGGACCTCTCCTACAATGGAGGTTCTAGTCTGGACAGGCATGAAGAGTTTCAAGCTTTCATGGCTGAACAAACTAAGAAGACCACAGGGATTCATGATGTTCTGGCACGGATTTTGCGTAGGCTAGGGTCTTAGTCCTTTGGTCTTTGTAGTTTTCTTTGCTTGTTGCATCTGTTTTTCTGCATACATCTTTTGTAATCCTACCTGTTGAAATTAATGAAAAAGTTTATTTCTGTTTCATTCCTTTTGTCTCTTGCTTTACATCTGAATCTTTTATAATTCTTTTTGATGATATGACAAAAAGGGGGAGAAAATATATGATAAATGATCTGATTAATATTATCAGTTACAGGGTAAAAAGGCCTCACATTTTCTAACAGAACTTGCAAAGTTCTATGTTTTTAAGTTGTGTTGTTGCAGGAATCGAAGATTCAAGATCAACATGAGAAGCAACAAGATGAATCAAGCTCTTGGATTCTTGAAGCAAGCTGAGTGCTATGAAGCTTCAGAATCAGAAGAAAGAAGGAAGAATGGTCAGATATTCTGATAATAGAATATGATCCAAAACATTGTCTATTTGCTCTGACACATTTTCTATTGGATCTGATACATTCTATATGGCTTATATGGCTCTGATACATATTATGTGTTCTGATACACATTTTATGTTCTGACTCGTTCATGCTGACTTTTGTCGTTTAGTTTTGTTCTGTAACATTTCAGGATGTAGAGATGCTCTGATGATGCTCTGGTACATTCAACAATGTTCTGATACAAATCTAGCATGAAGTGATGTTAGTAGAAATTCAAAGTTCTGAACCTATCCGAGGGAAGCAGAGATCAGAAGCTAAGAATGTTCTAAAGATCCAGAAACTCAAGTTCAGAAGCTGTCCTAATGGAAGCAGGAATCAGAAGCTGTGAATGTTCTGAAGATCAAAGAAATTCAAGTTCTGAAGCTGTCTGATGGAAGCAGGAATCAGAAGCTGTGAGTGTTCTAAGGATCTAAAGAAATTCAAGTTCTGAAGCTGTCCAATGGAAGCAGAAGTCAGAAGCTATGAATTCTCTGAAGACAGAAGCACTGTGATCGTCTCTACCGAAATAATCAGGGAAGTCTTTTATTATTAAAGTTCTTCGAGTATTTATTTCAGGGGGAGATTATTCATCTCAGGGGGAGATTGTTAATCTCAGGGGGGGACATATTCACATGCTTATGCTATAGCTGTGTAATTTGTCTTTAGCCGTCTGCTCTTTCTGATCGCAAATTCATATCATTTATATATCTTTTTGTCATCATCAAAAAGGGGGAGATTGTTAGAACAAGATTTGTTCTGATCAATATTCTTAGTTTTGATGATAACAAGGATATGAATTTTGTGTGAGATAATGTGGTACTCTAATACATTGCAATTTCCCTTTCAGGAAATATATAAAGAGTATGCACAAATCAGCGCTCAGAAGCTTTGTCTCAGAAGGTTCAGCATGCAAACATCAGAACATGGTCTGGCAAGACATCAGAAGATGGTCAAGGCAGAATCAGAACATGGGTCTATGAAAGCATCAGAAGAACTTGAGATCAGAAGCAGAAGCACTGAAGTTCTCATGGTATCACGCTCAGAAGCTCTTCAAGGTCAGAAGACAAGAAGATGCTTTGCACCAAGCTATTTGACTCTGATGATATTCAAACGTTGTATTCACAAACATCAGATCAGAAGAAAGTACAGGTGGCAGGCTACGCTGACTGACAAAAGGAACGTTGGAAGCTATTAAAGGCAACGTCAGTAGACACAGCGTGAACAAGGCTCGAGGTAGTTGACAAAAGCGTGAAACATTAAATGAAATGTTGTACGGAATACGCAAAGCATTAAATGCTCTCAACGGTCATCTTCTCAAACGCCTATATAAGTGAAGTTCTGATGAGAAGCAAGGTTAACCAATTCTTTACAATTGCTGATAATTAACTTGCTGAAACGCTGTTCAATTCAAAGCTCAGAAACTTCATCTTCATCAAAGCTCACTACATTGCTGTTGTAATATATTAGTGAGATTAAGCTTAAACGTTAAGAGAAATATCACTGTTGTGATTATAGCTTTTCAGAAGCATTTGTAATACTCTTAGAATTGATTACATTAATTTGTAAGTAACTAGAGTGATCAAGTGTTGATCAGAATACTCTAGGAAGTCTTAGCTTGTGTCTAAGCAGTTGTATTTAGAGTGATCACGTGGTGGTCAGGATACTCTAAGAAAGTCTTAGCTTGTGTCTAAGCATTTGTTCCTAGAGTGATCAAGTTGTGATCAGGATACTCTAGAAGACTTAGTCGTGGGCTAAGTGGAAAACCATTGTAATCTGTTACGATTAGTGGATTAAATCCTCAGGTGAGGTAAATCTCTCCGTGGGGGTGGACTGGAGTAGTTTAGTTAACAACGAACCAGGATAAAAATAACTGTGCAATTTGTTTTTATCGTTCAAGTTTTTAAGACTACACTTATTCAAACCCCCCCTTTCTAAGTGTTTTTCTATCCTTCATATTTTTCTTCATTTTCTTTACAACTTCACTTAATTAATTAACCATTCAAATCAATTCATTTTCACTTCATTTTTTACACACTTCTTTTTTAATATATATATATTTTATGAATATCAAAAAAAATCACAAAAAAATATTTATCTAATATGTTTTTATTAGGTTTAAAATGATATATTTTTAAGTGTTTTTAATACTTTAAATATTATTTTTCATTTGATTTTTTTAACCTAATCACTTGTAAATATTTTTTGTGAACAAATCCTAATCATTTAGGTCTTAGTTAAACGTAAGATTTGTCTTTGTTTAAATTAAGTTGATTTCTCTCGAATTTCAAACCGTTTTAAAACAAGCGATCACGGTTTTTCAAAGCAAATAAACCTTTTCTTTTTGGTTTTCTTTTCAAAGACTATTGATTAAATCTTTTTGGATTGATCAATTGATTTTCAAAACAACTGGGCCTCTCGAATATTAGAGAGTATAAGTCCCATTCCTTTTTCTTTGTACAGTTTTTTTCAAAAACAAAAAAATTTCTTTCAAAAACAAAACTTTTCAAACTATTTTCAAAAACGACAAACTTCGCAAATCAAGGAACCATGTTTCATAAAATAAAACATGGGCCTCCACATAGGTATAAGTTAGGTATTTCATCGTACAAACACCTTGTTATACATACCTCGATCAATTTGTTTTTTAACCTCGAACAAAAAATCAAAAATGAAGGTTTTCTTTAAATCTTCCCAAAAATATACCATGGGCCTCCATGTAGGTATAAGTCCCAAAGCCCTTTGTAAATATTTGTTTACATAGCCATGGATAACTCAATGGGCTTCTCTCCCCGAGTATAAGTCCCGAGCCCCCTGTACATAAGCTGTTTATCCTTACAGGTATATTTCCTTCATAAACTCCATTGTACACTCACACTTTGTCACATATATGTACTTGTTCATACTTGTTCATGTTTGTTCATGTTTGTTCATACTTGTTCATGTGTTTGTTCATATTATATATGCTTGTTCAACTTAGTACAACACTAGGTTCCCCATAGCCTCCTATTGGGCTTCGTGCAAAGAATCTCCCTAGTTTAGGTTAGGACATAGAGTATGGTTTCCCGGTGAAATCCCTCTAAGAGCTCAAACCAACTATACCATGCCTCCCCTTGGGCTTTGTACAAACGACTGTCCCTCCCATAGCCTCCTCTTGGGCTTACAATGCAAGGACCCTCGATAGTCCCTCCCATAGCCTCCTCTTGGGCTTACAATGCAAGGACCCTCGGATAGCCTCCTCTTGGGCTTCGTACAAGGACCCACGGGCTTCTTATAAGCATCCCCAACATCCAAATCAAATACCTTAGGAGATTAGACATTTATCATCTCTATGATAGGAGTATCTCTTCTATATCATCACAAACAATCAATCAATCAATCAATCAAACTTTTTTGCCACAAGGCTGGCTAATCAATCAAACTTTTTGCCACCATACTGGCTGATTAATCAAAGTTTTTGTCACAAGGCTAACTTCATTGAAACTTTTGCCACAAGGCTGGCTGATTAATCAAAACTTTTTGTCACAAGGCTGACTTCATTGAAAGTTTTTGCCACAAGGCTGGCTAAAAAGCATCTTTATCATTCTAAGCACCATAAGTGGCATGGCCCAGGGCTTATAATGAAAAGATTTCAAACAAAAAACAAACAGATGTATGTGATGATATAGATTAGATACATCGAGCATTTAGATGACATATGTCTCTTACCCTTTGCTTCCACTAGCATCAGTGGGAACTACGATTGCTCTGACTTTCTCAACATCCCTGTGAGAATACGTAGGCACAAGGTCTTATTCCTTGGCGAGCAAAACTTCTCTCTTAAACCATTCAAACCTTAGCACCCGTAGACCCCGAGCTACAGTTGCTCTGATTCCCTCTAAGGGATATGTATGCAGAAGATCGCGATGATCTTTGCGAGCATAATCAAACAAACACCTTAGGTCCCACCTATCTCACAACAGAACCCCAATAGCATAGAATGAAATGGACATAACAAAGAAACCTATAGAGTACTATAGATACGTTGGGTGCTAATACCTTCCCTTCGTATAACCAACCCTCTTACCCAAAGATCTCTCCCCCCACTTTTAAGGTTATTGCAGCTTTTTTCCTTTTCCTGCTTTGGAAACAATAAAAAGTTTGGTCGAAAAAACAAAATCATTTTCTTGAGCCCGAGCCCAAAGAAGGCATCAGGTGTCTCATCCCCGATTGATTTTTTTTCACGCGACAGGGTTTAACCCCGGTTCAATGAGTGAAGTAGTAAAGGATATCATGAAAAGTGTGTCACTTTTTTCCTCTATTGAACTGTCGCGAGATGGAAAAGTTGTACATTGATCATGAATTAGCAACAATATTTTTGTATTTTTAAAATTGGAAAGCGTGCGTCACTTTTCTTTTCGGTTGGTTTATTATCCGAGGCAAAATTAGTAGGTACTCCAGTTAGAAAATATTTATTGTTTGAAATGTAAATTTTTAATATTACATCATTTTCATTTTGACTTGTATATTTTTTTGACATAAACATATATACACAATTTTTTTAAAAATTATTACATTTTTTTAAAAAATTATTATTGACCTGTTGTGGAACTTGTTGTTGCTCTTTGCTATGGTTGTAATAATTGTATGAACAAATGTTAGTTTATGTGTATTTGGGTGGTTAGGTAATGGGGCGAATGTCGATATATCATCAAAATTAGAGAAAAAGTCTAAAAAAATCCCAAATGGTGAATTTCCAAAAAATTGGAAAAATTGAATCGAGTCGGAGGGGAAGTCGCGCTTGACTAGAAGTGGTGCGATGTCGCGCCTGCTTGGCAGAGGCAAAGGGCGCGCGCGACACAAGAGCTGGCATTGCACAAGGCCACAACAACGCGAGGAAGGGGCGCGACGACTTAGCAGCAAGGTCATGGTCGGAGGCCGCGCACGCACGGCGGAGGCTGTTATAGCGCAACACTCAAGTGCGCAGGTGGGTTGGTGGTTTGTGATCATCTATAATCAAAGGGTTCTAAAAAAATGGACCATGGCCTATTGATAACCATCTTTTATTCTACGTTGGATCATTATCTACTAGAATTTGTTACTAGTGGTTTTAATTGAGATTGAGGTGAACACTCCATTACATTTGAACTTAGTTGGGTACCTGAACTTTTAAACTTAGTTGGGTACCGACACATTTTTCCAATCAAATACAACTATTCAATGATACGTCACTTTTTATAATTATTTTATTCAAATTCTAAACCAATTTACAATAAAGGTACCGGTACTCAATTACTTATCATGCATACTTAAGAATTTACCAATTGAATATATGTTTTCCTTTCCTATACTAATTTAGTATAGTAAATTATGATTAAATAATTTTAACATATTGATTACAAGCTTTATTGTTTTTATTCTCATCCAATGAAGTTTACAAATCTATTTCTAATGATGCAACATATTGGAAACTACTAGTAAGAGAATGTCACCCACTAAAGGATGAATGTTCGTTTAAAGTTACTGTATTATGAAAATTAGAAAATGATTATAAATGAGAGAACTTTATTATCTTTGAATGAATAAGTATAATGTTACATGTTGCTCATATGAAGCTCACATATGAGATCAATTTGAGACTAAAAATTTAACTCAGTCTTTAGTGTATTATCCAAAAATATTGGAGGCACATTTTTCACAAATATAAATAGGCCAACTAAGTCATTCACCACATTTCTTGTACATGTAGAAGATGTTATTTTAGCAGTCACCCTTGTTAGAAATGTAGGGAAAAAAATCCTCACATTCATCAAATTCATTATTTTAGCAGTTGCCCAGGTTGACGTTGTTAGAAATGTATAAAAAAAGCTTGACATTCATCAGATCTCTCTCTCTCTCTCTCTCTCTCTCTCTCTCTCTCTCTCTCTCTCACACAGGGCCCTGGAGATGACATTATTAATGAGAGACGGGTACCTCAGCATGGGGAGAGTCCTTGAGCTGAAGGTGACTTTATTAATGGTAATGAATCTCTTACCTTAGGGCGAGTCCCTCAACTGAAGGAGACCTTGTTAATGAGAGGTGAATCCCTAAGCTTGGGGAAAATATTCATCTCTAGCCAAGTGTATCATAGGTAGCTAGATATTATAACGATATATCAAGTTTCATCTTGATTGGACTTTGAGGTGTCAAAATGTCAATCAGTCGTGAGAGCTTGAGTGTGTAAGTGAAAAAAGAGTGCATATGACATTTAATGAATTTCATGATGAAATTCTTGGAAAATCCAATTTGGCCTATTTTACTTACATGTGTCTTCCAGATGTTAGGACTTTTCCATTACTCATGGAAATTATCCAATTGGGTAAATATAAGGCATGGGCAATTGGGTTTACGTAGTAAATTGATATATCGTCTTTGAAAAACACATTTTTCTCTTCTTCTTTTCTACTTTCATAAAAGCCATTTTTCTCTTCTTATTTCCTACTTCCATCTTTTTAGAAAATATATACCGGCCTAAGATAATAGTAGGGAAAGTAAGAAACCCATTCTTCTTCTTAGGGTAGAAACATCGTAGTTCTTGCTTTTCCTCCCTTGATAACAATTCCAAAATAGCAGATGATTCCTGCTTGCAAGTCATTTTCACAATATTCTGAAATCATAGATTTTGAGTCTTGAATAACTCTCATGGGAGAGCCTCAAATCAACGATACCGGGTTTCATGATAATGTCGATTTTGCGATTCCACTGAAACCACCAGATCAGATTGTCATTCAAACATTGTCATTGTTCCTGCTGTCATTCAACAATTCATTCAACATCGTCTTGGAAGAGGTAATCATTCTTCATATTGATAATGGAAATGTTACTTTGTTTCATAATTTTGATTTTTCTTAAAGTTATTCTTTATCTAGTAGAATTTTGTTTTTTCTCAAAGTTATATAGAACATGGTGCTGGTTGTTGCCTATCAATTAGTAAAATTTAGGCACTTGAAGGGTTCTTACTCTTAAATTTGAAATTATGATTCCTTAATCATTTTCCAAAAGGCTTCAGAACTACACCAAATTTCTTTTTTGTTGTTTGAAACAACCAAGATTTTTTTTATCTTATCTTTGAGATTCTTCAATTCAAAGGAGATTTCTGTAATAGTTATATAGATCACATGTGAGTCCATTCAGAATATGATTTTGTAGAGATAATCATTCTCTTTTCATAATGTAATTTCTTTCTTGAGCTGTAAATCATTTGCTTTAATATGTACAACAAATTCAACTTCAACACTATTAAGTGTTCGATCTGAATCCCCAAGTTTCTTACATATAGTTTGTTCGATTGATCCAAAAGGAGCAACTAGATGTTTTCAACCAAAACGTTGACAACTTTTATCAATGTATGAAGTGACTTCTCTCAAACTTGAACGGTTTTTCAAAGATAATACGGGTAAAAATGAAACCCTACCAAAAGATAATCGAAAATCACATACATGCAAAACATATACGAGGAGTTATGAAACCATTTGGGTAAAAATGAAACTTCATTTACTAGGTTCTTCAGTTTAGCACAGGTAATCAACTGCAATGGAAGCTTCTGTTGGTTCAACGAAATCAAAACTGCAAAACAAAATATAGATTTAGGGTTAACTGCAAAACATAAGCGAGGAAACGAAGAGGAGACGAGGAGACAAAACAAAGACGAGGAGAAACGGAGAAACATAGAAGAGAAATTGATTTAGGGTTTAAGAATGCTAACTGTAGAGAGGAGAAACAGAGATTTTGCTATAATTGATTTAGGGTTTTTAAGAGGTGACATTTTTGCGAGAGAGGAAGAAGAAAGGTTTTGCGAGAGAGGAAGAAGAAAGGCTTTAGAGAGAAAGGTTTAACGTTTTTGATGTTTTTATGTTTTCATTTTTTTTTTTCATTTTTTTAATCTTAAAAAAATTAGAAAACAAAATAATTACAAGAGGGAAACAAAATAAAAGAGGGAAAATCTGGCGGGGTATAATTTTTTCGGCTTAGGCCACAGTTTGAAGTGAAAATTATAAGGCCGCGGTTTTTCTTTATGGCTTAAAATATCTGCAGTTTCATAACCGTGGAAATTAAAGGAAAGACCACAATTTCACACTCCGTATTCAATGTTTTAAAACATAAATCTACGATTTGAAAACCTTGGCCAAACATGTATGTGGCCACAGTTTCTGAGCTGTGGGAAAATTTAGCGTGGCCGTAGGCCAAAAATATTGTAGTGACTTTTTTAGTAGTCATGGAATTTTGTATCATCTTAAAATTTTTATTTTACAGTTTTAAAAATCATTACCACTGAAAAATTACCGGATCGAGTCGCACTGTTGAACCATTTGGATCTAGGCGTTATTCAAGAATATATATATATATATATATATATATATATATATATATATATATATATATATATATATATATATATATATATATATATATATATAAATCTGGAGAAAAATATTTTAAATATACATCTTGAATTAAAAAAAAAAAACTAAAAGGAATAATGGCAAATTTGAAAAAAATTAAAATTGATATATCTTATAATGAATTAAATTCTTTTTCAAATGAAAATTAGCACAACAGAAATGTTATTCTTACACCTACATCGTATGTACGAACGACACTGTTCATGTACGAACGACACTGTTCATGTATAGTGAACTATTATTCATGTACGGACGGGACTGTACAGTTCATGTTATTATTCATGAACAATATTTTATTATACAGAAACAATTGTCAAACAAATAATTAAATATTACAATTTGTTGTATGATAAAAGTTTATTAGGTACCTACTTCTTAAATAATAATTAGGTAAATTCTTATTTACCCAACTCAAAATGTTGGGTAAGAATACATTTGGTGTAAAATGCATTGAAAACATCAAACAATTATTCTATATAATAAGTAATTAAATACATAAAAATTAAATGGTGTCATCTGATTGGTGGAAGGTACACTACCCATCTTTTTGTGATGGGTAGAGAAGTTGCCCCCTAATAATTACCTTACCAATGATGCATGTGAGCATAAAAAAAGTGGTGGTTCAGGTGACTAGACTCATTGATCGTTTTGCAGCTTCAGGCCCAGATCAAGGAAGCACAACTCAGCGAGCTGACAACTGTGTCAAACTGTTATAAACACCGTTGATGCATGAGTACCATAATAATAAGCATTTTATTTATATTAAAGATATGCAACACACATCATGATTCATGTTATAATTCACTTCAAACAAAATGTGATCCCAGTGTAGTCTAGAACTGACTATTGGTGTTAACTATGAAATGCATACAGTTAGGCATTAGATTGGAATATGTCAAGTTAGTTCAGTATATATGTGATCCAATTCAACAAAGAATCTCCAAAACACATGAAAAGTCATCCTCAATATATCATACTCATATTAATATCTTTAACAAGGAAACTTTGAATATAAAGTTACCCTAATATGTTTAGGAGGAAAAAAATCAAATGCTGTTGGAAATTAATTATAAGGGGAGGGCAGTAGTGAGTAAATTCCAATCCAAATGGAAAGGAAATGCAGTAGTGAGTAAAGTCCAAACCCTCAGAAGAATTTTGATCAACTGACATTCATCAATTCCGCGCATCGCAGCCCATCACTGTCTCTCGTAGCTGCGCACACGCTGCCTGAGCCCGTGTGGCAGCCATCTTTTGCTCATCCACCATTCGATGTTCGTCATTTTCAATTTCATCGCTTGTTTCTTCGATGTTGTAGCATGTAAAAACACCTACCATTCACCAACAACATAAATCAAAGTGTAATAAGTTACTTGTTAGATTTTATTTATCTTTCGGAGGGTTAAATAAAGCAACATGTCCCCAAAATAGAACTAATATTACTAAACAAAATGTTATGTATTAGTATAAATTAATGTGTGAATTATTTTTGTTTTATATATGTAACCTCAGTTTCCAAATTAAGTGCTTATTATTATGTACCTTGATGTTTCCAATTAGCATGGTGACAAGAAGGAGGCCACTAGTCAATACAATAATAATGAAAACGACTTCCAGCCTTTCCGTTGTGCTCTGGAGGTTCCCAAAAGTGCTGGTCACATAAAAAAAGATTGTGAGAATCAGATTTTCTACTTAAAATTTGTGAAAGAGATATATAGAGTGCATATGAAGCAACAAATTAAAAAAAAAATTAACGAGAGGGAAATTAAAAAAAGAAGAGGGAAGTTCTGGCGGGGTGTATTATTTTTGAGTTTGGATCACAATTTGAAGTGAAAATTATGATGCCACGGTTTTTATTTGCAGCTTAAAATATCTACTGTTTGTTAACCGTGGCAAATGAATAAAAGACAACAGTTTCACATTCCGGATTCAATGTAGATCTACGATTTGAAAACTCTGGCCAAAGCTTATATGTGGCCACAGTTTTTGAGTTGTGGAAAAATTTAGCGTGGCCGTAGACCAAAATTGTTGTAGTGTTATTTACTTATTAGTTACATTGTTAAAATTCCCCCTTATTATTTACTTTAATTCACACATAGTTACATTGTTAAAATTGACAAGGATCTTGTGAAAACAAATTTTATTTTATTGCTCTGATGAAGTTAATACACTTATTAGTATAGTATTAGAATTGTTATAAGTTCTTATCTCATATTTATATATTTTTTATTATTATGTAATATTTATTTTTTTTAAATATATTTTTAAATTTGATTAAATATTAAATTGTTAAACTATATATAAAAATATTATTTAAAATATGCAACTTGAATTTTTAAAAAATGAATAATTAAAAAAGTAGAGAGTAAATATTCAAAAATAAAATAAATTATGATATGTTTATAGAATTAAATTTTTTTATAATGAACATGAGCAAAATTAGTACTAGCTAATACTATATCATAGGCTAGTAGACTAAGCTAATCTCCACTACCTTGCTTCATCGCCACTTCCACTTTGATAAATAATCTAAAGCCAAAGGAGAGTACTAACGAAGACATGCAATGGCGAAGCTGTAACGGAGAAGATTAATAGAAAGCTGAAAGAAAAGAATCTACTTTAATCATCATCATCATCATCTTGATAAACTAAGGTGAGTATCAATGTATCATCATATACTAATTAATTTCATATACAACGAATGCCATTAGATTGCATGTTTCAATTAGATATATAGCATTTGGGTATATGTTGATCAGTAATGATTCTTTGCTTTCTAAATATTTTGATTAATATGACAAGATGATATGCATGCATGCATCATCGGATTGTTTTTTGATACTTGATAGTGTTTGAAAATGCAGAAAATTATTAGGCTATTGGAAGTTGTTTTATAAATGGAATCTGTTAGGCCTAAGAAGACTCATAAGGCAAAAGAGGATATAATCAGTAAGCTACCTGATTCACTTATAACTCACATTCTCTCTTTGCTCCCTACAAAAGACGCGGTTCGGACAAGTGTGTTATCTAAAAGATGGATAGAAAACTGGACATTAATCACCAAGATAGATTTTAATGACACTGTATTTTACATTCGCAAGAGAAAGAAATCACGTGGGAAACAAAGCTTCATAAACTTTGTCTACAGAACTCTTGTTTTGACTAAACTTTACCGCACGGTGGAAAGTTTATCTCTTTTCCTCACTAACAACGAGTATGATGCAACTATGGTTAATACATGGATCTCTAGCATCCTGAATCGGAGAGTAAAAAAACTTCATATTTGCACCAATTTTGAAGTGCCTTTCTCTCCTCTTACATGTCACTCCCTTTTTAATCACTCCTATAATTTAGAAGAATTGGAGTTGGAAATGTATTATTGTACTATCAAAGTTCCTTCTCCCCCAAGTTATGGTTTTTTCAGTTTTGGAAATCTAAAAGTACTCAAATTGTATGGAATTATATTTATCATGGACAGATCCTTACGCATTAATTTAGGAACTTTGGAAAAGTTTGAGATAAAAAACTGCTCTTGGTTAAGTGCTTATGATGTCACGCTTGAAGCGCCTAGACTTGAAAGTGTTGTAATAGTACAAGGCCTTGAGGCAGTAACTCGCGAGCCACGTAGCTGCACAATTAATTTTTCTGCATCATGTATGAAAGAATTCACTTATAAAGGTTTTGGTGGTATATCACAACCCATTGTTCTCTCAAATTCATCAGCCGCCCATTTCGCTTCTATTAAGATTAGGTTGCATACGGGTGGGAGTGATGTTCAAGAAACTGGATCACGCGCTTGTCTCCTTCTCAAACAATTTAGTCAAGCGAAGCGTATCGAATTTCAAGGATCAGAGGTAAGATCAAATCATTTGATTCATTTAATAGTCTAATCCTGAATATGTTGGTGCCAAGTATTGAATATACAAGAAATATAAAAGTTAGTTAGAGTTTCCTAGAAGGTAGTTAGTTTGTTGATTCTCTACTAACTCTCTATATAGCATCTCATGTATGCATTTAGCATCTTTTATCAATTGGTCAATAGTTCAATAAGAATTTTAAGGATTTTTTTTCTATTTATCAAGCTCTCGAACTTTCTTATGGGACGAATCGCCATTTCCTTGATCTTGTCATATTGTTAACCATGAGATGGAATTTAGAACTCGTTATCGGTTTATAGCTCTTGCACAAACAATTTAAGTAATATACTAATATCTAGTAAATAGTGGCCCACTATTGACTAGTGTTTTTCATTTGATTTATGAAGCTACTATTGTTTTTCCAATACAAATAAGTTTTCGGAATGTTTTCAGGTTCTCCCACAGACAAATATGACTATTCTACCAAGATTTGCAATGTTGAGCCATTTGGATCTTGGTTCTGTTAGTGGTGAAGTTCTGTTGAGCTTACTTCAAAAGTCTCCTATTCTCAATACTCTAGTTTTAAAGGTTGGTAATTTTCATTTATTACACTTAAAGCTGTAATCTATATTTTCTCTTATCTGGACTTTGTATGGTTACTAATCATTAGGAAATATCAAAATTCGACCAAGAGCTTCTGAATTCTGCTGCTGTGCCCGAGTGTTTGGCATCAAGTCTCCAAGTTGTGAAATTTGGAAGGGTCTATGGATCCGAGCATGAGTTGTTTTTGGCTAAATATTTTATGGAAAATGGCGCAGTGCTTGAGAGGATGAGTTTCTGTATTCTTAGTGCATGGCTGAGTAAATCCAAGGCCATTGAAGAATTTAAGGAGAAGTTGTACGGTTTTAAGAAAGGAGTCTCTTTTGCTATACTTGAATTTTATCATTAGGATACAGAAGCAAGTATTTCAGGTTTACAATGCTTCTTTGGCTCATAGTATAATATGTTATGGTGTCTACTGTCTACAATGTTTCTTTTGGTTACAACATATGGCGCTAAAGTGTAATTTTGTACCTACAAAGTAAGTAACTGTCTACAGAGCAGCTAGTCTGTCTTTAGTATTTTGTTCTACAAAAAGATGTAATTAAGACAACCTATGTTCTATATTTACCAGAAATTTGATGTTATTTTACATGATGTGTTTTTCTTAGAAATAGAATTTTCACTTTCCAATTCTGTGATCATCTGATATTCAAATGGTTTTCAAAAATGGACCATGATCATTTGATAACAACCTTTTGATTCTATAGTTGATCTCAGACTATATCTGCCAGATTTTGCTACTACTGGCAAATGGAAGACGGAGACATCATAACATCATCATGGTTTGTGCTTTTTACGACCATGTTGAGTCGGTACATACAGAAGCAATCAACAACAATGTTCGATTTAGAGTATAATGCAAAACTTGGAGATTTTGATTTAATAAGGTTTGTGGATCATGCAAAAGGTGCACAAACAACAGCTTAAGCAGGGCCAGGGACTACGATTTAATAAGGTTTGCGGATCATGCAAAAGGTGCACAAACAACAACTTTAGCGTGAACTATTGGATATATGGCTCATGAATGTGCTATCACTTGAAGGGCTAGTAATGAAATAGATGTGTATAGTTTAGGAAGCTTGTAGAAGAAAAAAAAAAGTACATATTAAGGCTCAAGAAAATGAAGTGCATATTGTGGAGCAGGCTTTTAATGAGACAAGCTATTCAAGTGGTTAATTTTTAACCTCCTCTTCCTGTTCAAGAGCTTTATTTAGTCTTGTTCATAGGAAAGTATATTCCTTGCTGGAGCTAAATTGGATGGGAAAGTATAAAATTAGAATTTGTTGCGGTGATTCAGTAGAGACGGGCTAACCTGCAAGGTTAACATTCCGACGCTTAAGTGAGTATGAGATAGAAAAGTTGTATTTGAATGAAAAAATATTTGAATATCTGTGAAGTGACGTGCTTTCCTCTTTAAATAAAAATATGGTTGGTAATTGCACGCATGTGAAACAACATGAGATGTGGTCAGTCGTTGGATTGATCTAGGCAGTTAGCATAATTTTCATGTGAAGGATTTTTTGCTCTAAAGAGAGAATTGGTCCACCTGCTCTGGATTCCATGTCTCGCTACTCCTTCATTAGGCTTTTGTCTTCTAGGTCTTGTGGGTGGTTAGAAACAGTTTTTCCCCAAGCCTTTTTTCTCCTTTATAGGGCGAGGATTTGTGACACGCGTCTTTACTCAGCCACTGAATCCTGGGCATGAAAGTCCTAGATGGTACGTTGTCATTCTTGGGAATAGGTGCATTAAATGACATTCTTGTAAGATGTAATGTGATACTAGGAATGTCTGACACTTATCTAGTGCTAGTTAGGGATGATGTTTCTCCATCTTTAAAGTACTTAAGTGTTTCTGAACTCTTTTCGAGAAGATCTCAACTGTTGGTGGTGCAGGGTAGATCGTACTGTCCTCAATGCCTCCTCAATGCCTGAATAAATTATAAAGGGTTTTTGAAACATCATTTTACCTTTTTTGTTGTTAACTGTGGAACCATGTTTTATGGTTCATTGATCAAGAAAGGCTTATTGAAGATGAACATGCTTTTGATGATGACAACTAATCCTTGATACCAACCAAAGTAAAGCATAAAGCGGTTAAAGATTCAACCAGATCAATACGGCTTGACAAGTGGAATTCTCTGATGATGGCATCTAAATGGAATATAACTCAAGTCTCATCTCAAAGTAAATCTCAAGTAAGAGTCTACAAGAATGAAATTATCTGATAAACCATGAAGTGTGTGAAAGCTCGTCCAAGTACGCTTGCATGAATAAACACTATAAAAGCACAAGGACTTTGTTGCAAAGTCTATGGAGAACCACACAACATAAACAAATTTTCAAACTTATTTCTCTTAAGTAATTATTTTCTAAATTGCCTAAAAGTCGTTCCAGCTGAGTTGGGAGTTGTAAGAAAAGCTCTAGATTTTTTTTTCTTGCCAATCGATTGACACTTCACTTAATTGATTGGGTTAGTGCAAAAGTACGCCCTAAGCGATTAGGAGGGTATCTTAATGATAGGAAACGACTATATATCCTTTCTCGTCTTTTTAAATTTAATAATTGATTATTTTTATGTCAATCAATCAATTGGTATATGTGACAATCTATTGGCTCATTAATTCTGACACCAATTTTTTTTTAATTTGTGCCAATTTTATAAATAGAGGTCATTTCTATTGAATGAGATTATGGAGGAAGAAAACAGTCTAAAGGGAGGTTAATAGACTTAAAAACCAAAATTCAACCGATTTGTGTTGCACTTTCCATTTGATCAAAATGCAACCTTACACCGGTACACGTTTAAAACATCACAGCTGTTTTGTTGCACTTCCCATTTGATCAAAAGAATTAATTTTATTAAAAAAAAAGTTTCTAACAATTGAGTTTATGTTTGAGGGCGAACAACCTTAAAATATTTTTCATCATAAAAATATCACATAATATTTTGAAACAAATATTTTTATAAAAACATTATTCAAAATAGTTTCACATTTTAACAATATTTTGAAATCAAATATTCGGAAAAAATCATAGCAAAAGAATGAAATGTTTTAAAAATCATGACAAATTATTTAAATTAATTTTTAAAAAGTTTAATATCAAAAATATTTAGTATTATAAAAATTATTTTTAAAAAGTTTAATAAACTTACCAATCAAAAGAGTTTCTTATTTGGAACATGACATTTGCATGAAAAAAGAGTAACCAGATACTCAAAACCCTTATGATAAAAGCAAAAAAAAAAAAAAAAAAAAAAGAAGAAGAGAGAGAGAGAGAGAGAGATATTTAGAAGTAGTTATTAAGTAGAAAAAGCATGTACATGGTTTACATAAAGAACAAAGTTACTTGGCCATTATAGCATATTCAGTTCTATAATATTTCATTGATCTGTTTACAATATCCATCTCTATTATTAAATAAATAAAACTAAAAAAAATACATATTGTAAAAACAAAATGGAGCCACATATGATTCAGAATGTAGAAGCTCAAAATTCAGCTTCAAAAAGGTTAGTAATCTTGTTGATACATAGTCTTGTTTAGAGTTTTAATTTGCGAAGCTTATCACGCGATGCAGCTACTTTATTGTATTTGCGGTAGTGTCTGCAACCGCATTATCTTGCAATTGCATTGTGATCATATATCGCAACAAATATGACGGCATCACCCACTGCACTCAAAGTCATCTTAAATTTTTGGAGGTTCTAAGTAAGTTCGTTATGATTCAACCGTGAAAAAACAAAGGAGATTTATTTTTTCACGGTTTAACCATGATAAATATTTTATGAGGTCCTATTTTTTTTTGACAGACGATGAGGTCCTATTTAATCACGGTTAAACCGAGACATATTTTAGATTCCGTGCAATAATTCAACTTGCAGTTGCACTCCCTCAAAAACGGTCCACTCCAACCACAATTTAAAAAGATTGCTTTCATTTACCTATATCATATGATAAAAAATTTCAACTAAAACTATTAGATTTCATGTAATCAATTCAATATTTTTTCTTTCTTTTGATATCTTGTTAAGGCTAGTAGGTAAGGTGGCAGTTATAACAGGTGGTGCAAGAGGAATTGGTGCAGCCACAGCAAAATTATTTGCCGAAAATGGAGCACATGTCATCATTGCTGATGTTCTAGATGAAGAAGGAACAAAAGTTGCTGAATTAATTGATGGACTCTACATACATTGTGATGTGTCCAAAGAATCTGACATTGAATCAGCAATAAATCTTTCAATGTCATGGAAAGGTCAATTAGACATAATGTTCAACAATGCAGGAATTGCAGGTAGAGTTGTTAGTGGAATGAGTCATATCTTCATTAGGGTTTATCTGTTGGTGAACATTACAGACATGAGAGTGTGTTCTTTTCAAGGTCTCATATTCAAATTCGGCTACAATAACAACATATACGCTAATTAGTCAATTTATACATAGTTTTGCTCCAGTAACTTAAGTGCTAGTACGAATTAATATGTTGGGTCAGATCATACAAAATTTTGATTTGACGACTTAATTGCTAACAATATATGTGTTGAACACTTTAAGTGGTAACAATTTACGTGTTGGGTCAGTTCATCCATAGTTTTGATCTAGTGACTTAAGTGCTATCAGTTTAGATATTGTGAAGTAAATGGTAAATATTTACGTGTTTAGGCAGTTCATACAGAGTTTTTCACTGACGTACTAATAATTTGTGCGTTGAGCAGCTCAAGTGCTAACAATTTATGCGTTTGGTCAGCTCATACAAAATTTTATTATGATTTTAAATGAGCACGGCGAAATTGGTCTCCTGAATTAATCGGTACTAGGGCTAGATACCACCGTGCTTTAAAAAAAATCTTGTTTTAGGTGATCGGTTTTAAATAAGATGAAACCAATACTAAAACTAATAAAGGTCGTGTTTAGATCGGAACATGAAAAAAAAACAAACGAAGTTAATTAATTTGGATCGAATCTTCGAATTCGTGTGGTTTTATTTGTTGCAGGCTTTGAAGGAAGAAGCATAACAACACTTGACATGGAAAAGCTAACTCATTTACTTTCAATCAATCTCTTTGGAACAATCCATGGAATCAAACATGCAGCAAAAGCAATGATCAAAGGAAAAAAAGGAGGCTCAATCATTTGCACCTCAAGTGCAGCTGCCACTATAGGTGGATTTGCTTCACATGCATACACAATGTCAAAATCAGCCATGGATGGACTAATGAGAAGCGCGGCGTGCGAACTAGGCGTCCATTTGATTCGCGTTAACTGCGTTTCACCGCACGGCGTTCCGTCCGAGATGCTCTTGAATGCTTTTAAGTGTTTTGGTGAGGTTGATATGACTAGTGAACAATTGAGTGAGTTTATTGGTATGAATGCAAGTTTGCTTAAAGGGAGAGGTGCAACAACTAATGATGTTGCACAAGCTGTTTTGTTTTTGGCTAGTGATGAGTCTGGATTTGTAACTGCTCATAATCTTTCTGTTGATGGTGGAATCACTTCTGGAAATAGTGTTATGAGTTTTATATATCAAGATCCTAAGTGAAGAAAAAATAATTGGGAATAAAGTTATATATAGGTTGTTCTTAAGTTAATACTTTTAATTAACCTATTTTAAGATATATAGTTGTTTGGCTTCCATGTAATATTCAATAGTTGAGAATAATATATAGGTGAATTATTCGTGGTTTATATTTTTTATTTTTATACGGAAAGTGATAATAGCTACTAGAAACTCACACACATCAGGATTCAAACCTCATTGAAGACGTTCAATCTAACAATATCGATTTCGACCGATTGAGATGGGATCTGTGAACTTTATGATGTCTTTTAATATATTGTCACTCGGTCATGCAATAGATGCAATGCATATATTGCAGTTATTACGGCGTGAATTTTAATTGAGATGGATTTAAAATACACCATTAAAAAATAGTTAATGTCAAGATTTTTCTGAATTAAATTGAGTTTTAGAGTTTTAAATTTTGATTTTTTGACAAAAAATACTTTAAAAAATTTGGGCAAAATAGTTTGATGCGGTTCATAATGTGATTGCATCTGATGCATAATGCAGAGACTACCGCATCAACAATATTGTGACAATAATTGCAGTCATGGACCCCAATTTAAAACCCTGAATACTATAGTAATTGATATTTTAGAATGCTTTGGCCTTTCATCTTACATCTTATTACATCATATTTAGTTGTTATACATGTAAATGATTCAATGATCTACTAGTTCCACTCTTTCAATTGTCTTCTTGTTGCATGTTCAAGGATAAAGGATTGTTATAAACACATTTTTGACTTAGTTCCATTTTTAAAAGTTTCAATCATGATTAAAACACATAAATATAAATTAAAAAACACTTGATTATTCTAATATATATATTTTTCATTGATCAATGAATAAAAAGAGAACTAAATCATAGTTCTCTAGTCTAAACAAAGAATTATTCACATGACTCCTAATAAGGAGCAACAAACTAAATTAGAGCATCATTTCATACATAATGCCCTAGAAAACAAAAACAAAAAAACTGAATAAAACTGCTTTATTAGGGTTCCTTAAGCTTTAATGCTTCACTTCTGATTCTGGTTCAAGCCAGTTGCATTCTTCACAGCCTCAGCTGCTCCCTGTGCTGATGCCTTCACCTGGTGACCAGCCTACACAAAATAAAACAAAAATACCATAAAATAATTTTACACTGACATAATGATGATTTTTTCGTAGACGAGACGAGACGACAGTGTAAAATTATTTCACATGCAGATCAAGTATATAATAAATTTTGAATTCAAACCTCTAGAGCAGTTTCTTTTGCAGTGTGAGCAGCATTGCTAGCCATGTCCATCAAGTTGCTACCCTTCTCTTGAGCTTGGCCCTGGGCCTGTCCAGCATGATGGCTCAAGCTCTGCTGAGCCTGTCCAGCTTGATGGCTCAAGCTTTGCTGAGCCTGTCCAGCTTGATGGCTCAAGCTCTGCTGGGCCTGTCCAGTGTGATGGCTCAACTTCTCCTGAGCCTGGCCGTGGGCCTGTCCAGCTTGGTGGCTCAACTTCTGGGAATCCATTTTTCAAAAAAGTAATGAAATGAAAGTATTGAAGATTGAAGGTTGAAGAGTGAGATAAGATATGATAATTCAAGTTTGAGATGAAGGTTAATGTTCATGCACTATGATATTTATATGTGAGTTTCTCAAACTGTTACCACATGTTTAAGGTACTACGTGGAAGATTAATATTGTTTGAAAGTTTCTTAGGTTATGATGTTTTGTAGGAGAGACACTTTAAACGGTTTGACCAAGAATGTTATGTGGATGGTAATAACTTTTTACTATTCTTAGGTGTATGGTTGATAATTTGATGAATGGACATTTATTTATTTATTGAGATGTAGATTATAGTTTATAATTGGATAATATTTGTAAATAACATGTGCTGTTAGAAATCATTACCGTATTCAATTAAGGGGTGTAACTAGCAAAATCTTAGGTATAAATTGGTAACATGTCCAATTAGGAGGTGTAACTAGCAAGAGACTTTAGTGTAAAATAATAAAATATTTATTGATAGTGTTTATTTGGGAGTTGGTCCAATTTGATCTACAAGTGTTTATAATTTGAATTGCTACCACACCCTCGAGAAAAATAAAAATATCCCTAGAATTCGTAAATATATTTTCGGATGCACCAAAACACATATGTTCAGGAACCATGCTCTAAGTTTATGTTAAAAAACATGACGGAAATGCATCTTTGTATATATTTCGGGGATGCATTTTCTAGCGTTGTTTTAATAAAAAAAATGTAATAAATCCTTCTCCTTCCTCACTTATGAAAATACCAAACTCTAAGCCTCTCAAGTTTCTCAAACTCTCTTAACTCACATTTTTTCAACATCATCCAGCGAACTTCAAAGCTTCTTTCATCAACAAACCACATCGATCTACCATTTGGAAGAAAGACTTATTGTTTCACCCCATTGTCTATTGTTTGGTTAAATGTCAACCTTAAACTTCAGTTTTTCTTATATAAGAAGGGTTTGTGAGTATAACCTACTAAAGCAGTAACTTGCAGCTTTATCATGAAAATGCGGAAGACATCATAGCCATTAGGAACGGAACCTTGTCTTTCAGAATTGATAGCAACAACTTTTATGAAATACAACGCAAAACTTCATAGATCAAATTTGTATCTAAAGTCTAAGATAACTGATTTTAGGAGTGAAAAATAATTCATACAACATTATGTGCAATAGTGTCAAAGTCTTTCAGAAATAGAACAATGTTTTCAGATATCTAAAGCAACAACTTTTCTAAAGACAAGTCATAATATCTGAACTTTGAGTCATGACAACTAATCTCTATTTTTGATCTTTATTAGCTGATCTTGACTATGTCATTAGATTTGAAAGCAATAGCTCTTCTAACGAACATATATTGACATTTAATGTAGACTTATTGTCTGATCTTGAAGCAACAGCTTCTTATAGAATCATTTCTTCTGGAGACACTTGAGACTTCTGAACCAATAACTTCTTGAGAAGTACATAGGAGATCTTCTTTCTAGTTAACATTCTTAGAACTATTGATGTTTTTTCAGGAGTAGAAGAGAATAATCTTTCTGATGTGCCAAGCATATCTAATGATTCTTTAGACAACAATCCTGAATCAATAAGCATTTCTAATCTGCACCTCAAGAAACCATTAGAAACAAAAAAGTTTATATATAAAATATATGTGTTGTTATCATCAAAACATAAAGATAGAGAGCAGAACCAAATCTTGTTCTAACACTTTAGGATGATCCTTCACTAGGGAAGGTTCTAGAAGAATTCCTCAGGAGAAGGGGTTGTTGGGGAGCACTTCAGATGAGACTTTGTGAAGAAGTCTATTAGGGAAATTAATAAGCCTACTTGCTGAAATAAGCTTATTGGGGTTTGTAACTAGTTTAGCTGGAGAATGTTTGAAACACATACTCAATGGGATGAATGACAATAAAGGGATAAACCTAGTTAGAGAGTTTTCATCGACTTAGCTAGGGACTGATCTTGGATTTTTCAAGGGATCATGGACCCTTATGTTATGCCATGCATGCATATTTTTAGGGGTGTACATGGGTCGGTTTGGGTTGGGTTTGGCTAAACTTGATACCTAATCCATATATGATACTCCGATTTGGGTAAGGTAAAATAACTACCCACATCAATGGGCCGGTTTGGGCAAACCCACTAATTTTTGGGTTAGATTGGATTGGGTTGGGTTGTGCGTTGCCCAAATAATTTTTTCAGACTAAATGATAAGTCATCATATTTTTTCATAAAAATTATTCGATATTTTATCTTCTTAAAAAAATAGATATAACATTTTTTTAGTATTTCTTAGCATCACAAATTAATAAATGATAACATCAACTAGTAAAAATTATCATAAAAGACTAGCAACAAACTAAACTGACATAAAATTGTATTAACATTAAAATAACCAAAGGGTGGAATATCTAAAATTAGTCAAAATCATGGTTCATTAAAATAGTAATTATTCAAGAGAATAAAATTGCAACAACTAAGTTATTATTCATCAAAATTATTAAAATTGTAAAAATAAATGTTTGATTAGTGGGTCTGTGGGTTTTTTGGGTGTGGGTGTGATTTTGCCCAAAACCCAAATTTTTTAATGGGTTTTTAAATTTTTAAACCCATATCCATCCAATTACTCAATCCAACCCACTTTTATGGATTTTTTGGGTGGGTTTGACCGGATTTTGTGGGTTGACCCAACCCATGTACACCCCTACATGTTTTGCTATGAATGCATGTTTTGTTATGAATGTATGTTTTTCTATGTATGTTTTGAGTTTGTATAGCGTAATACTCCGCGCTCATGGATATGTTATGTGTGTCATGATGCATGAATTAAAATTTTGGTAGTCATTCAACTTTGAATGATTTTTCTTATATGGGAATTCTGATTTCCCGACACTCATTTCGAACTTGACGATCGTTGACGTGCGATCAAGGCTCGCTCAAGCATTCTGAAACTATGAGGAGAACTTGCCCCTCTATTGCATGTCTTGCCCCTACTTATAGGGTTTTTGCCTGAAAAGGAAACTGGATCCTACCACACTGTGATATGACCTTGATATGGTCTACTCTTAAGTTTAAATCTTTGAAGGTCTACCGCTAATCATCGGGTCCATGGAGGTGATTTGACATAGGTGGGCCAATTCTTGGAATGATTTTCCCCTAATGAACAAGGTCTTTAGGTGATATGCCTATTAGGATTTTCCCCTAATTAGAAGGATCCCTAGGTGATTTGTCCCTAATTAGGAGCATCTTGAAATGGTTCGCCTTTGATCAGACCATTCCTGAGATTTCCATTTTTTAAAAGTAATTCTAACGCGATGCTCATGCAAGTTTTGAAATAAAAAATTGTTATTGAAAACATATATGGTGTGTACTATGGATAAGTAGAATGAAGATGTGATGGAACAATGTGGTTGGAAATGATTTAACAAATATTCAAAGTCAATTTAATAACAATTTTGCTGAGTGTAATTCCATAGTAAACCTAGCTTCAACTGGGTTTTTTAAGGGCTGTAATGTGACTTAGTTCACAATTTAAGAAACAGAGTATATAAGGCTTAAATTTTAATTTTAACCCAATCATTCTCCTTTGATGTTCTCCACTCCTAAATCCAATTAACTCAACAAACACATTCAGTCTACAAGAGAATTTTGGCAGTCATGATGATGGAGGCATGTAGAACATGTGAGACCCTTAAATTTCTCAAAGTTAGGTACTTCGAATTTTGGAGGGAGAGTCACATATGGAACCAAGCAGATCTCGGGAGCATCAAAGTGTAGCTTCCCTTAGTGTAGTCTGAGACTTGAACTGACAACCTTAAGATCAACATATGTTTGCTCCTTCTTGTCTTCTTCTATCCTATCCACTTTTCCACTTTTCTTGAGTTGCTCTACTGCTTGATCAAGATTCCTCTTCAGACGGTTCTTCTCACATGAGACTTGATTAAATTTTTTCTCTAAGTCTTCTTTTTCTTTCTTGAATTGAAGGATAGTTGCATTGAGTGTATCCGCTTCTTCCATATAGATAAGAACTGCCACAAGCACCCTTAGTACGACTAGACGATTGAGGGTAAAAGATAGCTTCACTTCTCAGACCCTTTCTTTAATCCACTGAGCATAGGGTATTGCAACATCATTTCTTGGACTTTTTAGAGTGTTCGTACTTTGATTGATCCTTTCTCAGCCGCGAATAACCCTTGCGAGTTTTGGATCTTCAACAGTTATGTCATATAGAATAAAGGCTTTTAATGATGTGTCTTTGGGTTTGAATGCCAAAGGATAGCCAAGTTGCCTGATGGCTATAGTTGGGTTGTAATTTAAACACCCCCTGGAGCCTATGAGAGGCACATTAGGAAAACCTCCAAAATTGATGATCATACTTTCTCAATTGAGGGTATGAGGGTACCATATGATGGACTTCTCGGTGAGCGAGACCAAATACTGAGACCAGACATCCCTACTCATAACACAAACCGCAGGCATGCTCTTGGAGATATGGTAAATAAAATACTTATAGAGAAACGATGTACAACACAACATTATACCCCCTCCTTTTTATGATGTAGGTGAAAGGTATAATATACATCAGCAAGGAGGGTTGTTGTAAGGTCTTCATCTTCAACTTTTACTGCTAAGAACACACTTACGGCCATTAAGTCAACAAAATTCTCTTAACTAGGGAAGAGTACCAAACCAAAGATGAGGAGAACCATGATAGTATCCAAAGAATCCCATTTCCTAGCAGTTGTAAAGCCAATGACCATTTTCTCTCGGTATCTTTTAGGAAACCCTTGGAAGTTACCTTGAGTCTTAAGATTAGTTTCTAGGTCAGAGATGTTGATGTCTAAAGCTTTGGCCATTTCCTTTAGTTTAGAAATTTGTCCTACCTTTCTGCAAGGATCACTTGTGGATTTATGATACTTTATGATCTTGTAGAATTCTTCAATGGTAGGGACTAGCTGAAAGTCTTGGAACTGGAAGCACCTCAGTGTAGGATCATATAATTGTGCCAAGATTTTTATAGCTTCCTTTTGGACTGGGATGGCCAAAAGGTCTAGGATTTTTCCATACTTGCAGGTAATAGCATCCCTTTGGTGTTTGAAGCAACTGGAAAACTCATCGAAACAAAACAATGAAGTCGCCATCGAACATCTATTTATCCTACGCTAAGGAATGGAAAATATCGAAGAAAACCAAATAAACAAGCACAAGTCTCAGAAAACAGGTAAGGGAGTCGGTTGCGCGAGGGGAAGGTACTAGCACCCCTCACGCCAGTGGTACTCCACAGTATCCACTCTTGCTAATTTCTAATCTAAGGGTGTGTGTGTGTGTATCATGCAATGTGCTATTGGAAACATGCAATGGAAGGATAAACAGATAACAGGAACATGAAAATAGTATGCAATCAAGATAAAGGAAAAAGTCGAACAAAACAACAAAAAAAGAAAAGTTCACTCGGTAGGGTGTTCGTACCCTGTGCCTACGTACCTCCAATGTGCAACGGAGAAATCAGAGCACCGTAGTTCAGCTCAAAAGTTTCTGTTTCTATCTCGATTCGCGTCTCCTAGAGAAACGGAACCGAGCACCCTAAGGGAGCATGCAAAAAAGGAGCATCTCAAAGATCCTAGCAGACATGACATGTGAACAGGCATCACAGATAAGAACAGGCGAACATGCATCGCAAAGATATCATACGAACAGGCATCGCATATAGAAAGACAAACATGTAACAGGCATACACGAATGTGAGTGTGTGAACCGGCATCACAAGGATATCATACTAACAAGCATAGCAGATAAGGAGATAGTGAACAAGCATCACGAATGAAAATGCGAACAGGCATCACAAACAACATGTAACAGGCATACATGTGCAGGTGTGTGAACAAGCATCACAAAGATATCATACGAACAAGCATCACAGATAGGAAGATAGTGAACAAGCATCACAAAGATATCATACTAACAGGCATAGCAGATACAAAGATAGTGAACAAGCATCACAACCATATAGCATACGATCGAGCTCCGCTCGATAATCGAACAAACTACCGAAGTAGTGATCAAACAAATGCATAACAATGGCACACAAACGAGCTCCGCTCGTAAAGCAAACAAACTACTGGCACTGGCCGAGTAGTAGAAAAGAGGTCCCGCCATAGCCAAGGGGAGCGAATCACCCGAGTCAACCAAGCATTAGACCTCGCGAAAATGATCGGGCCATAGACAAGAGGAGCGGGTCCCTCTCAGCAACCAAGCCGTCACGGATCCAAAAGGAAAACGGTGCGTGCGTACACCGAGCATCAACGTCGAGCGACGCGAGCTATAGGAAATGCGGGGGTCCGATTGCATGAACCCTTTTCCTGACATACTCGATAACAAGATCTTGTGCTGATTGCCTCAGATTGATTAAAAACTTACTTGATAGAGTAATCAAACGCTTTTGTGCCCCCGAAGGAGATCAAACTTTGAGATATTCTTGATTCAACTCAACGGAGCTCTGAAGACAACCTGTCCTTTGGGAGGAATAAATTTTTCATCTGATGTTCATGATGGAAACTTCCTTGATGTCAAGCACTTGTTCATATGCAAAGAATGTTTATTATGAGAAATATAATTCTAATGCAAAGAGTATGTTTGTCTCGAAGTTAAAAGAAACTTTTTGAAAGGATGTCGTAACATCGATTTTTTTTTGTTAAAGAAAGATGGTGCGATACCAACTCAAGCGTTTAGCAAAAATCCTAGGAGTCAGCTTACCGTATTCTCGTGTATAGTTTGCTTTCGAATTAACCCTGCTTCAATTAGGACTTTTAAGGGTTGTAACGTGGTCAGGTTCACGGTTTTAGAAAAAAGGATTTTTAGGCTCAAATTATTTGGTGCCCACCCCCTTCATGATATTCTCCAGTCCTAAGTTTAGTTAACTTAACACGAGCGTTCATCTTTCCAGAGGAGCTTGAGATAGTTGAGGAGTCAAAGAGGTCTTATGGACGCGACAGTCACTTTACCTTTCGTTTTTGGTGTCTGATCACACGACTTTGTTCCTTTGATGAGGATTCTTATTTTGTAATCCTTGCTTTGCTTTCGCTTTTCTCTTTTTTTCCTAACTTTTGCCTGGACAAATTCTCTTGAATTTTGATTCGGATGTCCAGCGGGATGCCCTAACTTTTGCCTAAGTCACATGCTTTCAAGCTATTGACTTAGCGGGCTTT
This sequence comes from Vicia villosa, assembly GCF_029867415.1. Taxonomy (NCBI): domain Eukaryota; kingdom Viridiplantae; phylum Streptophyta; class Magnoliopsida; order Fabales; family Fabaceae; genus Vicia; species Vicia villosa. The sequence continues at coordinate 18,003,486 of NC_081185.1, forward strand.
TCTTCTTTTTTTTCTTTTCTTTTTGATTCATTCTTTTCTTTTGAACAAGTCATGTGATCCTGAATCTCTGATTTGTTGGAAGTGCATAGTGACTGCCAGAGTCATTGATTGATGAAGAATTACCATTGTGGTATCGTCATCCTTTGACCTCATGATATGAGGGATAACCACCGCAACTTTGATGTTGGTCTCAACCTCCTGAGGTGAGGGATAATTTTGATGTCTCAACCTCCTGAGGTGAGGGATAACCATTGTTGTATCCTTAGGTGCACACTCCTGATGAATTTTGAATGCTTGATCAGGTTAACTGAATGCTACCCGCCCCTGGGTTAAAAATAAGGTTTTTTTATAGAGAAAAGACACTCCTACTTCGAATGCTCAGAAGGGTTGACGAAGGTCTATCTCCCTTATATCTCCAGTGTTTGGGAATTTGAAACAATGCATGTACATCATCAACAAGATTCTACTCAAAAGCATACCATTTGAGGTTTCTCGGTATTATGTTCATCATTCTCCCTACGGAGTTATCATGCTTTATTAACAAGAGTTGAGTATCACAAAAAGCAAAGAAAAACATATAAGAGCAAAAGCGACTGGATTTTTTCAAGACAAACATATCCAATGCATTATTATTATTATAGTTCAAAAACAAACAAGTTTTGCATGCAAACAGTATTGAACAAAACAAGAAAGCTTAAACATGAATATGCGTGATGATTCAGCAGTTTCCAATGTTGAGGAGATCCTCTCCGTATGGACTTATTGCTTCAAAAAAATCCGCTGAGTCGGAGGAGAACTACAATTATGGACTTCAAGTGCGAATGTGATAGCTTTTGATTCAATCAGGTCTTAAACCTTTTCTTTGAATGGCTTACAATCTCCAATCGGATAACCAAGTTCCCCCATAGCGGAAAACATCAAGCGTTACGTCAGAACACTTTAGATCACTTCCTGGAAGAAGATTTCGGAAACAAGAATTGTAAGTGTTCAGCTTTGGGATTTGAGTCGTGCAAGTGGTGCACAAACTCAAGATACAAGGCGTCTTGCTTATCCTTCGGTCGGGAGCCCCAAACAACAGCGGCTGGAGTTTGTGAATGCTTTAGGGATTTGAGTTGCCAATGATGCGAACTCAAGAACACGGAGTCTTGCTTATCCCTCGGTCGGGAGCCCTAAATACAGCGAATGGTGTTCGTGAATGCTTTAGGGATTTGAGCTGCCAGTGATGCGAACTCAAGAACACAAAGTCTTGCTTATCCCTCGATCGGGAGCCCTAAATATAGCTGCTGAAACAGAAAACCCCATCATGAATGGAGGAAACTTGTATTACTATCAACGAACAACAATAACCTCTGACGCTTGGCTATCAAAGTCATTACTTGGAACACACAATAGCTGTTGCGAAGGAAACCTCTGACAGTACCAATTGCAAGTGATTTTCATGAGTTACTCCTCGAGTAAGAACAAACATTCTACTTGCAGCAGATGAAATGGGATTGACCAATAGGAACCATAACGAATAAACTCAAACATCTTTGAATCGAGCAAGTCCTAGACTTTTTGTACCTCAACACCTTGTAAGGCTTGGCATTATGTGAAGGATAGAAAAACACTTAGAAAGGGGGGGATTGAATAAGTGTGACTTTAAATCTTGGACGATAAAAATAAATTGCACAATTATTTTTATCCTGGTTCGCTGTTAACGAAGCTACTCCAGTCCACCCCCGCAGAGATGATTTACCTCAACCTGAGGATTTAATCCACTAATCGCACGGATTACAATGGTTTTCCACTTAGTCCGCAACTAAGTCTTCCAGAGTCTTCTGATCACACACTGATCACTCCAGGAACAACTGCTTAGATACCCTCTAAGACTTTTCTAGAGTCTACTGATCAACACGATCACTCTAGGCTTAGTTCACTCCTAAGACTTCCCTAGAGTATTCTGATCAACACGATCACTCTAGTTACAAACTGCTCAGCCAACTGCTAAGACTTCCTAGAGTATACTGATCACACGATCACTCTAGTTCCTTACAACTTAATGTAATCTATTCAAGAGTTTACAAATGCTTCTTAAAAGCGATAATCACAACTGTGATATTTCTCTTATCGTTTAAGCTTAATCTCACTAAAATATTACAACAGCAATGTAGTGAGTTGATGAAGATTCTGAGCTTTGATTGAACAGCGTTTCAGCAAGTTTGATATTCACAGAATAGATGTAGAAATTGGTAACCTTGCTTCTCATCAGAACTTCATATTTATAGGCGTTGAGAAGATGACCGTTGAATGCATTTAATGCTTTGCGTGTTCCGTACAGCATCGCATTTAATGTTATACGCTTTTGTCAACTACCTCGAGCCTTGTTCACGCTGTGTCTACTGACGTAGCCTTTAGTAGCTTTTAACGTTCCTTTTGTCAGTCAGCGTAGTCTGCCACCTGTACTTCCTTCTGATCTGATGTTTGTGAATACTACGTTTGAATATCATCAGAGTCAAAACAGCTTGGTGCATAGCATCTTCTGATCTTCTGACCTTGAAGTGCTTCTGAGCGTGATACCATCTTCTGATCTTCAGTGCTTCTGATCTCATGTTCTTCTGATGCTTCCATAGACCCATGTTCTGATTCTGCTTCGACCATCTTCTGATGTCTTGCCAGACCATGTTCTGATGTTGCATGCTGAACCATTTGAGATACAACTTCTGAGCGCTGAATTATGCGTACTCTTTATATATATTTCCTGAAAGGGAAATTGCATTGGATTAGAGTACCATATTATCTTAAGCAAAATTCATATTATTGTTATCATCAAAACTAAGATAATTGATAAGAACAAATCTTGTTCTAACAATCTCCCCCTTTTTGATGATGACAAAAACATATATAAATGATATGAATTTGCGATCAGAAAGAGTAGACGGCAAAAGACAAATTACACAGCTATAGCATAAGCATATGAATATGTCTCCACCTGAGATTAACAATCTCCCCCTGAGATAAATAATCTCCCCCTGAAATAAATACTCGAAGAACTTTGATAAAAGACTTCCCTGATTATTTCGGTAGAGACGATCATATAAGCTTCTGCCTTCAGAGAATTCATAGCTTCTGACTTCTGCTTCCATTGGACAGCTTCAGAACTTGAATTTCTTTAGATCCTTAGAACACTCACAGCTTCTGATTCCTGCTTCCATCGTGGACAGCTTCAGAACTTGAATTTTTTTGATCTTCAGAACATTCACAGCTTCTGACTTCTGCTTCCATTCAGGACAGCTTCAGAACTTGAATTTTCTGGATCTTTTTAGAACATTCACATCTTCTGATTTCTGCTTCCCTCGGATAGCTTCAGAACTTTGAATGTCTACCAATCATCACTTCATGCTAGATTTGTATCAGAACATTGTTGAATGTACCAGAGCATCATCAGAGCATCTCTACATCCTGAAATGTTACAGAACAAAAACTAAACGACAAAAGTCAGCATGAACGAGTTAGAACATAAAATGTATGTTTGAACACATTATATGTATCAGAGCCATATAGGCTGAAATAATGTATCAGAGCAAATAATGTATCAGAGCCATAACATTATATGTATCAGAGCAAATAGAATTTTGTCAGAACAGGATAGACAATGATATTCAAATTCTATTATCAGTGCTTCTGATTCATTCTTCTTTCTTGCTTCTGATCTCTGAAGCTTGACAGCACTCAGCTTGCTTCAGTTTCCATGGTTTTGCTTCTAGTGTTTGCTTCTGAAGATTCACTTCACTTCTCTGTACCTGCAAAACACTTAAACCATGTAGAACTTGCAGTTCTTGTTAGTGAATGTGTGGGAGCCTTTACCCAGCAACTGATAGATTAATCAAATCATTTATCATTTATCTTCTCCCCCTTTTTGTCATAACATCAAAAAGAAAATTTAAAAAGATTCAGATGTATAAAACGACAAATAGAATCACTGGAATGTAAATCAAAGAAACTTTTCATTGATAATCAAAAGATATTACAAAAGGTTCCTATGTTTAACAAGATGAGAAACATTCCTAGCAAATACAAAGTAGAATTTCCAAAGAGGAAATGACTACAAAAATTAAAAAAACAACATTCGGTCAAGAAACTCAACATAGAAGTTGAGCATATCTTCCTACAACTCAAGAAAGTCTTCTGTCTTTGGATGAAAGTTGATAACAACATCAAAGAAGGATCTGACTTGAGAGGTATTAGAAGAGCTATCCCGAGATGCACAGAGATCTGTCGCCTTTGAGTCATGGAGCTTCAACAGACTTAGAGTGAACGCTAGGTTTTGAGAGAAGAAATGAAAAAAAAAAGAAAAAAAAAACGAGAGAGAGAGAGAGAAGAAAAAAAAACTTTAAGAGGAAAACAGAGAGATAGGAAACCAAAAACCATTTTGAAGAGTATTTAAAAAGAAATAAAATGAAACGAATGAAGAAAAGCATTTAATGTTACGTGACGTGAGGAGAGATAATAAAGACAAATGAGGTGACTAGCACAGTTACCTATGGTCGGTGTCCCTTCAACTGCACGCACGTTTATCCACGAATAGTAACGACAGGTTTACCATCCCGAGATAAAACGTAACAGCTGTTTTGCTTTAAAAGAGGTTCTGAATCAACTTAGACAATGAAACGTTAGTAATAACCGAATCATAATTTCTAAAAGATTTCAATCAGAACTTCTGACCAAAAAAAATGTTCCACATTCATTTCAGAAGATACTCATACATGAGAACTTCTCATCTTCTCATTCTGGGCATAAATCCATACTGATGTTCTTCAGAATGAACTTAAACCTATCTTCAGCCAGGGGTTTTGTAAAGATATCAGCCCATTGATGGTCTGTATCAACAAAGTTTAAAGATATGACACCCTTCTGAACATAGTCCCTTATGAAATGATGTTTAATCTCAATATGTTTAGCTTTTGAATGAAGAATAGGATTCTTAGATAAACATATAGCAGAAGTATTATCACAGAATATAGGAATGTTACTCTCAGATATCTGATAATCTTCTAACTGACTCTTCATCCAGAGCATCTGTGTACTACAACCAGCAGCAGCTACATATTCTGCTTCTGTCGTTGATAGAGCAATAGTTGCTTGCTTCTTGCTGTACCAGGAGATCAAATGACTTCCAAGAAATTGGCAACTTCCTGAAGTACTTTTTCTTTCAATTCTATCTCCAGCATAGTCAGCATCGCAGAATCCTACTAAGTTGTATTCTTTAGATTTTCTGTAAACTAAGCCAACATTAGTAGTACCTTTCAGATACCTTAGAATTCTCTTAACAGCAGTTAAATGAGATTCTCTAGGATCTGATTGGAATCTAGCACACAAACAAACACTGAACAGAATGTCAGGTCTAGAAGCAGTCAGATATAGAAGAGATCCAATCATACCTCTGTATAACTTCTGATCTACCTTCTTACTTACCTCATCCTTACCTAGGATGCATGTTGGATGCATAGGAGTTTTGGCTTCTTTGCAGTCCAGAAGATTAAACTTCTTTAGAAGTTCCTTCACATACTTGGTTTGGTGAACATATGTTCCTTCTGATGTTTGATTTATTTGTATTCCAAGGAAATACTTGAGTTCTCCCATCATGCTCATTTCAAACTCAGCCTGCATAGACTCAGCAAACTCCTTTCCAAGTGTAGCATTAGATGTTCCAAAAATAATATCATCTACACATATTTGACAAATTAAAATATCCTTTTCAAAGGTTTTACAAAAGAGAGTAGTGTCCACTTTTCCTCTAGTGAAACCATTATCTAGAAGGAAAGAACTTAAGCGTTCATACCAAGCTCTGGGAGCTTGCTTCAATCCATATAATGATTTCTTTAGTTTAAACACATGATTCGGAGACATAGAGTCTTCAAAACCAGGAGGTTGATAGACATAAACTTCTTCATCTATATAACCATTTAAGAAGGCACTCTTAACATCCATTTGATAGAGAGTGATGTTATGTTGAGTGGCAAAAGAAATTAATAGACGAATAGATTCTAACCTGGCCACTGGTGCAAAGGTTTCTGTATAATCAATCCCTTCTTGCTGACTATAACCCTGAGCCACCAGTCTGGCTTTGTTTCTTACCACTTCACCTTTCTCACTGAGCTTGTTTCTGAAGACCCATTTTGTACCAATTATATTGAATCCATCTGGTCTAGGAACAAGATCCCAAACATCATTCCTTGTAAACTGATTCAGTTCTTCTTGCATAGCAATTATCCAGTCTGGATCTTCTAGAGCATGATCAACAGAAGTTGGCTCGATCAAAGATACAAGACCTAATTGACAGTCTGCATTGTTCTTAAGGAATGCTCTTGTTCTGATTGGATCATCCTTCTTTCCAAGAATGACATCTTCTGAATGACCAGAGATGAGTCTGGATGATCTTCTGACAGATGGTTCTTCAGAAATACTTAGATCCTCCAGAGAGGCTGATACTTGATCTTCTGGTTCTTTGCTTCTGAGGAGCTCTGCTTCTGATGCGTTGCTTCTTGGCTCAACAACTTCTGATATATCAATATCACAATCTGCAAAATTATCAAACTGCTTTGGTTTTTCAGAACCAAGCTTATCATCAAACCTGATATTGATTGATTCTTCTACAACCAATGTTTCAGTATTGTATACTCTGTAGCCTTTTGAGCGTTCAGAATATCCAAGAAGGAAACACTTTTGAGCTTTGGAATCAAACTTACCAAGATGATCTTTAGTGTTCAGAATAAAGCATACACATCCAAAAGGATGGAAATATGAAATGTTGGGCTTTCTATTCTTCCACAATTCATAAGGAGTCTTATTTAGAATAGGTCTGATAGAGATTCTATTCTGAATATAGCATGCAGTGTTTATTGCTTCTGCCCAGAAATGCTTAGCCATATTGGTTTCATTGATCATGGTTCTGGCCATTTCTTGCAGAGTCCTATTCTTTCGTTCTACAACCCCATTTTGCTGTGGAGTTCTAGGACAAGAGAAATCATGGGCAATACCATTCTCTTTGAAGAATTCTTCAAAGGATCTGTTCTCAAATTCACCACCATGATCACTTCTGACCTTTATGATTTTACACTCTTTTTCAGATTGAATCTGAATGCAGAAATCAAAGAACACTGAATGAGTCTCATCCTTGTGTTTTAAGAATTTTACCCAAGTCCAGCGGCTATAATCATCTACGATGACTAATCCATATTTCTTTCCTCTGACAGATGCTGTTTTGACTGGTCCAAACAGATCAATGTGCAAGAGTTCTAATGGCCTTGAGGTAGAAACAACATTCTTAGACTTGAATGCAGGTTTGGAGAACTTGCCCTTCTGACATGCTTCACAAAGAGCATCTGATTTGAATTTCAGATTAGGGAGTCCTCTGACCAGATTCAGTTTGTTAATCTGAGAAATCTTTCTCAAACTAGCATGACCTAATCTTCTGTGCCAGACCCACTGCTCTTCAGAAACAGACATAAGACAGGTCACCTTCTGACTCATAAGATCTTGCAGATCTGTCTTATAAATGTTGTTCTTCCTCTTGCCTGTAAATAGGATTGAGCCATCCTTCTGATTTACAGCCTTGCAAGACTTTTGATTAAAGATTATATCATAACCATTGTCACTCAATTGACTGATAGATAAGAGGTTATGAGTTAATCCTTCTACAAGAAGTACATTAGAAATGGAAGGAGAGTTACCAGACTTTATAGTTCCAGAGCCAATTATCTTGCCCTTCTGATCTCCTCCAAACTTGACTTCTCCTCCAGACTTAAGCACCAGGTCTTGGAACATAGACCTTCTTCCTGTCATGTGTCGTGAGCATCCAGAGTCCAGGTACCATGACATGTTGTGCTTTGTCCTTCTTGCAGCCAAGGATATCTGCAATAGGAATAATCTTATCCTTAGGTACCCACATTTTCTTGGGTCCTTTCTTGTTAGATTTTCTCAAGTTCTGATTGAACTTGGGTTTGACATTATAAGCAATAGGAGGAACAGCATGATAATTTTTAATATGAGTTTCATGATATTTCCTAGGTTGTGTCACATGCTTCTTGGTGTGTGTTATGTGAAAACTTTGTGCATGTGAAGTGTGCCTAATATCATGAGAGTGGCCATACTTGAACTGATCATACAATGGCTTGTATGTAATTTTCATTTCATCAACAGGTTCAAGTTTGTATGGGGTTTCACCCTCAAAACCAATGCCAACTCTTTTGTTTCCAGATACGGCATATATCATAGAAGCTAGCTGACTTCTGCCAATACTTCTAGATAAGAACTTCCTGAAACTTAAATCATATTCTTTCAGAATATGGTTTAGACTAGGAGTGGATTTCTCTGAATCAGAAGGAGATCCAACATTATTGGATAATTTTAAAAGTTTTTCTTTTAATTCAGAATTCTCCAACTCAAGCTTCTTTGTTTCAAATTCAAATTGCTTTTTCAGCTCTTTGTATTTGAGACTAATCTGAGACTTGAGTTCCAGAAGTTCAGTTAGACCGGAAACTAACTCATCTCTAGTAAGTTCAGAAAATACCTCTTCAGAATCTGATTCTGATGTAGATTCTGATCCGTCATCTTCTGTCGCCATCAGCGCACAGTTAGCCTGCTCATTTTCTGAATCATCTTCTGACTCATCCCAGGTTGCCATAAGACCTTTCTTCTTATGAAACTTTTTCTTGGGACTTTCCTTCTGAAGATTTGGACATTCATTCTTGTAGTGTCCAGGCTCATTGCATTCATAGCACATGACCTTCTTCTTGTCAAATCTTCTTTCATCAGAAGATTCTCCACGTTCAAATTTCCTTGAACTTCTGAAGCCTCTGAACTTCCTTTGCTTGGTCTTCCAGAGTTGATTTAGCCTTCTGGAGATCAGGGACAGTTCATCTTCTTCTTCAGATTCTGATTCTTCAGGATCTTCTTCTCTGGCCTGAAAAGCGTTAGTGCATTTCTTGATATTTGATTTTAATGCAATAGACTTACCTTTCTTTTGAGGCTCATTTGCGTCCAGCTCTATTTCATGACTTCTCAAGGCACTTATCAGCTCTTCCAGAGAAACTTCATTCAGATTCTTTGCAATCTTGAATGCAGTCACCATAGGACCCCATCTTCTGGGTAAGCTTCTGATGATCTTCTTTACGTGATCAGCCTTGGTGTATCCCTTGTCAAGAACTCTCAATCCAGCAGTAAGAGTTTGAAATCTTGAAAACATCTTTTCAATGTCTTCATCATCCTCCATCTAGAAGGCTTCATACTTCTGGATTAAGGCTAGAGCTTTAGTCTCCTTGACTTGAGCATTTCCTTCATGAGTCATTTTCAAGGACTCATATATGTCATAGGCCGTTTCCCTGTTAGATATCTTCTCATACTCAGCATGAGAGATAGCATTCAGCAAAACAGTTCTACATTTATGATGATTCCTGAAAAGCTTCTTTTGATCATCATTCATTTCTTGCCTTGACAGCTTCACGCCACTGGCATTTACTGGATGTTTGTAACCATCCATTAGAAGATCCCATAGATCACCATCTAGACCCAGAAAGTAACTTTCCAGTTTATCTTTCCAGTATTCAAAGTTTTCACCATCAAATACCGGCGGTCTAGTATAACCATTGTTACCGTTGTATTGCTCAGCAGAGCCAGATGTAGATGCAGGTGTAGATGTAGACTTTTCACTTTCATCAACCATCTTTTAAATGAAGCGTTTTTCTCTTCCTGAATCTTTTCTAAACACGGTTAAGTGCTTGCACCTTAGAACCGGCGCTCTGATGCCAATTGAAGGATAGAAAAACACTTAGAAAGGGGGGGATTGAATAAGTGTGACTTTAAATCTTGGACGATAAAAATAAATTGCACAATTATTTTTATCCTGGTTCGCTGTTAACGAAGCTACTCCAGTCCACCCCCGCAGAGATGATTTACCTCAACCTGAGGATTTAATCCACTAATCGCACGGATTACAATGGTTTTCCACTTAGTCCGCAACTAAGTCTTCCAGAGTCTTCTGATCACACACTGATCACTCCAGGAACAACTGCTTAGATACCCTCTAAGACTTTTCTAGAGTCTACTGATCAACACGATCACTCTAGGCTTAGTTCACTCCTAAGACTTCCCTAGAGTATTCTGATCAACACGATCACTCTAGTTACAAACTGCTCAGCCAACTGCTAAGACTTCCTAGAGTATACTGATCACACGATCACTCTAGTTCCTTACAACTTAATGTAATCTATTCAAGAGTTTACAAATGCTTCTTAAAAGCGATAATCACAACTGTGATATTTCTCTTATCGTTTAAGCTTAATCTCACTAAAATATTACAACAGCAATGTAGTGAGTTGATGAAGATTCTGAGCTTTGATTGAACAGCGTTTCAACAAGTTTGATATTCACAGAATAGATGTAGAAATTGGTAACCTTGCTTCTCATCAGAACTTCATATTTATAGGCGTTGAGAAGATGACCGTTGAATGCATTTAATGCTTTGCGTGTTCCGTACAGCATCGCATTTAATGTTATACGCTTTTGTCAACTACCTCGAGCCTTGTTCACGCTGTGTCTACTGACGTAGCCTTTAGTAGCTTTTAACGTTCCTTTTGTCAGTCAGCGTAGTCTGCCACCTGTACTTCCTTCTGATCTGATGTTTGTGAATACTACGTTTGAATATCATCAGAGTCAAAACAGCTTGGTGCATAGCATCTTCTGATCTTCTGACCTTGAAGTGCTTCTGAGCGTGATACCATCTTCTGATCTTCAGTGCTTCTGATCTCATGTTCTTCTGATGCTTCCATAGACCCATGTTCTGATTCTGCTTCGACCATCTTCTGATGTCTTGCCAGACCATGTTCTGATGTTGCATGCTGAACCATTTGAGATACAACTTCTGAGCGCTGAATTATGCGTACTCTTTATATATATATCCTGAAAGGGAAATTGCATTGGATTAGAGTACCATATTATCTTAAGCAAAATTCATATTATTGTTATCATCAAAACTAAGATAATTGATAAGAACAAATCTTGTTCTAACATTATGATCAGCTGCCCTCAGAATGGAACACCGAGTATTGTCATCGAAATCAGGAGTACAGTCTGTGGTGAGAAAGACCAAAGCACGAATCTTAGCCAACTGAAATTTCAACAAGCAGAGAAGCAACTGAACACCAGGAATTGGGATAAAATCAGCTTGTTTCTCATACTCTTTATGTCTCTGTTGACAAGCTAAGGCTACTAAAAAGGAAACTCCAGTAGGAGGAGGTGACTCGGGATACGGAGCAGAACCTTGAGAATGAGAGGTGCCTTTGCAAAACACTTTTGATTATTGTCTGGCAGAAGATTCTGGCGAAGTCACACAGAATTTGTAAGTGCTTTAGGGATTTGAGCAATGCAAATGGTGCAATCTCAAGACAGAATGGTCTTGCTTATCCCTCGGTTGGGAGCCCCAAACAACTTCAAAGACTTGTAGATACTAACATCACGACCAGGTTGTAGCAACCTGCCCTAAAAATTAAACCTTAGAGTCGCCACCTATTCTACCAGGGCGAATAGGAAACTCTACGTAGTTAAGAGATTCGGGTAAGATTATTATAATCAGGTCAAGGGAAGGTGTTAGGCACCCTTAACCCTTTCCTAAGGTTTTGAATTGAGAGGCGGAGGTTTATGGCTAAAATTGTTAAGATTCAATAGCTGAAGAAATGAAAAGGGTGAATGGTAAAATTCGAACCTGATGAGAATTTTGGGGAAGGGGACTCGCCTTGTTACCAAGTGCCTACGTACCTCCTTATGGAGGATCAGAGTCTACGTAGTTCGGGAAAAGGGTTGTACGCCCTTTGAATTTGATATGATATGGTTTGAAGGCTTTTTGAGTTGCCTTATCGTAGTTATGATAATTCGTAGTTTTTTTTGAAAGTATTTTAGGATTGGGCGTACAACCCTGATTTTTAATATGTACTATTAATTGCAATGAACAATAGATTTGATCACCATAATTAATAGATTAGTAGTGTATTATTACCAATTCTAATTGATAGGTTCAATTATCACTAATAACAAATGAATATGTTTTAGAGAATTAATTATTTAATTTTTATCATTATCCCTCGTAATTGATAGATTCGATTATAAATAATAATGAATTTTAGAGGAAAAATAGGCTAATCATCGCAACCAATAAGATGGTTGAAACCCTTTAGCCAAATAAAACTTATTTTTATTTAAATAAACAAATATTCAAGAAATCGATTATTACCCATCACGATTAATAGATTTAATCGGAACGAATAATAAATTAAAATTTAACATTTATAATATTTTAATTTAGTAAAAGAATTTTAGATTTATAATCATATAAATAAATATTAAAAGTAATTTAAATGAATATTTAAATAATTAAAGAAATAAGGATTTTTTAGGGTTTAGATTCAGTATGATAGTCATTAGGGCTCATGGTATAGGGATTAGGCCTTGGGCGTTGGATCTAAGTGGTTAGTGAATTAAAGGGCCAGATCTGAGGGTGTATGGTGAGTTATCTGGCTGGCAGCGCATGGGATCAGGGAGTTAAACATTTTATTAAAAATAAGGTTGGAGGGGAGGCTCGAACCCATGACCTCTCCCTCACATACACGCTTCATCACCACCCCAACTGAATTATTTAGTTGTTTAACATATGCATTTAATATATTATATGCGAAATCAAGAAACATCACGGAAAACGCGCGCAAATTTTTAAACTGGCAAACCAGGTGATGACACTTCATCATCTTCCCCAAACCAACCTAATGACTATCATATTCAGTATGATAGTCATTAGGGCTCATGGTATAGGGATTAGGCCTTGGGCGTTGGATCTAAGTGGTTAGTGAATTAAAGGGCCAGATCTGAGGGTGTATGGTGAGTTATCTGGCTGGCAGCGCATGGGATCAGGGAGTTAAACATTTTATTAAAAATAAGGTTGCAGGGGAGGCTCGAACCCATGACCTCTCCCTCACATACACGCTTCATCACCACCCCAACTGAATTATTTAGTTGTTTAACATATGCATTTAATATATTATATGCGAAATCAAGAAACATCACGGAAAACGCGCGCAAATTTTTAAACTGGCAAACCAGGTGATGACACTTCATCATCTTCCCCAAACCAACCTTCAAAAGCTCTGTGATTTTAGCTACGATTTAGCTACGAGTACGTTCGTAGCTTTTTGACCTGGTTAATAGCGATTAGCATTTACCTATCAATAAATATTTCGCACCCCCTCAAAACGCTTCGTCTAGACCATACGAACTCAATCCTACCCTTGTTTCAACCTAATTTTAGCCCTAACAAAAAGCCCCAATTTAAAACTCATAAAACCCTAAACGGTCAACAATGGTGGATCATGCCACGAATGCCCAGATATTCAACTAAAAGTCAAGAAACGTTTAGAGCAATCATACAAGTCATAATATGCAAACAAATCAACATGAAGATGCACAAATTATACCGATCGATTCAAGATTTGGAATGACCTACCTCGGCTTATTGGAGATTGTTCTGGGGGTGTTGATGCTATGCAAGTATCCAATCACCTTCAGAATGCCTCGAGGAAGCTTTTGCAACCTTCAAATCTTGTTGAAACACCCTAATTCTTTGAAACCGAATTCAAGTTTCTTAGAGAATTTCTTTCCCTTGCACCTATGACTCTGACCAGAAATTCCAACCCTTGTTCATGTGTCCTATGTTCTATACTTATAGGGAACGAATTAGGTTACCAAAAAACAATCCAAAACCTTTTTGAATCTAATCTTGCCAAGCTTGGAAATTTGATTTAAATCTTGAATAGAAACCTTCTATTTTTGCCAAATCTCATGCCAATCTTTTTCACTCATTATAACATGAAATTACATTGCAAATTTGCAATAAATAATGATTGGAATTGATCAATATGAATCTTTAATTCAATTTTTGATTTTTTTTCCTTCAATTATATCACTTTAAATCATTTTTAAACGAAATAAAATTGTATAAAAATCAAAAAAAAGATATAATTTGTGGCACATGGTTTGGATAGCTTGTGGACCAATATTAAGTCTTAAAAAGATAGGCCCATTTGCAAAAAAAATCCAATTTGAACCTCTTTTATTTCACATTTTACCTCCAAAATTACCCAACTTTGACAAGGCATATCTCTCTCAATTTTTAAGCTATGAAGGATTTCTAGGACATTTTGGAAACCTCAAGAGGTCCTCTATAAGAAATTTGGAAAATATTTTTCATTTGGGGATTTTATCTTGATGATATGTCCTTTGACAAAAAACTGTTTTTGGTTGACTTTTGAAAAGGACCTATAATCGTTTGTACTATATCTTCCAAATGGAACATTTTTGGACTTGGCTTGTGAGAGGCAAAGTTGTAGAGAATCTAATTTCCTTCCAAATAGTCTTTGAGTGAGGAATTTCTGATGTTCCATGTGAAAGTTATGGCCAGTCAAAGTTGAGTTGACTTTCTCTTATAAAAAACCCTAATTTGAACCTTTTGAATTTGTTCATTTCTGAGTTTTTATTGATGAATCATGATCAACCCTTGATTAAATGATGGATATAGTCTCCCATACTTGATGTTGACCAAAAGTCAGGAGCTTTGACTGCACTTTGACCATGGCTGACTTTTTAGGTCAACCCTTCACTGGAGACCTTATTTTGTTAATTTCCCCAGGAGGGTACCAAACCCTAGTTTTAGGAGATCCTTGCTTAGGAGAATGCCTTGATGAAACTCTTGAGCTTTGAATCATTGTGAATGAAATGTGGAAGGAAAATTTTGGGGTATGACACAGGTGCCCCAGAATGGAACTCACACCTAGTGTCATCGTCATCAAGTAGAAAATGTGTAGACATCCACATAATACGGAGCTTAACCAGTTGCAAATAAAGCAAGCATGGAAGCAAATGAGCAAAAGACAAGTCTTCAAAATGAACCCCAACTGAGCTTTCTTCTCGGCAAAATCCCCACAAAGTTGTTCCATGACTAATCTCTGAACAAACAATACGAACAAGTCGAGTCTATGAGTCTGGAGAGAATACCAAGTCTGAACAAGAAATCCTCAATCCTGAATACCTGTTATGCATGAGATGTATGAGATGCATGACATGAATGCAATGCCATGTTCATTCGATTTCCAAGGAATCCTCATGTTTTGATTTTTGGCAAGCAAGAGATGGAAAAGCTCGGAACGAGACTTAAAGATATGATTCCTTGAAAATGAAAGGAACATGTATGCTAGTTATTTTTTGTACATCATTTTCTCAAAAGTAAATATGCAATGATGCAAGTTATTTTTTGGATCTCTCCCACCGGACATGTCTGGATTGTCTATAACACACATAGTACCAAGCCAAAGGTTCGGCCCCAAATAGTATATCATACGGAACACGGAATGTCAATCCACGAAACCAAAACCCATAGTCAACAACACACTGGAATAGAACACAGATTACCACTCGAACAAGAACCACAGTACCCCACGAACAGAAACCAATAGTACACTCGAAGAAGAACAGCGGTAACCCATGAACAAGGACCATGGTAACAACCCTTGAACAGGAACAGCGGTAACCCACGAACGAGGATAGCGGTAACCCACGAACGAGAACAGCGGTCACCCACGAACGAGAACAGGGGTAACCCACGAACGAGAACAGCGGTCACCAACAATGTACCTGTTATATGATCATTGATTCCCTCCCCACTCACGGGTAAAATCTAGGTCAAGGTAAGGTCATGAAACGCAGTATACGGTCCGCCAGAAGGTAAGCACCGTCACAGTGCGGATGTGGGTGACGATAATACCTCCGTTTGAAACCACTACTCTGCTCGTGGTCACATAATCCATCCCGAGGCGTACACCTCGAGACAAACCATGCTCCCACTCTGTCCTAGGGTTCCTATGGTTCACACATGGCCTGGGTATTGGGCCTTTTACCTCTTGTAACACCCACCCACCAATAGTAATCCAGACAATCCAGAATATGATGCAGAAAAGTAAAAGCGCACATAGAATGCAATGCAAACAGGCAAATATACAAAGCAGTAAAGCACCCAAAGATAAACACACAAGCGCTAGGATCGACTCGCTAAGTCCGAACCCGCAATAGGTCAAGACTTCCCCAGCAGAGTTGCCAGCTGTTGCCACCACTGCGACACAGTAATATATCCAGAATACGAATGCATGCAAACATAGGCACAATTATATAGAAAGCCAATTAGTAACACAAACGCAAATGCAAGAATATATACAATGATAAAAGGCAAAGGAACAACACACATATCCATAGAAAAGAAAGTAGACAAAAGCTAGGATCGACTCACTAGCTTCCCCAGTGGAGTCGCCAGCTGAAGTAACTGGAAAACTCATCGAAACAAAATAATGAAGTCGCCATCGAACATCTATTTATCCTACGCTAAGGAATGGAAAATATCGAAGAAAACCAAATAAACAAGCACAAGTCTCAGGAAACAGGTAAGGGAGTCGGTTGCGCGAGGGGAAGGTACTAGCACCCCTCACGCCTGTGGTACTCCACAGTATCCACTCTTGCTAATTTCTAATCTAAGGGTGTGTGTGTGTATCATGCAAACGTGCTATTGGAAACATGCAATGGAAGGATAAACAGATAACAGGAACATGCAAATAGTAGGCAATCAAGATAAAGGAAAAATTCGAACAAACCAACAAAAAAAGAAAAGTTCGCTCGCTAGGGTGTTCGTACCCTGTGCCTACGTACCTCCAATGAGCAATGGAAAAATCAGAGCGCCGTAGTTCGGCTCAAAAGTTTCTGTTTCTATCTTGATTTGCGTCTCCTAGAGAAACGGAACAGGCATCACAGATAAGAACAGGCGAATAGGCAACGCAAAGATATCATATGAACAAGCATCGCAGATAGAAAGACAAACATGTAACAGGCATACACGAATGTGAGTGTGTGAACAGGCATCACAAGGATATCATACTAACAGGCATAGCAGATAAGGAGATAGTGAACAAGCATCACGAATGAAAATGCGAACAGGCATCGCAAACAACATGTAACAGGCATACATGTGCAGGTGTGTGAACAAGCATCACGAAGATATCATATGAACAAGCATCGCAGATAGGAAGATAGTGAACAAGCATCACAAAGATATCATACTAACAAGCATAGCAGATACAAATATAGTGAACAAGCATCATAACCAATATGGCATACGATCGAGCTCCGCTCGATAATTGAACAAACTACCGAAGTAGTGATCAAACAAATGCATAACAATGGCACACAAACGAGCTCCGCTCGTAAAGCAAACAAACTATTGGCACTGGTCGAGTAGTAGAAAAGCGGTCCCGCCATAGCCAAGGGGAGCGAATCACCCGAGTCAACCAAGCATTAGACCTTGCAAAAATGATCGGGCCATAGACAAGAGGAGCGGGTCCCTCTTAGCAACCAAGCCGTCACAGATCCAAAAGGAAAACGGTGCGTGCGTACACCGAGCATCAACGTCGAGCGACGTAAGCTATAGGAAATGCGGGGGTCCGATTGCATGAACCCTTTTCCTGACATACTCGATAACAAGATCTTGTGCTGGTTCAGAAGCAAGCAACGCGTAGCGTGCGCTTACTGACGGACTCAATGAGACTGGGCGGGGGTTGATTGCTAACCCTTTCCGCGTGCCTTCCATGAGGACTTAACGGAGTGCCATATAGGACTTATTACACCGTGACTCCCTGCCGCAAAGCACAAATGTAAACACACCAACAAAAATAGAGCCTCTTTCGAGGGCTTGGCCAGATGAATGCCTAGGTCCTACTTCTCATGGAAAATATGATGCTGCATGCCTACCCTACTTCTCATGGCAAGATATGGTGCGCGGAAGAGTAAAAGAGACAAGGGGACAATACCGAACGGATAGCAAATCCTCAATGAGCTAGCAAGCGTAAGCAAAGAAGTCCGGAATACTTCACGTACCGAACGGATAGCAAATCCGCAATGAGCTAGCAAGCGTAAGCAAAGAAGTTCGGAATACTTCGCGTAAGCTAGCATCAAGAAAAGTCAGAAAGCAACATCGTGAAAATAAATCACGAGCGACATGTGGTGCGTATCAGACACAACCACAAAAGCAACCTGCAAGAGAAACACAATCCAGACAATACAGGAATATACATCTCAATGAATGAGAGATCAGATGAATCGATTGGAAATATGTTCGTGTCCCACAAATAAAGTGGAACACAACACAAGTCAAGTCGCATCGGAAGCGAATTCGTGTCCCACAAATAAAGTGGAATATGAAGCAAGTTGAATCACAATCGAAGGCTCTCTCGAAGTACCTCGCACATCTCAACAACTGAATCAGTAATAACAAGGAAGCACGCTATAGAAAATACTAACAATTAAGTCCTAAGTAAATTCTAAAACAAAACCTAACAAGATTAAATTATTTTTTATGGCATTTTCATCTAAAAGTTAGAACTAAACTATCTAACAAAACAATTAAATTCTAACAAGAAAAAGATTACATGTTTTTATTCATTTTTTTATCAATGCGAGTAATCTAATCAAACATAATATTTTTCATGGTATTTTATCAAAGAATTAGAATTAAACTAGGTAACAAAGCATCTAAATTCTAACACGAAAACATGTTTTTTATCATCTAAAACGAATATAGAAAAACAAAATCTAATTCTAACTAGAAAAAATTACATGTTTTTTTTCATTTCTTTTTTATCATGCAAAAAAAATCTAACAAAACATATTAGTTTTCATGTCTTTATACTTAGAAAATAATAGGAAGAAACTATGTACAAAATTCAATTTTAAACACCTAAGAAACTTGAATTCGGGGGTTCAGATTGAAAAGAATGGTGTAGTCAGCAATTCTGGGCGCAGGGCCCAATCAAAAGCCCAGGAATAGGTTTTTGGTTATAGTCTTCGGCAAAAAACAAGCACCATGGGCCAAGGGGGTGTAGATCCAGTATTTTCGTGCGGCCCAAGGTGTTTTGATTCCACTCATTGCAGATTTTATTAATCAATCTATCTCAATCAACACTAAAATCTAATTAAACCTACTAATTACCAAATTAAACTCAGATTAATCAAATTAAACAATAGAAAGGGGATTAGGGTAAGAAATTGTGACCCTTGGAGTTTACGTGAAAGACTCTCTCCCTCTCTTCCTCAACGAATCGGTGCGGCAGTATGGATCAACCTCCATCCCCGACAAGATTCTTCCGGCGTCATTCTCCATACTCGATCTTAACTCTCGATTTCACATCTCCGGTGAACAACCAAGGCGTCGTCGCTAAAAATCGCTTCCGAAGACGAATCCAGCCTTCAATCGCAGTGCAAACAGATATAACACCATAGGTTCCTCCTCATGTACGCGTCTTCGTCTTTTACTCTTCATTTTCTCCAGTTTGACATCTTCTTCTTTCTGTTTAAATGCCTTTGCGTGACACAATTTTAATGATGCGCAGATTGAAGACAGATGATGATTGACGATGTTGAGAAAATTGTTGTGATTGCTGCGTTGATTGTAACATCTCAAAATTTCTAATTTAATTAGTTTAATTTAATTTTAAATTAATTAATTTAGATTAACATTTTATTGGATTTATGTGGAAAGAAATATAAAATGTTAAGTGGTTGGGCCTTATGGCGGAATTAGTAATAAGGGGGTGTAAGTGTAAGGGAGCCCATCTCTAATTTTATGTTTTCATGAAATAAGGAAAAACAAGAGGGAACAGAGTTAGAACGTGAAAACAAGAAGTTGTGAGAAGAGGAGCTGAAGAACGTGAAAGAGCACCAAAGAGGGAGAAGACCCACTCAAGGATTTGACTAAGGTAAGGGGGGACTTCTCTGATTACCATCTATTATCGGGTTAGGGGTTAATGATATTGAATAGATGTAGGATTCGGGTCAATTGAGTCATATGATAGGTTTAGGGATTGAATCAAATTGTATGATAATTGATCTTGTGTATGAAATCTATGATATTGTGTGATCATGGCTTTGTTTGATGTGTAATTGATGCATTGTGATGTGTATTTCGTGGTATGTGTGCATTTCATTTCCTATTATTCGAATTGGTGTAATTGGAATGTGTTGGGAATGGTTGGAATGCTGTTTTCTGCAGAATTTGGGGTTGCAGGTACGCAGTAACCGGTTACTGAGAGCAGGGTAACCGATTACTGCAGTGTAAAGAGGAAAATATTGCTTGCTGAGAGTCGGTAATCGGTTACTGAAAGCAGGGTAACCGATTACCCATACAAAAAACAGGGGGATGTATTTTCTGGAAGTCAGTAATCGGTTACTGAAAGCAGGGTAACCGATTACCCATACAAAAACCAGGGGGATGTGTTTCGTGAGTCAGGGTAACCGGTTACTGGCCTTTGGGTAACCGATTACCACTGAAGGTTTTTGAAAAATGCAGAATTTTGTAAAATGCATAACTTTTGAACCGTTGGTCCGTTTCGCGTGCCGTTTTGAGCTAAACGAACCTTGTTAAATAATCTATGTGATGATTAATGATGTGATTGTGATTGAATGATGCATATATATATAAACATGCTTGATGATGATGATGATTATGATGAAATGAGTATTTGACGATGTTACTCATAGACTTGACGATGGTATAAGTATGTTCATATATGTTTGCATTCATTCATGTTCATTGGTGATACTGTATCCATAAGGGTGTGTTGGATCAGTGAAGGGCATGATTCCCATTGTGCGGAATCTGTGCCGGCAGGGCCGTATCTTGATGATGTTGGATCGGTCATGGGTTATTCCCATTTGACGAGGTTGGTACCACATGCATAGTGTCGGTTGCATTCATATGCATGACTTTATAACATGATTGGATACATTCCAGTGTTATAAATATTGATGATGTTGGTTGATTGCTTTGTGATGATGAAATTTGTCTGAATGTCTGTTTGTGAAACAATTGGGTGAACAATACAGCTATGATGTGTTATTGCCTTATAACCTTATAACATTTGTTAATTATGATGAAGACTCACCCTTACATGTTGTCATTTTCAGATTGAGGATAGCGGCTATTCGACTCGGTGAGGATTAGCTCATGAGTCAGTGGTTTGGTTAGCGTCAGGTGTCATGCTCTGATAGTTGTAACACTGGGGATGTGAACGTTTAGAATTTAAGTTTTGATAACTCTAGTTTTGTTTGATGTTGAAGGATTGGTTTTGAAATTGTAAAACTCAATCTGTTGAATTATTTCCGCTGTGTTGACATGAATTGGTTTGATTAATTGAGTTGCCTCAGTGAATGCATGACATAACTGAATGATGTTTTTAATTTATTTTGAAATTGTGGCACCCTTATTTCATGTACTCTGAATAAAATTATTTAATTGCCGCGGGGTTTAGAAGGGTGTTACATTGATGTCAAGCGAAGATTCGAACGAAGATTACAAGATGAAGTGATTCGGTGATGAATGATTAGAGATTTTATGACGAGGCTTTTTCTGTGTATGAATTTTGTGCTGAACGAAGAAATTGATTCTGTTTATGAATTTTTCTACAGGATTGGTTGAATCGTGTGAATATTGAGGATGATGAAGAGAGGTTCAGAGGAAGTTTGAAGGTTTGAGATGGAGAAGATGATGAAGGTGATGATTGATTGGAGATGAAGGTTAGAGTTGAAGAAGATGAATGAAGTTCTTGATGTTGTGAAACTGTTGCCGAATCGAAAATGAAGAGATGGATCGATGGTAGATTGAAGGTTCGATGATTGTGGAGAGCAATAGAGGATTAGTGATAGAGGTGAATCGAGTTTATGTGAGAATTCGAGATTGAAGAGAGGTGTGAAGAAGAACGAATCAATGGAGGATCGATGGAAGGTTACTGAGTGGTGATTGATGAATTGTGTTAGAGTTTTCTATTGATAAGTGCCAAATTGTAGTTATTTTATGTATGTAAATAGTGATACTTATTGATGCTTTTTGTTAATACTGTTTGAATAATTCCCCGTTTTTGTGTAAATTCGTATACTTTGAGTTTTATTACGTTTTTATTTAAATATGTACCGTTTGATAGTTTTGTTGTATTTTTGTAGGTTTTTCTTCGTTTTCGGAGCCTCGAGGAATAAAGTGTCGAAGACACGGCTGCGGACGCGTTTTTGAAAAATAATTCTATTGTTCTGGTGTAGCTCGCGTCACGCGCAGGAGCTCGCGTCGCGCGCTGAAGGTGAAAAAGAAATAATCCAGGTAGAAGATAGCTCGCGTCGCGCGCTCTGCGAATTCAGTTTTTGTATATATAGTTTAGAACAGATTTTCTAGGGTTTTTATCACCCATTTCCCCCTTGGAGTGGCTCTGATCCATTTTTGGTAGTTTAGAGGTTTAGGAAACACCATTGGATGCTACATCATGTGGATTGATCATGGATTTGTATCGATTTTATTGTGACGGTGAGATTTTTCCGGTTCATCTTCTTTCTTCCCTATGTTTCATTTCAATGGTGGGTTTGTATGTATATTTCTACTCTTCTTGTATGTACATTTGTCGATCTTGGTATCGTTTATATATTCGCTTTACAAATCATCATTGTTGTTGTTCTTGATCTTTTTGCTTAAATGTTCTGGATTTGTGTTGTCTCAGAAATGGACACCGTAGATCTCGATTAGGAATGATAACTGTTAGTTTCTAGATTTCAGAAATGGATTTAGGGCTAATGACCGTAATGGGTATCGAATTTAATGCCTCTGTGTTGTTTGTGTCGGTTGAGACATCGCTGATGTGAATAATGCGGTTGAGCTTTCGTCGGTGTTTCAGACATGAACACTGATGTGGCGTCTCAATTGATGTCTGGTGATTTTTATGTGTATTGTGAGTCTGTTGCGATAAGATCTTCATGTTTAAGTATTAGACGGGTAGAACGAAATGCAATTCCATAACTAATTCTCTTAGACTATTAAGATTGTTTATTTGCTTTTATTTACCTTTCCGCACCCAATTCATGAAACTTAGAACGCGAGATAGTCAAACGGCAGTTCTTCTCACCAATCTCTGTGGACTACGATACGATATAACCTATATCACCCAGTAATAAATAATACCTATTACTTTTTGCTTGCCGCTTTACCGCACCAACATCTATTCTGAAGTTTGTTACGTTTCCATGAGTTTGTTACAAGTGAGCGAGAGTTTTCTTACGACTCTCCTCTCTTTGATTTCTCGTTCTCGTTTTCTTTTATTCTCTGTTATGCCTTTTTCTCCTCCGATTTTTTGTTCTGTGATTCTATTATATCTCCCTCTGGATTTTCATGATGCTGGTTTTGGTTTATTTCTTGTTATGCTGCAGATGCAATACCGTTTGATCCGGTTCAGTGGGTTTTTATGGAATCGGTTTCAACTTGATATGGAAAGGTCTTGTTCACGTTGGTCACCACCACTATTAATCACCACCTCATCACGCACATCCATATGGGTACTAAAATGTAGCTCATGGTTGTATGGTTTTGTGTAGCTCAGTATAGATACTGGAATCGTGTAAAGGGTTTCTGGATTTTAGACTTTCTTTTAGTGTAATTCTTGTAATGGGCTTTGACTTTAGGAATGGTGTGTTGTATTGAATTTATGAATGGATTTTGTATGGATAGGATTTTTGTAATGAACCATGATGGGCTTTTTGTAGTTTGGTTTATGGAATTGGATGTATTTTATAATGCATATGTATTGAACATTTGTAATGACTTTTGAATTATGCCTTATCCTTGCAACTTGAATTAATTCTCGACAAGTCATACGCTTAAGAACAAACCGATTAATCATGAACACAAATCTAAATTCATGTCATTAAGTAGCCCCGTGAATCAACACAACTTTATGCACCATACTCGCACTAGACTCGCACTAGAAAGTGAATTAAAACCTTGCATATCATCTTTGCTCCTTAATAAAATCTTAGTGAAAATGATTTGTTCAAAGACCCTTTTAATCCCCACAATAGTCAATGAAATAAACCCAAGTTGTCAGCACAAATAGGATGCGTTCTCACTTCATGATCCATTATAGAACTCCACATTTAGTACCCAACCCCTGAATGAACTTCACTTGAATAACTTGTGTGTCACGACTCATTCTTTTACAATTCACCCCACAAGCTCTTGACTTAATGATCTTAAAGCAATAGAAACTCTTAAATTTTTCTTTGATTTTTAAGCGACGAAATAAACGTCTTTCATAACTTATAGCACAGATAAAGAGGGCAAATTTTGGGGTGCAACAGTGTTTAGTCAACCCTTCGCTGTAGGCCTTCAGGTTTTCCATGTTTAACTCTCTTGTTGGATTCCATTTATTTTCTTTTTGAATGCCTAGCAATAACTGATTTTGTCAAGATTCCTTGAAATGAATGGATGGAAAAATATTTTAATGATATGATGATGCAAGTGTTTAAGGTCAAAGATAGATAGGTAGGGTTCCATGAAAACAAGACCTAAATAAGGGAGTCTCCCCATGACAGGCTGATTCTAAATTTTCTACTACCCAATTCCCCTCACATGTAGGTTATAGGATTTTTGGATAAGGGATCATAGAGTCATATACTTTACCCAAATTCTAACCACGGTTAGGGGTTGGCCCTACCATGGTTATCCTTCGGGATAAGTCTCATCTTCGTGGGACCTTAGTACCGACCCTTGTGGATTGATAACATAAGGTCACCATAGGTGAAACGGGTTCTAGATAAAGGTTCCCAAAGTCGTGGACCATATCCAGATTATTAACACAACGAGGGTCGGGGCTCCACTGTGAAGACGAGTCTGAAATGATATACTCAGAGTGGAGTCTTCATACCAATCAATGAGGTGGATACCCCCCGATTAATATGACATGACCACTGTTAGAGCTTCACATAGAAAATGATTCCCAACCAAGGATAAATATAAATAATAAAAGCAAAAAAGGTAAATAAAGGCAAGAAATAAAAAGAAACATAAACAAAAACACAAAAACCCTAAAATAATATGGTAGGGTGGACTCTCTTTCGCAAAAGTCCCCAAGAGAGTCGCCAACTGTCGCGGTCGGAAAAATTACAGAGTCGTCACTGTATTTAATTTATTCCTAAAATATGGGGAAATAATGATAAAACCTTAACGAGTGAGGATAAGACGGTCATCACAAATGAATATGGGTTCGGGAGTCTGTTAAGTGAAGTGAAGGTGTTAGGCACCCCCTCACATCCGTTGTACTCAACGGGAACCTTCTCTAGCCTAGGGTAAATGTGTTTGTCTAAGGGATGTTTGCCTAATTATATATTTCTTGATTTTAATTATATAAAATGAAAAAGAGTATTTACACAAGGTTAAATGGAAAAGAAGTTAGCTAAAGTTAGTTAACTCGTATTGGTTTCGCAACCTTGTGTCAACGTATTCTCATCGAGTGATGAGAAAATCAGAGTCTACGTAGTTCGAAGTTTTATTGGTTGGTTATTTTTATGGAACAATGTGAGGTCACCTTCGAGGATTAAACATATGCTTGTAACTTGCTCGCACAGTGGAGACCTAAGCATTGTTTTGTTCGCATTTACGGGATCAAATTATTCCTTTTGAATTAGGAGATCTTGGTTTTTGTTAAGTTAGATGAAAAAGAGAATTTGATTGGTTAGATATTTTTTATTCTTTTGAGTTTTATGGTTAATTGAGAAAATAAATTTGATTAAAAGGAAATTTTTTTGAATATTTGAAAGTAAAAGGAATTTTTTTTGTGATTTTATGATTTAATTAAAAAAATTAAAGCTAAGCTAAATTAAACCGAAATAACTTAAAGCCTAATTAAACTAAATAAAAAAAACTAAGAACTAATTAGGATTATGGAACTTAAAAAAATAATTAACTAAAAAATAAATTAAAATAAAACAAATTAAAACACATGATAAAAGAAATAATAAATCATGAAAATAGACATGAGGTGCGGAAAGGAATGGGTTTGGTTGTTATGGTTTTGCTTTTCAATGTGTCTTTTTTGGATTTTAATTTTTTATAACTAAAAATTAGAACTAGATAAAATTAAAAAAACTAAAAAACAAGAAAGAAAAAAACCACATTATATTAGTTAAAAACAAATTATTCGGATTAAAAAGATTCATAAACAACAAAGACTAACAAGCAAGGTGGTCATGAACCATGACAACTAGTATCATAGTCAAAGTTCAAACAAAAATTTGAGTATGCAAACAAACCAACATTTGAATTACAAAACTCAAATTTACATCAAAGAAGATGAAGTTACCAACCTGGAGTGCCGTGACACAATAAACTACTTCCTCCCTTCTTTTCTTTATCTTCTTTGTGCTCTTCCTTTTCTCCTTTGGTGCGGAATTTTCTGCTTAGATTGATGGAGGGTTTATTGGTTTTGTTGTTGTTCTTTAGTGTGAAGAGCAACAACTTTTGGGACTGAATTTATGAATTGTGGATGATGAAATTTTTTGTAGAAAAGAGGTCTTTTATAGAAGAATTTTAGGGTTTGAAATTAAATGTGATTCAGCTCTTTTTAGCATGATTTGTAGATTGAGATTTGTTTCATGTTTTTGAGGTCCAAGTTTGTGAAAGAAAGAAAAGATTGTTGGACTTGTTTATTTTGATTGATTTGGTGATGAATAAAAAGATTAGATCTGATTTAGAAAGACTTTTTACTTTTTTTTTTTGATTTTAAGGTTGTGCATAAAATCAAAGATTTAAAATAAAAAAAATTTTAAAAAAATGCATAAAATAAAAAACAACAAAAATATTAAAATGCTAAAAAAAAGTTAATATTTTAGTTTTTGACCCTTTTTTATTTATTTTTAGATAAACTAACCAATAATAAAAAAATAATAATACAAATCTAAATTTAACTAAAATTAATAATATAAATCTGAAACTTAATAATAACATAATTCTATTATAATCTAAAAATGAAATCTATTAAATATAAAAACTAAAAAAATAGTATTAAAATAACAATATGATCTAAACCTGAAAATAAAATAACAACGATGCTAAAATAAAATGCTAATAATAAGAATGACAATGTAATAATAACCAAAATATTAGTTCTATTAATAATAATAATAAATTTCTAAAAATTCTAATCCTAATAACTAAATAAAATCAGATGTTAATAGTGATGGTAATAATAATAATAATAATAATAATAATAATAATAATAATAATAATAATAATAATAATAATAATAATAATAATAATAATAATAATAATAATAATAATAATAATAATATATAATTAAAATTAATCCGAATAACTATAATAATTAAAATTAAAATATAAAGTCTAATACTCTAATTCTAAATACTGTAATAATAAGAAAATAATATTAGTAATAAAAAATAAAATTTTGAAAAGTATTAATAATAAAATAACGTGAGAAAAAGAAGAAAAAAAAGGAGAAAAGAACTAAAATATAGAGGAGGTGGATTCAAACTCAATATCACACCCTCATTCTTTACATAAGCTCTACTATCAAGTGTATCATATCATTTATTCGAAATAAAGTGGCACTAAAAAATATAAGATAGTAAAATGCTCAGATACAATTGGGGTATGACACAAGCTCAGTAGATTTTAAATTGCATCAAATGGAGGTTAAATCAGTTTTTCTTAACGACTATATAAATGAAAAAGTGTATGACTTTCAACCTCTTGGTTTTGAGGATCACAAAAAGCCGGATTATGTTTTTAAATTGAAAAGAGCTATTTATGGTCTTAAACAACTGCCTAGAGCTTGGTATGAGCACCTTAATAGATTTTTAATCAAACAAGAATTTAAACATGGAAAAGTAGACATAAATTTGACTATAAGACGTAAATAAAAACATCTTCTTTTAGTTCAAATTTGTATTGATGATATTATATTTAGGTCTATTGATGAATCCCTTTGTAAGGATTTTACTATTGGATGCATGGTGAATTTGAAATGTCTCTAATGGGGTTGCTTACATACTTACTAGGATTGAAAAATAAAGCAAGATGAAGAAGGAATATAAGGCAAATAAAATATTTCTTGGAACTTCTTACGAAGTTTGATATGAAAAATTCAAAGAGTGTCTCAACTTCTATTGCTTTGAAAGTGCTGATTGACAAATATGAGAATAGAGTGGACATCGACATTACAAAATATAGAGGCATAATAGGATCTTTACTTTATTTTATCGCAACCAGACCATATATTATTTTTCATGTGTGTATGTGTGTTAGATTTCAGGCGTCTCCTAGAAAATCCTACTTTAAGATTGTAAAAATATTTTTGAGGTAACTTACGGAACCTCGCATCACAGTCTTTGGTTTCCCGAAGGTAGCGAATATAACTTGGTAGGTTTTTCCAATTTTTTTTGTTGTAATTCAGATAGGAAAAGCACTAGTGTTGCTTGTCATTTGTTTGGAAACTGTTTGGTTTCTTAGCACAATAAGAAAATGCATAACATTGCTCTTTCTACCGTCAAATATGAATATGTCGTCGGTAGTAATTGTTGTGCACAAGTCCTTGTTAGAACAAGGAACCACAACAATGATGATTTTCAACATGGAGAGGAAGAGAGGGAAAGAATGAGAGAGATTACTTATTAAGGGTGAAAATAGGTGAAAATTTATTATTGAGATAACCAAGGGGTATATATACATTTACATAGAGTGAGATATAAGTAAAATATTGAAAAAACATAAACATTGTAGCTCTAATTGGTTACAAGCATGAAGTAATTGGTTACAAAAACATTATGTTTTATGTGTAACTAGTTACCAAAGCATTCTCTTTTAGATGTAACCAGTTACAACCTCAAGTAACCAGTTATAAGCACATGAATTACTCTTTTCACTCAACAGACAACCTTAATTCATGTGCTCTAAATCTTCCATGCCATATGCTTCTTCAATATCTAAAATACTTCAATTGACACTCTTTTGGTCAGCAAATCGACCACCTGATATTCACTTTTACAATACTCCAACCTCAATCTTCCTTCACTAACAGCTCTCTCAAGTAGTGAAATCTCACCTCAATATGTTTTCTTCTTTCATGTGCAATATAATTCTTAGCAAGGTTTAAAGTGGAAACATGGTCAACCATGAGTGTTACAACCTCATCCTCTTCACTACACAACTCCTTCAACAGATTCATCAATCATATGGCTTGGCACGCACACAACAAAGCTACAATATAATCGATTACTTATTCGAACACCATGAGGTTGGCGTTTCTTCAAATATAAATATGTATCGAATTATGAATTTTATGACATCTTTATCTTCACAGTAGTTAGAATATGTATATTTGAGTAAATTGCACTTTCTTCCCTTGTCCGTTGCAGTAAAAGAAATGTCGTATCCAATAGAGCCTTAGACATATCTTAGGATCTTCTTGACTGCATATAAGTGAGACATCTTTGGGCTCTCCATGAATCTACTCATAATTCCAACACTAAATTTCAAAGTCGGTCTCGTATTACACAAGTACTATAAAGATCCAATCAGCCTCAAATACTAAGTTGGATTAACGTCCTACTCATGCTCATTCTTTTATAGTTGTAGCCTTGGTTCAACATGATTAATGTCATTTCTTTAAAATTTAAAGAGCATACCTTCTTTGGTGCATGAGAAGTCCCTTCTTAGACTTGTAAAAACTCAATGCCAAGGAGTTATGTCATGATACCAAGGTCGGCCATATCAAATTCCTATGTAAGCTCAGCCTTGAAATCATAAATGCAATCTTCATTGTTGTTTGTAGTCAACAAATCATCAATGTAGAGACAAATAATTATTAACCCTTCATTTGCATCCTTCTTCAAAAAACACACCATGTTCGGATACACATTTGTTTAAGCTTATCGCTTTTAAGAAATTATTTATCCTCATGTTCCAACCTCTTAGAGATTGTTTCAATATGTTTAAAGCCTTCTTCAGTCTATGGAACTTTGGTTTTTCACAACAAAACTATGGGATGTTCCCCATAAACCTCCTCCTCAAGTGGTCCGTTAAAAAATGAAGACTTGACATCTATTTGATAAACGGACATGTTGTTGTTTACAATCCCAACAACCAATTAGATGGTCTAAATTCTTGCTACCACTGAGAATACTTCCTCAAAGTATATTGCATCCTTTTGTAAAAATCCCTTATTTGCCAATCTAGCTTCGATGTGACATAAACGCCATCTTGGGTGCGTCGATGAATCCATCTTAATATGATTAGACTCTAAATATGCATCCATAAAGCTCAACATGTGATAGCCCAAAGACACATCATTCAAGCAACCAATATTTGATAATGCATAAGGGTCTTTGGGACAAGCCATACTGAAGTTAGTGAAGTCCAAACACATGTGCCATTTGTTTGATGCTTTCTTCACCAACGTTACATTAGCCAGCCAGGTTGAGTATTTTGTTTTGTGATGAAACCAACATTGGCTAAATTGTTTACCTCCTTGTTGATGGAATCTCTCTTTTCCTTGCCAACTTTTCGCTTTCTTTGTGACAATGGTTTTACGGAGTGGTTGCCGGTGTGGCCATGACACACCACTCTGGCATTTATACCTGGCATGTCAAAGGGGGCCTGGGAAAACAAGTCGACGTTTATAATGAGTTGGTCGACTAGTTCGTGCTCCTCTCATTTAGAAAGTGAGGTTCCTATCTTGGTAACATGTTGAGCCGAAGGTCCTATTTAAACCTCTTTTAGATCTTCTGTGGGTGTGAGGCTCTCAGTTTCCACGCCTAGTCTGGGGTCTCAACTAGTAGTGTTTATGTTATGTGCTTTAGGAAATGGGAAAACCTCAAATGAGAGCTTTTCCTTTCCCATTGCCAGGCTACTCTGGTAACATTTTTGGGCATTTTATTGGTCTCTTCGAACCGTCCTGACTCGCCCGCCTGGTAGCGGGTATTTTAGGACCATATACTGGGTGGATATTGTAACATCCCGATTTTTATTAATATTTTTATTAATTATATTAGTAATTATATTGTTTGGTGTTTTTAATAATAACTTATTTATTTAGTTATTATGTGATATAATAATTATTTAAGTATTTAATTATGTGAGTGTTTGTGTTGTTTGACTTAATTGAGTTATTAGAGAGATATAACTAAATGGGCCTAAGTGATAGAAACATAATGGATGGATTGGTGGGTTAAGCCCAATTTACATAAGTGAGATAGTAAGAGAAGGTTAGGGTTTTAGAGGTTACTATTTTCATTTGGGGGAAAAGATAGGAAGAAGAGAAAAGAGGCAAAAGGGAAGAGAACAATGGTGGAAGAGAAAAGCTAGAAGAAACCTCATTTTCGCAGCAAGTTTCAGCATTGAGTCACCTTAGCAAAACGGATGTATCTCTCAATCCAACCGTTGGATCGTCGCGTGGTTTTGACACAACGTTCCTGACTCATAGAGGTAAGTTCTGACCGGAGCGATTTTGATTTTGAGGGTTTTAAGTTCGTCTGATAAGCTAATTTCCGAACTGGTTTTTAGGTGTGTCTCCAAATTATGTTTGAAGGATTTATTTTGGAGAAAAGCTTAGAGCTATGGTGAAAGATTTCATATTTGCCAAGGTAAGGGTGGGGTTCTTTCATGCTAAAGGGTTGTATGATAGTATGTTATAGTGGGTTTAATTCTATACTTTGATATCCATGTTCTTCTATGTTGCAATTTTGGGTATTTGATGATTGTTGGAATGTGATGATATAAATGTGATAAGTTGTGTGCAATTGATAATCTATGTGTATTAGATTGTTATGTTTGTTGTGAGTAAACCATTGATAGTGAAATAATGAGTTTTGTTATAGAATTGGAAAATAATGGAATAGAAATATAATAGTTGAATTGAAATTAATATAGTTTAATTATTAATTGGATAGTTAAATTATTAGTTGAATTGATTCCAATAAGTCTATGTGATTGGAATATACTTGAACTTGGACCAATTATTCGGTTTATCGGTAAATTACGGTATTTTGAGAAATTGTTTGTAATTGTGTTTTGGCTTGAATATGTATGTTGAGAAATATATATTGTCATGCCAATGATGTTGTTTTGATATTGATTCTTTATGGTTAGTTGGTTAGCATTAATTCTAATGACTAATTGTTTGATGTTGAAAATGTGTGTTCATGTATAATTGACAAAAATGAGAATTAACATGAGATAGTATGATTACTAGTGTTAATTGGATTGTGTGAATCGTAATTGATTAATTGGCCTCTCATATGTGAATGATGTGTGTGTGTTGTGAATGTTGTGTACAATTGGTGGATAATTCATAGAGTTGAATTGTTGTGATATGTGGAAAGTTAAGATGGTAGAGATGATCTTAATTGCATATATTTGTGAGATTGTACATACATTCATATCATAGTGTGCCTTGAAACATAGGTGGAATTGCTTTGAAACACAAGCGTGGCTTGGATTCTAGAGTGAATCGGAAAGCGGTAAACTATATGTTTACATTTGGTGGCTTTGGTCTTGTCCGGATCTGAAGCGTGGCTAGATTCTATATGAATCGGAAGCGGTGGAACTTTGGGTCCATATTGGGTACCACATGCATAGAGTCACATGTCTTGCATTGAGTTACATTGGAGTTATGTGATGTTTGAATATATGTAATTATGTGATTAGGTGATTGTTATGTGTGCATGAGATGTGATAATTAAATTTGGTGATGTTTGATACATGATTTTGGTGATATATGTAACTGAAACGTATATGATGAGAATGCAAATATATATATATGTATTAATGATATATGTATATATGTGGAATATATGAACCATGTTTTGCCATTGTTGATAGTTGTATTAATTTACGTTGTGATTATGAAGTATATGTTATTATGTGCTTGAATGACATACTTGTAAACTTGAATACATTGTTATAGTTGATAGTTAACATTATTGTTGTGATGCAAATTGCTTATATTGAGAAGTGGTGAATTGTGTATGATTTTATCTTTGCTATATGTATTATCATACTTTCCTTTATAATGTTTGATATCTCACCCCTTCTGCTGATGTTTCCCCTACCATGGGAAATGGGCAGGTACTCAAGTATAACTATGGAAGTTGTAGGTTCATCGTATCCAGTTGGTGTGTCGCTCTGATACGTAGCACTCGGGGGTTGTCTATATTGTTGTTTCTATGTTGTTCATGTTTTAGTTGTTGAGTTCCAAATTGGATAATGAGAAGTACTATGATGTTTGAAGTTATTTCCGATTAAATAAGATGATTTGTTTATAAATTCGAATGTTATGATTCCGCTGCACATTAAAATGAAGTTGGTTTGTCTAAGAGCTGTTATAGGTTGTTTTGTGCTTCTCTGAGATTAAAGTGTTATGTATCTATTTATGAGTTGTTTATAGGAAGTAAATGTGATATCCCAAATGCATTGTTGATAGTTTTTAAAATACTCTGATTTCTCGCATGATATTTTTGGGTAGAATTTGGGGTGTTACATTAGTGGTATCAGAGCCTGGTTGGTCCGTCCGGCCAAGTTGTCGAGTCAGTTGAGTTGTGTGATAGTTGAATGCTGTCAGTGTTTTATTCCTTAGTACGCGACATGTGTGTGAAACACTGTTGGTACTTGTTCGTTTTGTTGCAGGGTTAGTTTAAGCGAAGTAGGGGAGAAGCTGTGCTTCTCGGATATGTTTCAGTTGTAAGTTATTGGTGTAATATATTGCTTAAGGAGACAGAACAATCAATGTAGAAGTTTGTTGGTTTCCGAATTCGAAGGTAACATGGATTTAAGATTTTGGTTGTTTAACAAGTCGGAACGTCTTGGAATAAGGACAATTGTTATAAGATGGAATTTAGGAAGTTGTCATATTCAGCATTATTGGTGGACTGTGAAGTTATCAGTTTAAGTAACCGTTGCGTAGGATGTTGACGTGAGAATAATTATTAAGCGACGAATTACGGTAGACCTTGTCAAGGGATCCTTGGCAAGAGATTGGAAAAGTTGTCGAAGTTGTTGGAACGTTCAAGTCGGAGTTAGAAATGCGAAGGGACGAGTATGATTCCAAGAATAAAAAGTGTTGATAGTGGTGTAAAGGAATTATGTTCTAATGTTATCACAAGGTGTGTGTTAGCATGTTCAGATGATTTTGGGAGTTAATGAAGTATGGTACTTTTGGTGACGTAAAGGATTCTATTGCAGTTAAGTAACGATGGTTTACGCTACCATTATGGTTGTCGGCTATCTATTGACAAATTGAGGAACTGATCACCCTTAATCTCTTGTTGATAGTAGACGGAATCGTATTGGAATGAGATAGACTTGTCTTACCAGCTTGATAATATTGGAAGTGAATAAGTCTGTGCAAGATGGTGCGATGTTGTTTAGGTTGTTTGCAACTTTGGATGTTCATGAGGAAATAACGATTGGGGGATTATCGATAGTTGGCGCATTTGCATAAGTGTTTCCTGAAGATGTAAGTGATTTACCGTCAGAAAGAAAAGTTGAGTTTTCGATCGATTTAGTTTCTGGAACTAGTCTTGTATCGAGGGCTCCATATAGGATGTCTGCTTATGATGTTGAAAGAGTTGAAGAGTCAACTTGAAGATTTGTTTGAGGAGAGGTTGATTCGTTCGAGTGTGTCGTCTAGAGGTGCATCTGTTTTTGTTGGTTAAGAAGAAGGAAGGTTTTGCAAGGCTTTATGTTGAAACAAAAAGGACAAGTTGTAGCTTATGCTCCAAAGCAACTTAAGATTCATGAGAGAAATTATCTGACGCAAGATTTTGAGTTGGCCGCCGTTGTTTTTGTTTTAAAACTTTGAAGGCAATACTTATTTGGATCAAGATTCGATGTGTATAGTGACTACAAGAGTTTGAAGTATTTGCTTGATCAGAAAGAGTTGAATATGAGACAGAGAAGGTGGTTGGAATTCTTGAAGGACTAGGATTTTGCTTTGAATTATCATCCGAGAAAAGCGAACGTTGTAGCCAATGCATTGAGTAGGAAATAATTGCATATGTCTATGTTCATGATTCAAGAATTGGAATTGTTGGAACAATTTCGAGATTTGAGTTTGGTATGTTGAAGCTTACTTGTGGTATTCTTGATGAGATTAGAGAAGGTCAGAAATCGGATTTGAAATTGGTTGACAAGATGAAATTGATTGATTGAGGATAAGGTGATAATTTTCGGATTGACGAGAACGGTGTCATGGATGTCATGATTGAATTTGTATTCCAGATGTTTCGGATTTGAAAAAGAGAATTTTTGGGATGAAGGGCATCAAAGTGGTTGAGTAATTATCCTGGTGCTACTAAGATGTATCAAGACTTGAGAAAGTTATTTTTGTGGCGAGGTATGAAGAAGGATATTGCGGAATTTGTGTATTCGTGTTTAACTTGTCAGAAGTCAAAGATTGAACATCAGAAACCGTCTGGTTTGATGCAACCGTTGTCCATTCCTGAGTGGAAGTGGGATAGCATTTCTATGGATTTGTTTTGGGTTTTTTCTAGGAAATCGATTAATTGTGAGGCAATTTGGGTCATTGTAGATGGATTGACGAATTTTGCTCACTCTATTCCGATAAGCAAGGATTATCCGATGGAGAGACTTGCAAAGTTGTATTTTGAAAAGATTGTGAGTTGGCATGGTATTCCATCGAGTGTTGTTTCTGATAGAGATCCGAAGTTTACTTCTAGATTTTGGAAAGTTTTGTAGAGTACTTTGATTATTAAGTTGTGTTTGAGTTTTGTTTATCATCCGCAAGCTGATGGTCAAACGGAGAAGACGATTCAGTAACTTGAGGATCTTGTGAGAGCTTGTATTTTGA
Organism: Vicia villosa; assembly: GCF_029867415.1. Taxonomy (NCBI): domain Eukaryota; kingdom Viridiplantae; phylum Streptophyta; class Magnoliopsida; order Fabales; family Fabaceae; genus Vicia; species Vicia villosa. The sequence continues at coordinate 18,039,290 of NC_081185.1, forward strand.
AGCTTTGTATGGTTGAAGGTGTGGAACGCCTTTGTGTTCGTGTGATTCTGGGGAGAGTAAGTGTAGTTTTGGAGATGAGATGGTTGTGTCGATGGTATTTTCGAGGACGAAAATATTCTAAGTGGGGGAGAGTTGTAACATCCCGATTTTTATTAATATTTTTATTAATTATATTAGTAATTATATTGTTTGGTGTTTTTAATAATAACTTATTTATTTAGTTATTATGTGATATAATAATTATTTAAGTATTTAATTATGTGAGTGTTTGTGTTGTTTGACTTAATTGAGTTATTAGAGAGATATAACTAAATGGGCCTAAGTGATAGAAACATAATGGATGGATTGGTGGGTTAAGCCCAATTTACATAAGTGAGATAGTAAGAGAAGGTTAGGGTTTTAGAGGTTACTATTTTCATTTGGGGGAAAAGATAGGAAGAAGAGAAAAGAGGCAAAAGGGAAGAGAACAATGGTGGAAGAGAAAAGCTAGAAGAAACCTCATTTTCGCAGCAAGTTTCAGCATTGAGTCACCTTAGCAAAACGGATGTATCTCTCAATCCAACCGTTGGATCGTCGCGTGGTTTTGACACAACGTTCCTGACTCATAGAGGTAAGTTCTGACCGGAGCGATTTTGATTTTGAGGGTTTTAAGTTCGTCTGATAAGCTAATTTCCGAACTGGTTTTTAGGTGTGTCTCCAAATTATGTTTGAAGGATTTATTTTGGAGAAAAGCTTAGAGCTATGGTGAAAGATTTCATATTTGCCAAGGTAAGGGTGGGGTTCTTTCATGCTAAAGGGTTGTATGATAGTATGTTATAGTGGGTTTAATTCTATACTTTGATATCCATGTTCTTCTATGTTGCAATTTTGGGTATTTGATGATTGTTGGAATGTGATGATATAAATGTGATAAGTTGTGTGCAATTGATAATCTATGTGTATTAGATTGTTATGTTTGTTGTGAGTAAACCATTGATAGTGAAATAATGAGTTTTGTTATAGAATTGGAAAATAATGGAATAGAAATATAATAGTTGAATTGAAATTAATATAGTTTAATTATTAATTGGATAGTTAAATTATTAGTTGAATTGATTCCAATAAGTCTATGTGATTGGAATATACTTGAACTTGGACCAATTATTCGGTTTATCGGTAAATTACGGTATTTTGAGAAATTGTTTGTAATTGTGTTTTGGCTTGAATATGTATGTTGAGAAATATATATTGTCATGCCAATGATGTTGTTTTGATATTGATTCTTTATGGTTAGTTGGTTAGCATTAATTCTAATGACTAATTGTTTGATGTTGAAAATGTGTGTTCATGTATAATTGACAAAAATGAGAATTAACATGAGATAGTATGATTACTAGTGTTAATTGGATTGTGTGAATCGTAATTGATTAATTGGCCTCTCATATGTGAATGATGTGTGTGTGTTGTGAATGTTGTGTACAATTGGTGGATAATTCATAGAGTTGAATTGTTGTGATATGTGGAAAGTTAAGATGGTAGAGATGATCTTAATTGCATATATTTGTGAGATTGTACATACATTCATATCATAGTGTGCCTTGAAACATATGTGGAATTGCTTTGAAACACAAGCGTGGCTTGGATTCTAGAGTGAATCGGAAAGCGGTAAACTATATGTTTACATTTGGTGGCTTTGGTCTTGTCCGGATCTGAAGCGTGGCTAGATTCTATATGAATCGGAAGCGGTGGAACTTTGGGTCCATATTGGGTACCACATGCATAGAGTCACATGTCTTGCATTGAGTTACATTGGAGTTATGTGATGTTTGAATATATGTAATTATGTGATTAGGTGATTGTTATGTGTGCATGAGATGTGATAATTAAATTTGGTGATGTTTGATACATGATTTTGGTGATATATGTAACTGAAACGTATATGATGAGAATGCAAATATATATATATGTATTAATGATATATGTATATATGTGGAATATATGAACCATGTTTTGCCATTGTTGATAGTTGTATTAATTTACGTTGTGATTATGAAGTATATGTTATTATGTGCTTGAATGACATACTTGTAAACTTGAATACATTGTTATAGTTGATAGTTAACATTATTGTTGTGATGCAAATTGCTTATATTGAGAAGTGGTGAATTGTGTATGATTTTATCTTTGCTATATGTATTATCATACTTTCCTTTATAATGTTTGATATCTCACCCCTTCTGCTGATGTTTCCCCTACCATGGGAAATGGGCAGGTACTCAAGTATAACTATGGAAGTTGTAGGTTCATCGTATCCAGTTGGTGTGTCGCTCTGATACGTAGCACTCGGGGGTTGTCTATATTGTTGTTTCTATGTTGTTCATGTTTTAGTTGTTGAGTTCCAAATTGGATAATGAGAAGTACTATGATGTTTGAAGTTATTTCCGATTAAATAAGATGATTTGTTTATAAATTCGAATGTTATGATTCCGCTGCACATTAAAATGAAGTTGGTTTGTCTAAGAGCTGTTATAGGTTGTTTTGTGCTTCTCTGAGATTAAAGTGTTATGTATCTATTTATGAGTTGTTTATAGGAAGTAAATGTGATATCCCAAATGCATTGTTGATAGTTTTTAAAATACTCTGATTTCTCGCATGATATTTTTGGGTAGAATTTGGGGTGTTACAGATATAACCGCCCCTAACGAGTTAATGGCCAGCTTGTCAAGGATAACTTTGTAGTGAGATAAAGCGTCCTCTATGAGATAGTGGACTTCAATCGCCTTGGAATCTAATCCCACGCTGCAGGTTGTGTCTAAGGTTACACATCCCCTTACTTGCACATGATGTAACACCCATATATAATTACATGCATCAAATCATATAAATATACATGAATCCAAGTATTTGGTACTGAAATACCAATAAGTTCCTAGTCAACACATTATACATATTAATGCCCTAATACAAAAGTTCTACACAATGGCATAATACATACAAGATGTTCAAAATAAAATACTAAGAACTAGATCAAACAATGATCTCAAAAGAACTCCACAACGGAAGCTTCGCCATACCAAAAGAACATAATAAATAAGGAATCAAATTGCTTTCTCCTTACCCTTCGCGGAACTTGTAGCACCTGAAATCAATATATAATGGGGTGAGATACAAAATCTCAGTGAGTTCCCTATCCTATGGATCCTCTCGGCTTTACAAGGTTCTAACCTATAAGTCTCAAGTCATAAAAGGAACTAGACCTTGAGTTCTCATACTAACATTATATGGAATCATACTTAGAGTTCAACAACTCAACACAAGATTATTAATCGGAAACCAATACCAAGGCATCCCCATATTCCCGTCCCCTTCTACGTCTAGGAGGTGGCCCGAGTCATGGATCCTTTGGAAAATCTTGACATACGAAATGGATTCGGGCTCATGAGCCTTTCCCCATGAATGGTCACTTCACATGGCCCGTACACCATCACAAGTCTCTACCCGTAGGTTCCATTAACCTGCCAAGATTATTTGTGCCTCTCTGCACAGTGCCTCTCTGCACGAAGAATGCCTGTTAGCATTCAAAAGGAAAATAAAGAAATAAAGAAATACAACGGTTCCGATTAATACATCATACAATGGTGATCGCTCCCGCAAACCACTAGGCCTGTTAGCCCTTCCTACATTGGTGATCGCTCACGCAAATCACTAGGCCTGTTAGCCTTTCCTCATAAGATTCTAAACACGTATGTTCCATATAATGTCTCATCCTAGGTTTTCCTTGTTAAGATACACATACCTAACAAACCCTAGTTTTCCTCACTTATCCTTTATTCACATAACAATGAAGTTATTCAACCCTCTTGATATAACATATACAACAAGGTATACTAATCCACCTGCAATAGAACTCAATAACAATTATAGAGTACACAAGCATCATACCAAAAGCATAACGTTCTCATGATTCCGAACGAAAACCAACCCAAGTAATCAAGCAATTCCCGACTCTCGATTAAATAAATTCTCCTTTTGTTCCCAAAACCTACACTACTAGAAGTACACGCTTCTAGCCTACTACTGCTTCGAACGGCGATTAAAACAGAGTTACGGTTCAAAAGTTACGATCGGAACAATTTACCTCAATAAACTAAAAATTAGTTAAGAAGGCTTCAGTTCGCGCCGCGCAACAGCTAGGTCGCGCCGCGAACCCTCTGGTAGTAGCAAACCTCACCAAAATCTCATGGTGTTCGCGCCGCGAACACTTGTACGCGCCGCGTACTGATGGCAGAAACAAAACCTCCTAAAACCTGCATAGTTCGCGCCGCGCAGCCTTGTTCGCGCCGCGAAGCGCGCGAGAACGGAGTTCTCAGCTCTGCTTCACACATAAAACCCATGGTTCAAATCCATCTAAAACCATCCTAACCTGTTCCAGATCATATTAAAGCATAGAAACAACCTATAGATGATATATTTATGGATTATAACGCTTATTCATGAACATTGATGAATTTGGTCCAAAACCTAGGTTTCCATAAAAACCCCAATCCAACTAAGATTCTCCTCCATAAACATACTATAAGTTTCTAACTAGAACCCACCTCGATTATGAGTCGTTGATGTCGAAGATGAGTCGATTCGGCGGAGAAATGATGAGGATCCATGCTTTCCTCTTCACAAGCTTTTCTTCCTCTTCTCTTCCTTCTCTCTACTTTATCTCTCTATATTCTTGTGTTGTTGCAATTGTCAGGAAGGGAATAGAAAGGAAAAGAATATAAGCAACATAACCTTAAGTTAGTACTTATAACTTAAGTGTCCAAAAGTATCTCTAATGTTCCAATTTATGAAACCTCAGTGTCAGCTAATAACATTAGAGCATTCATTAAATACGGGGTATTACATCCTCCCCCCTTAAATAGAAATTCGTCCTTGAATTTAAGAATTACCTGAAAAGGTGAGGGTAAGCATCCCGCATTTCCGATTCAAGTCCCCATGTAGCATCGCCCGGATGCGTCACATCCCACTGAACCTTAACCAGAGGAATCTTCTTGCTTCGTAACACTTTAGTCTCTCTTCCCACGAATCATTCTAATCTTGTCTGTGGTCTCTTGAATAATTTCGGGTCCCAGAATTCTATCACCACTAACTTCTGACCAACACAACGGTGTTCTACATTTCCTCCCATACAATGCCTCATAAGGTGCCATACCGATACACGCGTGATAACTGTTATTGTATGCAAACTCAATCAATGGTAAGAGCTCCTTCCAATTTCCTCTACTTTCAAGCACGCAAGCTCTTAACAGATCTTCCAAGGTTTGTATCGTTCGTTCCGTTTGACCATCCGTCTTAGGGTGGTTCGACGTGCTCAACATAATTTAGATTCCATCGCCTGCTGAAAAGCTCTCCAAAACCTCGAAGTGAACTTTGGATCTCTATCCGACACAATACTAGAGGGTACTCCGTGCAACTTCACAATCTCTGCGACAAATAACCGTGTAAGATGACTTGCCTTGTAAGTAGTCTTCACGGCTACGAAATGTGCAGATTTCGTCAACCGAGCTACTATCACCCAAATAGAATCATATCCACCTTGAGTACGAGGTAACTAACCACAAAAGAATCTATTGAAATACTATCCCACTTCCATATTGGAATCTCTAGTGGTTGTAACAATCCACCTAGTCTTTGATGTTCAATCATTACTTGTTGGCATACAACACACTCCGATACGTACACCGCGACATCTCTTTTCATCCCGGACCACCAATAGTCTCCTTTCAAATCTTGATACATTTTTGAAGAATCCGGATGTATAGCGAAAGCACCCTTGTGAGCTTCGTCCAAAATCCTTTTCTTCAATAGCGCATCGTCCGGAACCCAAATCCTCTGATTAAACATAATCACTCCATCCGTAGCTTGAGTAAACCCTGGTTGAACCAACACCTCTTGTAACTTAGCATCTGACACTTGTGCTTGTTGAACGTCATTTCTCAAAATAGAATTTACATTCAAGTCTCCCATCAATACTCCATTTTGGGTCCAAACAATTGAAGGTTGAGATCTCGAAATTTTTCCAATAATGCTAACTCTAACATCATCAATTCGGTCCTCTTTAACACCTTCCGACTCAAAGCGTCCGCCACTTTATTTGCCTTACCTGGATGGTACTTCAAGTCAAAATCATAATCCTTCAAGTATTCTATCCACCGCCTCGGACGCATAATCAACTCCTTCTGATCGAAAGGTACTTAAACTCTTGTGGTCACAGAACATTTCAAAATGAACTCCATATAAGTAATGACGCCACACCTTTAGGGTAAAAACAACTGCAGCCAATTCTAAATCATGAGTTGGATAATTCTCTTCGTGAACCTTTAACTGTCGAGATGTGTATGCTACCACCTGACCATCCTGCATCAATACCCCTCCTAATCCTTTCTTGGAAGCATCGCAAAATACTTCATAGGACTCATTTGGATCAGGAACGATTAAAACAGGAGCAGTCGTCAATCTTTCCTTCAAGCCCATGAAACTCTGTTCACACCCCGAATCCCAATCATAAGGACACTCCTTTCTGGTAAGTCTAGTCATCGGTAGAGCCAATTGAGAAAACCCTTTTATAAACCTTCTGTAGTAGCTGGCTACACCCAAGAAAACTTCGGACTTCTGAGGAATTCTTCGACCTCTCCCAATTAATTACCGCTTCAATTTCGACGGATCCACTGCCACACCTCCCTGAGATATAACGTGACCAAGAAACTTTACCTCCGTCATCCAAAACTCACACTTACTCAATTTAGCAAACAATTGCTTCTCTCGCAATACCGACAGAAAAATCCTCAGGTGTTCTCCGTGTTCTTATGGAGTACGAGAATAGATAAGAATGTCATCAATAAGGACTACTACAAATTGGTTCGAATAAGGTTGAAATATCCGATTCATATAGTCCATGAAAACAGCTGGAGCATTCGTTCCACCAAAAGGCATTACCAAGAATTCATAATGACCATAACGAGTTCTAAAGGCAGTCTTTGGCACATCTGAGCTCTTCACACGGATCTGGTGATAACCCGACCGTAAATCAATCTTCGAGAACACGCGGCTCCCATCAATTGATCTAACAGGTCGTTTATCCTTGGTAAAGGGTATTTGTTCTTGATAGTGGCCTTATTCAACTGACGGTAATCAATACACAGCCTCATCCCACCATCCTTCTTCTTTACTAACAACACTGGAGCTCCCCACGGTGAGACACTAGGTCGCACAAAATGTTTATCCATCAGCTCCTCCAATTCTCTCAATCCAAGTGGTACCATCCGATATGAAGAAACGGATATAGGAGTCGTTCTCGGTATCAGGTCAATAGAGAATTCCACTCCCCTTTCCGGAAGAAGATAAGTGACATCCTCGGGAAAAACATCAGGAAAATCTCTAACAACAGCAATTTGCGAAATCTTGAATTTGTCACTCGTCTCCTCAGTGAGCACCAACAGAACAACTCCTCTTTCCCAAACAATAAATTAATCATACCTACCGTACCTTCCAGAATAGTAGTCAAAACATCTTTCGGAGCAACTTCTTCAGATGGAATAATGATTAGTTCCTCTTCACACCCAATGAATACCGAATTAGAAGAAGGCCTATCCATTCCGAAAACAACATCTACTTTCTTAAATGGTAAGCAATTAAGATCAATTTGGAATTTCTACCACCCACAAATAAAACACAATTCTCACACACCACGGTGTCTCGACTATCTCATCCAAGGTATACACTCGACCAGTACCTCTTCCTTGCATTTGATTCCTATTCTGAGGACAATTCCTCACCACATGCCTTTCTTGTCAATAATAAAAACATTTCACTCTTTTTAAGGTTACACCTTCCAAGGTGATTCTTACCACAACCACGACACACCGGAGGTGCACAAAATCGAGAACCTTACACTTGTTTCCCTTAGAAAACTTGTGACCTAGGCCGAAACTGTTGGCTTGGCCTTCCTTTCTCATTCTGATTCTTCTTCAAATCTTCCTCAGCTTGAACTTTCTTCAAACTGGTCTCAGCCACATAACATTGTCACAACAATTCCGTATAGGTAGTGAACTCCCTCTGGGACACACAAAGCGAAATCTCAGCCCTTAAATCAATAGAAACTGGTCCACCTTCCAACTCTCATCAGGAGCATACCCGGCCTGCCTAGAATAAGCAGCCAGAATTCCAAACTTCTCAGCATAAGTAGCCACCGACATATTCTCCTGCCTTAACTGTTGGAACTCCAATTCCTTTTTAGTCCTCAGGGAACTAGGAAAATATTTCTCCATAAAAGTGGTCTTGAAATTAACCCACTCCTTAGGTACTTCTTGAATAGTCATCAACGCAGAAGCACTCTTCCACCATCTCATAGCTGGACCTTTTAGCGAATGAGAAGCAACACCACCTTGTCCTCTTCACTAAAATGTACGATCTCAAAGATCCCTTCCACATTGGCCACCCACTCGTGTGCCTTAATAGGATCTAATCCGCCATGAAATTCCAGATGATTCATGCGAATGAAATCCTTATAAGTTGCACCTGCAGCTTCGGGTACAACCACTGGAACATTATGACCGCCATTCATCTGCTGCATCATCTGCAGCATGAACTGATTCTGCTACTGTTGCATCTGTTGCATGAACTGGGGCCACGGAATATTCTCACCGCCATTCGGTTGATTCACTTGTGGGGGGTTGAGTGTGGGGGTCAACCACGAGTCCTGCGTCCGTCCACCATGTTCCTGGAGGTCATGAAAATGGGATTGGACAACAAAACTCATGGGAACACAACACATCTTGGACAGAAAGAAACACAAAACTCATGGGAACACAACACATCTTGGACAGAAAGAAACACTTATAATATCTCATGGCTAGGTCGAGGATACGACCTGCTCTGATACCAACTGTAACACCCATATATAATTACATGCATCAAATCATATAAATATACATGAATCCAAGTATTTGGTACTGAAATACCAATAAGTTCCTAGTCAACACATTATACATATTAATGCCCTAATACAAAAGTTCTACATAATGGCATAATACATACAAGATGTTCAAAATAAAATACTAAGAACTAGATCAAACAATGATCTCAAAAGAACTCCACAACGGAAGCTTCGCCATACCAAAAGAACATAAGAAATAAGGAATCAAATTGCTTTCTCCTTACCCTTCGCGGAACCTGTAGCACCTGAAATCAATATATAATGGGGTGAGATACAAAATCTCAGTGAGTTCCCTATCCTATGGATCCTCTCGGCTTTACAAGGTTCTAACCTATAAGTCTCAAGTCATAAAAGGAACTAGACCTTGAGTTCTCATACTAACATTATATGGAATCATACTTAGAGTTCAACAACTCAACACAAGATTATTAATCGGAAACCAATACCAAGGCATCCCCATATTCCCGTCCCCTTCTACGTCTAGGAGGTGGCACGAGTCATGGATCCTTTGGAAAATCTTGACATACGAAATGGATTCGGACTCATGAGCCTTTCCCCATGAATCGTCACTTCACATGGCCCGTACACCATCACAAGTCTCTACCCGTAGGTTCCATTTGTACACAAAAGCGGGAATCAAACCTGCCAAGATTATTTGTACCTCTCTGCACAGTGCCTCTCTGCACGAAGAATGCCTGTTAGCATTCAAAAGGAAAATAAAGAAATAAAGAAATACAACGGTTCCGATTAATACATCATACAATGGTGATCGCTCCCGCAAACCACTAGGCCTGTTAGCCCTTCATACATTGGTGATCGCTCACGCAAATCACTAGGCCTGTTAGCCTTTCCTCATAAGATTCTAAACACGTATGTTCCATATAATGTCTCATCCTAGGTTTTCCTTGTTAAGATACACATACCTAACAAACCCTAGTTTTCCTCACTTATCCTTTATTCACATAACAATGAAGTTATTCAACCCTCTTGATATAACATATACAACAAGGTATACTAATCCACCTACAATAGAACTCAATAACAATTATAGAGTACACAAGCATCATACCAAAAGCATAACGTTCTCATGATTCCGAACGAAAACCAACCCAAGTAATCAAGCAATTCCCGACTCTCGATTAAATAAATTCTCCTTTTGTTCCCAAAACCTACACTACTAGAAGTACACGCTTCTAGCCTACTACTGCTTCGAACGGCGATTAAAACAGAGTTACGGTTCTAAAGTTACGATCGGAACAATTTACCTCAATAAACTAAAAATTAGTTAAGAAGGCTTTAGTTCGCGCCGCGCAAAAGCTAGGTCACGCCGCGTGTAACGCCCCAGACTGCTTTCGGGATGATCGACTAACCCCACAAACCAACACGGGTCTTTTCAGCATGCTTTGATCTCACTCGCACGCTTTCTGAGAAACTTCCCAGAAGGTCACCCATCCCAATACTACTCCAAGTCAAGCACGCTTAACTATGGAGTTCTTATGGAACGGGCTACCGAAAAGAAGATGCATCTTGTTGGTATAGGTAGTACCCATCAATCCTTATAAGATTTCCTTCAACCATGCAGTCCCATACCTGCACGGCCTTAGGATCCCTCTCATTCCGATGTGGCGACCACCCTTGCCATCTCAGGCCTCAGGTGTTACATACGGTGCAACCACCCCTCGCCTTATTCGGCCTCGGGTGTTACATGCCCACCAGCTTCCGCATGATTCGTCCTCGAACCACATCGTACTGGGAGAGGTCTGGCTCTGATACCATTTGTAACGCCCCAGACTGCTTTCGGGATGATCGACTAACCCCACAAACCAACACGGGTCTTTTCAGCATGCTTTGATCTTACTCGCACGCTTTCCGAGAAACTTCCCAGAAGGTCACCCATCCCAATACTACTCCAAGTCAAACACGCTTAACTATGGAGTTCTTATGGAACGGGCTACCGAAAAGAAGATGCATCTTGTTGGTATAGGTAATACCCATCAATCCTTATAAGCTTTCCTTCAACCATGCAGTCCCATACCTGCACGGCCTTAGGATCCCTCTCATTCCGATGTGGCGACCACCCTTGCCATCTCAGGCCTCAGGTGTTACATGCGGTGCAACCACCCCTCGTCTTATTCGGCCTCGGGTGTTACACCGCGAACCCTCTGGCAGTAGCAAACCTCACCAAAATCTCACGGTGTTCGCGCCGCGAACACTTGTACGCGCCGCGTACTGATGGCAGAAACAAAACCTCCTAAAACCTGCATAGTTCGCGCCGCGCAGCCTTGTTTGCGCCGCGAAGCGCGCGAGAACTGAGTTCTCAGCTCTGCTTCACACACCAAACCCATGGTTCAAATCCATCTAAAACCATCCTAACCTGTTCCAGATCATATTAAAGCATAGAAACAACCTATAGATGATATATTTATGAATTATAACGCTTATTCATGAACATTGATGAATTTGGTCCAAAACCTAGGTTTCCATAAAAACCCCAATCCAACTAAGATTCTCATCCATAAACATACTATAAGTTTCTAACTAGAACCCACCTCGATTATGAGTCGTTGATGTCGAAGATGAGTCGATTCGGCGGAGAAATGATGAAGATCCATGCTTTCCTCTTCACAGGCTTTTCTTCCTCTTCTCTTCCTTCTCTCTACTTTATCTCTCTATATTCTTGTGTTGTTGCAATTGTGAGGAAGGGAATAGAAAGGAAAAGAATATAAGCAACATAACCTTAAGTTAGCACTTATAACTTAAGTGTCCAAAAGTATCTCTAATGTTCCAATTTATGAAACCTCAGTGTCAGCTAATAACATTAGAGCATTCATTAAATACGGGGTAATACACATGACCTCCTAGAAAACCTACTAGCGAGCCTTGAAACACCTTAATGTTATCAGGATCGAGTTGTAATCTTCTGAAGGTGTCCCTGAATAGGTTGTCAACTGAGTTTGTCGGGTCTATCAAGACTCACTTGATATGATGACCATATGGTCGTTGTCATGAATGAGGACCCTCGATGGTGTCACTGCTAGAAAATATGATGCTAGCCCCTAGATTTCTTGGTTTGGCTTTGGGGAGTTCTCAGGATATTACGTACGCAGTCAGAACCTACTTGACATATTCCCTCTGGGAGGAGTTGGAACTTCCTCCACCAGCAAAACCTCCGGCTATGGTGCTAACCACGAAGTATGGACATTTCTTTGTCATTTCAAGGGAAGACAGTGAAAATGGCAACGATGAATGAGGGTGTGTCTAGGTTAGCTTTATCGGGCCCCACGGTGGGCGCCAATGTACTTGTCAAAAAGTACATAATGTGTAGCCCTCTTATGTTGGTAAGGGTGACCATAAACCTTAATGATTTTCTTTGGTTTAAGGCTTGCTCAAAGTGGCGAGAAATCCTATTCGCTGGTGTTTTTAGCTATGGAGAGAGCAAATTCACGTGAGGTGAGACACTTTGTATTGTCTAGGAAATGTTTTAAAAATTGGATCAGTCATCGAATCAATGATGGTACTGGATCATTGGTTCATTGGTCGAACCACTGAGTCACCAGTCGAACCACGTGACTAAATCAGATATAATCGGATAACTCAGTTGAATAAAATTATATCTATAACAAAATTATATAATTATTAAACTGATCAAAATGGATGACTTAAAAGATAGTGGTTGTGAGTGATGATGGTGTTTTAAAATATTTCATTTAACCAAAGTTCTTGTAGAAAAAAATATTAATTGTTACTTCATCACAAGTAGCACCATTATTTAAGAGCCTTTTCCAAAGAAAAACTTTAAATCAACTTAAATTATGTCTATACTATATAATGTGCTCGATATCTTATACATATATGTCACATTTGGATCACATTGTTGATTGAAATAGTATATTTTGTTTTATTTAAGACCATTTCCTTCATGTGTATCTCATTTTAAACTTTTGCATGCTTTTATCCAGTGATTTTTTTTATCATTCATAGCATCGCTAGGTATGAAATCTGAATTAGGCAAGTTTTACTCTGTTTTTTATGATTATGCACACTGTCTTTGTTTCTTAATGCATCAGTATAGACGCACCTGATTATCCTAGGTTTTAACATCAAATCAATTTCAAAGTTTTTTCATTTACTATAAAAGTAAATTCTTAGGTGCTTGATATTTTTTCCCTAATTAACGTCAATTTCCTAAAGACTAAATAAATTAGAGAACACATTCACAAAGAAAAATCCAATGCATAAAGGAAAAAAAAAACAACGTAGTTTTGTATGAGGAAAAAAAAAATACAAGTATTTAATTTGCTGATTTTTTAAATTTGGTGTTTCTTGAGATTTTATTAATTTTATCCGATCTAACAACTAGATTAGACTGATGACGCTTGGATTCTCATTTCATATCCATAGGCCGGCCGGGTTCAATTTTTAAAATAGTGAAGTAGACACACTTTAAGTGTTGATTTTGAATTCTCCTAATCTAAACATGATTTTTCACATTTTTTAAAGTGAGTGAAGAACGTTGAAGGCGAGACTGCTCCTTACATGTATTTAAAAGTAAAATCATATTTAAAAACACTTTAGTATTTAAAAGTAAAATCATATTTAAAAAAGAAATGATTTAATCATTATGATTATTTTATTCTATAGTATCTTATAATATTAATTATTAATAATGACTTGAAATACAATATTTATTAAAGTTAAATTTAATAATAAATATTTCTTTACTTACCTTATGTATTTTATTTAAGAGACCAGCCAGTGTTTTTTAATATATAGAATTAATATAATAAATAGGGTGATGATAATATTCAAGTTTCAATGAAAATAGTTTTAATAAATAAATTATATTTTTTATAATTAAAATTAATTAAATATTAAATAAATTAAATATGCCTATTTCATTGAATAAAATTTCTAAACTTTTATAATATTTTAGTATATCACATTCTTTTAATGAAAGATAGATTATTGTATGAAAAAGATTCTATTCCATAAAAAAGTTCTATACCAAATTTGAAAGATGACAACGGTACGTGGCGAAGAAAAGGGACACGGCAAAGCATGAAATAAGAAAATAGAAAAAGCCAGTAAGGGTATTATTGTAGTTTCATTTCACCCCATCCTCTATATTAACGTCACCTCTCCTCATAACATCTCAAACCAATTCCAATTCTAATCTCCATTTTCTAAACCTAATTTCCTCTCCTCAATCTTGCCGTTGCTCTGTTTCAATTTTTTCTGCATTCTCTTCTTCTTCTCAATTTTTTCCATTTTCTGTAAGTGCATTACAATTGTCTTCTGTATTCATCTCTTTTTTTATTAACTATTTCAATTTTTGGTGATTTTTATCTGATTTTGATTTTGTTCAATTTAGGTCATTTTATCCGAATTATTGACTCATAGAAGGGAAATCGATAAACAGATCGATCTTCAATTGTTGAAAAACAGTGAGTTTCAAGTTTTTTTTGTTTTTTGTGTTCTTTTAGGTTATTGATTATAACTTTGGACGCAGATCTATGAATTTTTTTTTGTTTGCAATTATTGGCCCTATTGCATTGTTTTTGATTTTTTGTTTTTTTTGTTTTGCTGTATGCGTTATTCAGGAAGGTGTGAATGAAGTAATGGAGTCTGAAGGTGGTGAGAAGAAGTCTAGTAGTAGTAGTAGTAAATGCTTTTTATACGAAGCTCCTCTCGATTACATCATTGAAGACGTTCGACCTAACGGTGGAGTAGAAAAATTCAAATCTCCTGATTACTCTAACGTAATTTTTTCCTTTTTCAATTCCTTTCATTAATTAATGTATAAATTATGATGTGATTCTGTATTGATTGGTTTTGTTTCTAACATTTTTTTTTCTTCTATTGTGCAGTGCACCCGCAAACCCTCTTGAGATTTTCTGGGTTCTCTGATAGATTTAGGTTCTTTATCTTTTCTACTGCAAACTATTCTACTTTCCTCTTCTCCTTTTCCTCCTCCTAGTTACTTTTCTCTACAAACAACCAGAATTCTTTTCTAGTTTGAGACTTTGAGTCAAGATGGCTATGACAAACTCAGCTATTGGATTTGAAGGCTACGAAAAGAGGCTTGAGATAACTTTTTTCGAGGGTGGTGTTTTCTCTGATCCCGCTGGATTAGGTCTCCGAGCATTGTCGAAAGACCAATTGGATGAAATTCTGAACCCAGCAGAGTGCACTATTGTTGACTCACTATCTAATGATTATGTTGATTCATATGTTCTTTCTGAGTCAAGCTTGTTTGTTTATGCTTACAAACTTATCATCAAAACCTGTGGGACTACAAAGTTGCTTCTGTCTATCCCTGCAATTCTTAAACTTGCTGATGGTCTTAACATTGCTGTGAAATCGGTTAGATACACTCGCGGAAGCTTTATCTTTCCCGGAGCTCAATCGTTTCCTCATCGAAGCTTTTCGGAGGAAGTTGTTGTTCTTGACAGCTATTTCGGCAAACTTGGCTCTGGTAGCCAAGCTTATATGATGGGTGATGCTGACAACAAGTCACAAATTTGGCACATTTACTCTGCCAGTGCTAAGGCAGAAGCTTCACCGGAAGCTGTATATGGCCTTGAAATGTGCATGACTGGTTTAGATAAGGAAAAAGCATCTGTGTTTTTCAAGACAAGCACATCTTCAGCAGCTTTGATGACTAAGAATTCTGGAATCAGGAAGATCCTTCCGAAATCTGACATATGCGACTTTGAATTTGATCCATGTGGATACTCAATGAATGGAATTGAAGGAAATGCGATATCAACAATCCATGTAACCCCTGAAGATGGATTCAGTTATGCAAGCTTTGAAGCTGTGGGTTATGAGTATGAAGAGAAGTCTCTGAATGAAGTTGTTGAAAGGGTTTTAGCATGTTTCTATCCAGCTGAGTTTTCTATTGCTTTGCACATTGATATGAATGGTGAAAAACTTGACCAGTTTCCTTTAGAAGTGAAAGGATACTACTGTGGAGAGAGGAGCAATGAAGTTGTTGGAGAAGGTGTTGCTGTTGTTTACCGTTCCTTTGTTAGAAATGATGGGTGTGCATCTCCAAAGTCTACTCTGAAATGTTGCTGGAGTGAGGATGAGAGCGAGGAGGAAGAAATGAAGGAGATTTAGTACTCTTGTCTAGATTTTATGTTCTGTTCTTGTCTATCTTGTCTGTTTTCAGTGTTATTACCTAAATAAATTTGTGCTTTTGTGATGAAAGCGATTCAATAAACGTGTTATGTTACTTCATCATGTAGTTTCTTACTTTATTTATAAGGGTTTAAGCATTCTAAATAAAGAAAATATTCTTTCAAAAGTTCACCATTTCAATTTTCGATGCATTAATTACGCATATTTCCAAGAAAAACTTACTTTTTAAAGCTATTAAAGAGTGCCCCTGGGGCACTTGTTAGCATTTCCCTATTTATAATTGTCATGTGGGTTTTGTACCTGGTATTTCTAAATAAAAAACTATGTTAGTTATAATAAATCCTTTATTTAAATAAGTTATCACATAAATATATGTTCTTTTGACATAAATTTTCTTATGATGATGACCACTGACCAGTGTAGAAAAAGTAATAAATTAATACTAGTGATTAGTAATCAATGAAAAAGTAATCTCATGTGAATTTTATTTTGTCAACATCAAAGTATCTGGGTTTGTAAAATGAAACATCAGTAAGTGCAACAATGACTAAGGCTCTGTTTGGTAAAAATAGCGGTTGATTGATAAGCTAGCTGATAGTTTATGGCTGATGGCTGATGACTGATAGCTTATAGCGGATGACTGATGACTTATAGTTGATAAGCTGATTGAAGTGTTTGGTAAAATTAGCGGTTCAACTAGCTGATTAATTAAAATGACATAAAAGACATTTAATATATAATTATTTTATTTTAAATTAAAATAAATTATAGAGGGTAAAAGTGGGTTTTAGTTAAAATAATAAGGGTAAAAATGGAAGAAAAAATGATAAGCTATAAGCTATAAGCTAAAACGCTATTTGAAATAGCGTCTGAAAAATAAGCTATAAGCTAGTAAAATAAGCTATAAGCTCGTAATGAAAAGACCGTTACCAAACAGGTCTTTTATTGTTATATGAACTTATAAGCTATAAGCTATAAGACATAAGCTCAAAAAGTGGCATGCCAAACAGAGCCTAAAGGTTTAATTTTTGTTACATGTAATTTCATTTGTTGTTATTTCAATTTATGTGTAATTTGGATAATTCGTTTATTTTGATTAGATCTCTACATTCAGTAAGATTTTAAATTCATGTCAATGTGGTTTTTAAGTTTGGGCAATTTGGTGAAAATCAACATCTCGCAATTGTATTTGTCTGGAAAGATCTGTGGTCGATCTATGGGCCTCCCCGAGTGAGACACCTTCTTTGGCGGATTTGCTCAGGTTGTTTACTGACCCGGACACGTCTTAACCAACATCATGTTCCGTGCCCTCCTTCTTGCCCCTTCTGTGACGCACCTGAGGAGGATGAGTGGCATGTTTTCTTTGGGTGTCCGGAAATCAGTTCGTGTTGGCAGGTAGCAGGTTTGCACGATGTTGTCGCTCCTTTTATTACTCGGTATAGTGACATTAAATCTATTATTTTGATGGTGTGTCGAGAGGTTGACAGAAAGGTGGCTGGCCGCTTTGCTATTGTGATTGACACGTTATGGCATAATAGAAATAATTTCATTTGGAACAATGAAAAAGAGGAGGCTTCTAAACTTGGTTGGTTAGCTTTTCACAGGTGGCAGGAGTGGTTTATGGCACAAAATATTCAGGATAGGGAGGCTGCCCCTCCTAACTTGCATTGTTGGAACCCCCCTCCTTTGGGTTGGCTTAAGTGTAACGTTGATGCGGGCTTCAATAGTAGGCTTGGTACGACTAATAGAGGTTGGTGTCTTCGTGATAACATGGGGAATTTTATTCAGGCGGGGGTTGCTTGGGATGTCGGTAAGGTCTCGGTTATTGAAGCGGCGGCGCTAGCCTTAAAAGAAGCTATTCAAGGAGCCTCAGCAAATCATTTTGATCGTATCGTGTTTGAGTGTGATTCGCAGAAGGTGGTGCAAGCTATTCGGTCCAATGTTATTGGAGGTTCCGAGTTCTCTTCTATTATTCGGTCTATTAAACTTTTATTATCTGTTTTTCCAAACTTCGAGGTAGAGTTTATTAGGCGTCAAGCGAATATGGCTGCTCATTGTTTATCTAAGGCGGCCAATTCTTGGGCTCGACGTAGTTACATTAATATTGTTAGAACAAGATTTGTTCTGATCAATTATCTTAGTTTTGATGATAACAATAATATGAATTTTGCTTAAGATAATATGGTACTCTAATCCAATGCAATTTCCTTTTCAGGAAATATATATAAAGAGTATGCATAATTCAGCGCTCAGAAGCTTTGTCTCAAAGGGTTCAGCATGCAACATCAGAACATGGTCTGGCAAGACATCAGAAGATGGTCGAAGCAGAATCAGAACATGGGTCTATGGAAGCATCAGAAGAACATGAGATCAGAAGCACTGAAGTTCTGATGGTATCACGCTCAGAAGCACTTCAAGGTCAGAAGATCAGAAGATGCTTTGCACCAAGCTGTTTGACTCTGATGATATTCAAACGTTGTATTCACAAACATCAGATCAGAAGGAAGTACATGTGGCAGGCTACGCTGACTGACAAAAAGAACGTTAGAAGCTATTAAAGGCAACGTCAGTAGACACAGCGTGAACAAGGCTCGAGGTAGTTGACAAAAGCGTATAACATTAAATGCGATGCTGTACGGAACACGCAAAGCATTAAATGCACTCAACGGTCATCTTCTCCAACGCCTATATATATGAAGTTCTGATGAGAAGCAAGGTTAACGATTCTGAAGAAAACAACTTACATTAACTTGCTGAAACGCTGTTCTATTCAAAGCTCAGAATCTTCATCTTCATCAAAGCTCACTACATTGCTGTTGTAATATATTAGTGAGATTAAGCTTAAACGTTAAGAGAAATATCACAGTTTGTGATTATAGCTTTTAAGAAGCAATTGTAATACTCTTAGAATAGATTACATTAAGTTGTAAGGAACTAGAGTGATCGTGTGGATCAGAATACTCTAGGAAGTCTTAGAGGTTATCTAAGCAGGTTGTAACTAGAGTGATCGTGTGGATCAGAATACTCTAGAAAGTCTTAGAGGGTATCTAAGCAGTTGTTCCTGGAGTGATCAGTGTGTGATCAGAAGACTCTGGAAGACTTAGTTGCTGACTAAGTGGAGAACCATTGTAATCCGTGCGATTAGTGGATTAAATCCTCAGTTGAGGTAAATCATCTCTGCGGGGGTGGACTGGAGTAGTTTAGTTAACAACGAACCAGGATAAAAATAACTGTGCAATTTATTTTTATCGGTCAAGCTGTTAAAGCTACACTTATTCAACCCCCCCCCCCCTTTCTAAGTGTTTTTCTATCCTTCAATTGGCATCAGAGCGCCGGTTCTAAGGTGCAAGCACTTAACCGTGTTTAGAAAAGATTCAGGAAGAGAAAAACGATTCAGTAAAAGATGGCTGATGAAACTGCAAAGTCTACATCTACATCTGGCTCTGCTGAGTAATACAATGGTAACAATGGTTATACTAGACCACCAGTATTTGATGGTGAAAACTTTGAATACTGGAGAGATAAACTGGAAAGTTACTTTCTTGGTCTAGATGCTGATCTATGGGATCTTCTGTTGGATGGTTACAAACATCCTGTTAAAGCTACTGGTGTAAGGCTCACAAGAAGCGAAATGAATGATGATCAAAAGAAAGATTTCAAGAATCATCACAAATGCAGGACTGTTTTGCTGAATGCTATCTCTCATGCTGAGTATGAGAAGATATCTAACAGGGAAACGGCCCATGACATATATGAGTCCTTGAAGATGACTCATGAAGGAAATGATCAAGTCAAGGAGACCAAAGCTCTTGCACTAATCCAGAAGTATGAAGCCTTCAAGATGGAGGATGATGAAGACATTGAAAAGATGTTTTCAAGATTTCAAACTTTGACTGCTGAATTGAGAGTTCTCGACAAAGGCTACACCAAGGCTGATCATGTAAAGAAGATCATCAGAAGTTTGCCCAGAAGATGGGGCCCAATGGTGACTGCATTCAAGATTGCCAAGAATCTGAATGAAGTCTCTTTGGAAGAGCTTATCAGTGCCTTGAGAAGCCATGAAATTGAGCTGGACGCAAACGAGCCTCAGAAGAAAGGTAAGTCTATTGCATTAAAATCTAATATTAAAAAATGCACTAACGCTTTTCAGGCTAGAAAAGAAGATCCTGAAGAATCAGAATCTGAAGAAGAAGATGAACTGTCCTTGATCTCCAGAAGGCTAAATCAACTCTGGAAGAACAAGCAAAGGAAGTTCAGAGGCGTCAGAAGTTCAAAGAAATTTGAACGTGGAGAATCTTCTGATGACAGAAGATTTGACAAGAAGAAGGCTGTCTGCTATGAGTGCAATGAGCCTGGACATTACAAGAATGAGTGTCCAAAACTTCAGAAGGAGAATCCCAAGAAGAAGTTTCATAAGAAGAAAGGTCTTATGGCAACATGGGATGACTCTGAATCAGAATCAGGATCAGACTCTGAAGGAGAGCAGGCAAACTTTGCGCTGATGGCGACAGAAGATGATGGATCAGAATCTACATCAGAATCAGATTCTGAAGAGGTATTTTCTGAACTATCTAGAGAAGAGTTAGTTTCCAGTCTAACAGAGCTTCTTGAATTAAAAGCTCATCTTAGTATCAAATACAAAAAGCTAAAAAGGCAATTTGAATTCGAAACTAAGAAGCTTGAGTTGGAAAATTCTGAATTAAAAGAAAAAGTTTTAAAATTATCCAATAATGTTGGATCTCCTTCTGATTCAGAAAAATCCACTCCTAGTCTAAACCATATTCTGAAAGAATATGATTTAAGTTTCAGGAAGTTCTTATCTAGAAGTATTGGCAGAAGTCAGCTAGCTTCTATGATATATGCTGTGTCTGGAAACAAAAGAGTCGGCATTGGTTTTGAGGGTGAAACCCCATACAAACTTGAACCTGTTGATAAGATGAAAATCACATACAAGCCATTGTATGATCAGTTCAAGTATGGCCACTCACATGATATTAGGCACACTTCACATGCTCAAAGTTTTCACATTACACACACCAAAAAGCATGTGACACAACCTAGGAAATATCATGAAACTCATATTAAGAATTATCATGCTGTTCCTCCTTCTGCTTACAATGTTAAACCCAAGTTCAATCAGAACTTGAGGAGAACTAACAAGAAAGGACCCAAGAAGATGTGGGAACCAAAGAAAAAGACTATTTCTTTTGCAGATTCTCTTGGCGACAAAGAAGATAAAAGTCAACATGTCATGTCACCTGGACTCAAGTTGGTCTCAACACTTGAAGGGAAGAAGGACTGTCTTCCAAGTTCTGGTACTTAAATCTGTTGAAGAAACTATGTTTGTAGGAGATCAGAAAAGAAAGCTTATTAGTCTTGGAACCATCTGTTTTGTTTGTTTCTAAAGCAATGGTGTTTCGTTCTTGATTATTCTGAATGCTCTAAATGCTACAGAATATATAATATTGAAACATTGATTGTGGACGAATCAATAAATATCTGGTTTGATGATAAACTTGTTTCTGATGAAACAAAGCAGCTTAAGAATTTCTGCAGATACAGTTTTGTCTTATCAGAAGCTGCAGAACAAAGAAGTGAATCTCCAGAAGCTGTGTATATCAGAAGGAATGGATCAGAAGATCATTCAGATTTACATCAGCACACTTCAGAAGGAGTGTTTCCAGAAGAGAAACTTGATCAATTCAGAAGCAGTGATCGGAATCAGAAGGCGTAAAGCCTATTGAATATTTCACACCTGTCATCCATTATCTGATAATGAACACGTGTCTCTACGGTCAGTACGAAGCGTTCAGTTGAAAAGACGTCGACCTAGGTAACTGTATTAAATCATTTATTTTACCACGATCTCTCTCCTCAAGTCACTCGTCATTTAATGAAAATGATTTCTTTTGATTCTGGAACTATTCATTTTGTTTATTTATTTCTCTATTTTATATTCGGCTCCTTATATTCTTTTCAAATCATATCATATATCTTTTTCGCTCCCTTGTCTCTCTTTCTTCTTGCATTCTCTCGTTTGAAAAGTTCTTAGCCGTTTTCTAAAACCCTAATCGAAAACCCAGTTTTCTTTTCTTGTTCGTCTTTTGTTCATCCTGCATCCATGGCTGCCTTCTCATCCCAAAATGTTGATACATCTGTTCCTCACCATCTCCAAGAAGAAATTTTGCAACTTACTCCTGTTGTTGCATGCTCTATTCCCAAAGACAAATTAGAAGTTCTATGTGAACTTATTGTTGATTTTGACAACCTTGAAGAACATGAATTTCATCTTAAAGAAGACATCATCTTTCAAGGATGGACCTCGTTGTTTGCTGAGTTCGTTGGCCCAGTTTATCCGGATCTTGTCAAGGAGTTCTGGGCACATGCTGTGGTTGCTCCAAAATCAATACTTTCTTTCGTCCATGGAAAGTTTGTTGTTATTACTGAAAACATCCTAAGAGTGATGTTTGATCTGAAAAACCCTGAAGGGGCTTTTGAGATTGATAAAAGGGCAGATTGGGAAGATGTTCTATCCACTCTCTATCCAAATGTCAAGGAAACAAAAAGCGTCAAGGATTTGAGAGATGTCTACAAAATCTGGACAAAGATCCTTCTTGGGTGTTTCTACCATAGGAAAGGAACACATGCATCGGATTTCATCAATAATGATCAAAGGTATATTCTTTATTGCATTGCCACTAAGAAGAAGGTTGATGCGATCTACATCATCTTTAACCATTTGTGGAAAGCAGTAAAGGATTCCAGAAACGCTTTCAGAGAAAAAGGTGGAACAATCATTCCTTTTGGAAGGATTATTTCAAATCTTTTGGTGCATTCAAAGATTGTTGAAAGCTTAGAATTTGAAGGTATTGTGAAAGACCTTGCTGTCACATCTGGGGCTTGTCTGAATGCCTTCACTTTAAAGAAGATGAAAGTGATTAAGGCTATCATTAAAACTCCTCATCCTCTTGCTGGAACAAGAATCAGAAGAGAACCAGTTCTAGCTGAATTTAAAACCTTCTTCAATAGTGAGGTACCAGAAGTCAGAACTAGGTATCTGAAGTCTCAAAAAGAGGACAAAAGTCTTAAAGATCAAGAGAAAGGTGCTCCAATTATAGTGAATCGCAAGAAGGAAGAAAGGACCAAAAGAAAGTTTGATCATCCTGCTGCTACCACCGAGAAAGAAGTGGTCCCAGAAGAAGTCATTGCAAAAGTTGTTAAGGCTGTTTCTGTTGATTTTGTGAAGAAAAAGAAGGAAGCTGAGAAAAAGAAGAAGAAGTCAAATAACAATGCTGAGATTGTTGAAGTTGTTGAGAAGAAGAAAACAAGAAAAAGGAAGATGATTCTTCAAGAGTCTGATGAATAAAATGTCTCTCAAGAGGCTGAGAATCAATCAGAAGTTCTGGCATATGTCAGAAGGAAAGAAATCTCTAGCGGCAAAGCAAAGATTATTGAAGAGCCGAAGAGTAAGAAGCAAAAGAAGACTGAGGATGTGGCCAAAGCTTTTCTGAGAGGTTCCAAAGGTATATGCATTTCTGAACCTGATTCTGCTCCTGCTGTTTGTTCAGAAGTTGCACCAATAGAGGTTGTCCCTACACCTGAACCAGAAAAAGCCACATCAGAATCACCTGTTTTTGTCCATGTTCTTACACCTCCATCTTCTCCTATAACCATTCCTTCCTCTCCACCTACCATCAATCCTGTTCTGGATATACCACCCCTTCAAACTCTCTTTCCATCTCAATCTTCTCCCAATGCCACCTTTGAACATACTCCCTCCACCTCTCAAAACAACCTTTGTGATTCTCCTCTTCCAACCTCTGCATCACATGAGCAGCTGCTCCGTGATTGCAACTACACTCCCAAGCCTCGTCCTGAAGCTGAAGTGGTAGTGTTAGATTCTGATACTGAAGCAGAATCTTCTTATAGGTTGGATAGAGAACCTCATCCGTACTTCACTTCCAACCCTGCCTTTTCAAAAACCCAAATAAAATTCCGCCCTGTATACCCTATTGGTGTAGTTTTTGAAAAAATAAAGAGGAATCTCAGAAGTATCTTTGATACTATCAGAATTGCTGAAAGTTCTGGATTGAATGATGTTGCTATGCGGAACTTCTGGAGGATCTCTCGCAGAGAATCAGATGCTCTGTTTTTAGAACTTCAGGAAGCCTGTGTAGCTGCTGCCCCACGGCCTCGTGGAATTCTGAGGAATTATGAAGACTTCTGGTTTGCTAGTCTCAAAGGAAGACATCTGTTGGAAGAGAAGCCCTTCTTGGATGAGATGGAACAATTAAGACTAGCTGCTGAAATGGAAGCAAATCCATGCAGGGATGTTGTTATCTTTATTCCTGATTATCCTGTTCTGCTCGGAGATTTCAAGACTCTCTTTAACTATCTGAGGGAAAACCCTTCTGAGAAAGACCCAAGCTTGGTCATTCCAGAAGTTATTGACCCACCAGAAGTTGAAGGTCCTTCTGCTCCCAGGAATCTAGCTGCCATTCTTCAGGCACTTGAGAATGGAGACTCGAAAATTCCTGCTGCAGAATATGGAGATGCTTCTATGCAAGAAGCAGATGTTGAAGATCATGTTGCTGAATCAGATCCTGTTGAGGAAATCCCTGCAAATGATCTATCCATGGAAGCTACAGATCAAGTTGCTATTCCTGTGGTTGAAAGCGGTGAAACTTCTTCTGATAAATCTTCTCGTCTTGCAAGGACTCTGGAAGAAATTCAGAAGAGACAGGATGAGCAAAGCTCACTCAATGCTGAGTTTAGAACTTTCATGGTGAGGCAAGATGGACACAACAATGAGGTTCAAGAGATGCTGGCCAAGATCCTGTCAAGGCTAGGGCCATTTTAGATTGAGTCTGTGTTGTTTCTTTCTTTTCGTTGCATCTGTTTTTGTGCATCTGATCTTACTTATCTTCATGTACTTCTGTACCTGATGTTGAACTTCAATGAAATCATCTTCTTCCTCCGTGTGTTTCTTTTTGTTTGTCTCTGAATCTTTTCTGTTTTTTGATGATATGACAAAAAAGGGGGAGAAGATAAATGATAAATGATTTGATTAATCTATCAGTTGCTGGATAAAGCTCCCACACATTTACTAACAAGAACTGCAAGTTCTATATGGTTTAAGTAGCGTTATTCTGTAAAAAGATGTGAAGAGAATCTTCAAAGCACACAAGAAGCAAAACCATAAGTAGCGTTATTCTGTAAAAAGAATAAGCTTATGGAAACTGAAGCAAGCTGAGTGCTGTCAAGCTTCAGAAATCAGAAGCAAGAAAGAAGAATGATCAGAATTTCTGATAATAGAAATTGATCCAAAATTTGTCTATTTGCTCTGACAAAATTCTATTTGCTCTGATACATTATTTTAGCCTATATGGCTCTGATACATATCATGTGTTCTAATATACATTTTATGTTCTGACTCGTTCATGCTGACTTTTGTCGTTTAGTTTTTGTTCTGTAACATTTCAGGATGTAGAGATGCTCTGATGATGCTCTGGTACATTCAACAATGTTCTGATACAAATCTAGCATGAAGTGATGTTGGTAGAAATTCAAAGCTCTGAAGCTATCCGAGGGAAGCAGAAATCATGAGCTGTGAATGTTCTAAAGATCCAGAAAACTCAAGTTCTGAAGCTGTCCTAAATGGAAGCAGAAATCAGAAGCTGTGAATGTTCTGAAGATCAAAGAAATTCAAGTTCTGAAGCTGTCCTAAATGGAAGCAGGAATCAGAAGCTATGAGTGTTCTAGGGATCTAAAGAAATTCAAGTTCTGAAGCTGTCCAATGGAAGCAGAAGTCAGAAGCTATGAATTCTCTGAAGACTGAAGCTTATGTGATCGTCTCTACCGAAATAATCAGGGAAGTCTTTTATTAAAGTTCTTCGAGTATTTATTTCAGGGGGAGATTATTTATCTCAGGGGGAGATTGTTAATCTCAGGGGGAGACATATTCACATGCTTATGCTATAGCTGTGTAATTTGTCTTTTGCCGTCTGCTCTTTCTGATCGCAAATTCATATCATTTATATATGTTTTTGTCATCATCAAAAAGGGGGAGATTGTTAGAACAAGATTTGTTCTGATCAATTATCTTAGTTTTGATGATAACAATAATATGAATTTTGCTTAAGATAATATGGTACTCTAATCCAATGCAATTTCCTTTTCAGGAAATATATATAAAGAGTATGCATAATTCAGCGCTCAGAAGCTTTGTCTCAAAGGGTTCAGCATGTGTCGCGGGCGAAAAATCGTTTTGTTTCCTCTTTTTGTGGATGAGACACCTGATGCCTTCTTTGGGCTCGAGTGCTCAAAAAAAATGATTTTTCTTTGTTTCGACCAAACTTTTTATTATTTCCAAAGGAGGAAAAGGAAAAAAGCTGCAATAACCTAAAAGTGGGGGGAGAGATCTTTGGGTAAGAGGGTTGGTTATACGAAGGGAAGGTATTAGCACCCAACGTATCTATAGTACTCTATAGGTTTCTTTGTTATGTTTATTCCATTCTTGTTGTGGTGAAGGTTTTTGTGAGAAAGAGGTGGGACCTAAGGTGTTTGTTTGATTATGCTCGCAAAGATCATCGCGATCCTCTGCATACATATCCCCTAGAGGGAATCAGAGCATCTGTAGCTCGGGGTCTACGGGTGCTAAGGTTTGAATGTTTTTTTTGTTTTGTTTTGCTCGCCAAGGATCGACCTTGTGCCTACGTATTCTCAAAGGGATGTTGAGAAAGTCAGAGCAATCGTAGTTCCCACTTATGCTAGTGGAAGCAAAGAAAAATAGACAAATGTCGTCTAAATGCTAGATGTATCTAATCTATATCATCACATACATTTGTTTGATTTTGTTTGAAAATCTTTTCATTATAAGCCCGGGGCCATGCCACTTAGGGTGCTTAGAATGATAAAGATGTTTTTGTTTGTTTAACCAGCCTTGTGGCAAAAGTTTTAATGAAGTCAGCCTTGTGACAAAAACTTTAATTAATCAGCCAGCCTTGTGGCAAAAGTTTCAATGAAGTCAGCCTTGTGACAAAAACTTTGATTAATCATCCAGTACGGTGGTAAAACAGTTTGATTGATTAGCCAGCCTTGTGGCAAAAAAGTTTGATTGATTGATTGATTGATTGTTTGTGATGATATAAAAGAGATATTCCTAGCATAGAGATGAAAAATGTCTAATCTCCTAGGGTATTTTGATTTGGATATTGGGGGATGCTTATAAGAAGCCCGTGGGTCCTTGTACGAAGCCCAAGAGGAGGCTATCCGAGGGTCCTTGCATTGTAAGCCCAAGAGGAGGCTATGGGAGGGACAATCCAGGGTCCTTGCATTGTAAGCCCAAGAGGAGGCTATGGGAGGGTCACTCGTTTGTACAAAGCCCAAGGGGAGGCATGGTATAGTTGGTTTGAGCTCTTAGAGCGATTTCACCGAGAAACCATACTCTATGTCCTAACCTAAACTAGTGGAGATTCTTTGCACGAAGCCCAATAGGAGGCTATGGGGAACCTAGTGTTGTACTAAGTTGAATAAGCATATAACACAATCACAAGTATGAACAAGTACGAACAAATATGAACAAGTACATGAACAAATATGAACAGTTATACATATATGACAAAGTGTGTGTATATAATGGAGTTTATGAAGGAAATATACCTGTAAGCATGATCCATTTGTATACACAGGGCTCGGGACTCACACTTGGGGAGAGGTCCATTTGAGTTTATTCAAAGCTATGTAAACAGGTATTTACAAAAGGGCTTGGGACTTATACCTACATGGAGGCCCATGGTATATTTTTGGGAAGATTTAAAGAAAAACCTTCATTTTTGGTTTGTTATTCAAAGTTAAAAAACACATTGATTGAGATATGTACAAAAGGCGTACAATGAAATACCTAATTTCATGTACTGGGATGGGTATGTACAAAAGGGCTTGGGACTTATACCTACGTGGAGGCCCGTGTTTTATTTACAAAACATGGTTGACTGTTTATTTACAGACGCGTTGTTTGAAAAACGGTTTGAAGATTTGTTTTGAAAGAGTTTTCTGTACAAAGAAAAAACTGTATAAAGAAAAGGAAAGGGACTTATACTCTCTAATATTCGAGAGGCCCATGTTTTATTTTCATAAAACATGGTGGATGGTTTAAAAAAGAGTTGAAAGATTTGTTTGTTAAAAAAACTGTTTGGAAGTTTATTTGGAAAAAAGTTTTCTGTTAAAACAAAAACTGTACAAAGAAAGACGAAAGGGACTTATACTCTCTAATATTCGAGAGGCCCCACATCGTTTTGAAAATCAATTGATCAATTAAAAAGATTTAATCAATAGTTTCTTTTGAAAATCAAAAAGAAATGGTTTACCGTTTTTGAAAAGAATCGTGATCGCTCGTTTTTAAAACGATTTGAATTTTGAAAGAAATCAATTTAATCAAGATAAACAAGAAGATTGTCTTCAATTAACATTTAGATAATTAGGGTTTGCTTCAAAAAATATTTACAAGTGATTAAATTTGAAAATCAAATGAAAAATAATATTTAAAAGTATTAAAATTACTTAAAAACAAGTCATTTTAAAACCAATTAAAAATGTATCAAATAAATATTTTTTGATGATTTTTTTTGATATTCTTAAAATACATATATAAAATAATAAGTGTGTAAAAAATGAAGAAAAAATAAGTTAAATTGAATGGTTAAATTAATGGTTGAAGTTGTGTAAAAAAATCAAAGAAAATAGGTGATAAAAAGAAGGGTTTGGTCCCATAGGGACTTGAACTCGTGACCTTGAGGTCACTACTCAAAACAAAAGCCAACTGAGCCACGCTCGTGGCTTGTTAGTAATACGCGCTGGGTACAATATATTTTCAAACTGAATTTTAAAACTCATGAACCAAAAAACGCG
This sequence comes from Vicia villosa, assembly GCF_029867415.1. Lineage (NCBI taxonomy): Eukaryota > Viridiplantae > Streptophyta > Magnoliopsida > Fabales > Fabaceae > Vicia > Vicia villosa. Next base: position 18,068,310 of record NC_081185.1, read on the forward strand.
CCAAGAACACAATCCCATTTTGAATTTGAAAATCTCTGAAACTGAACCAAATTGATCAAGTGAAGGGTCTATCTTACTCGTTTTTTCACAAGGAACATGATGGTACCATTTAATTTCATTTATTTTTGCTCTAAGGTGATCAATTTTCTGATGAACACGAAGAACCCTAATATGACAAATCATTGTGAAATCGTGTATGATCATGATATGATGCAATTGATTGAGGGTTAATGATCCTCATAGGTGCAGAAACAAGATGGTATGCTCATATTTCATTTATGATGCGTGCAAGTATGAGTTTGAAGTTCAAGTGACTTACCTTCAAAAACGGCCAAACTGGAGATTTGATTCTTCAATATAAGTGTTACAGATGCTTTGTATCAATCTGGATAGCTTCAATGATGATTATGGAAGGTGTCTGGATGTCTGGAACAAGTTGAATTCATCTGAGCATGGCCATGGCACCTGAACTGCAGTTGCTTCAAGTATGAATCGAATTTGAAGATGGAGGTGTTACAGGTCGTATGTGAGTGTTTGGATCATTCATATGAAGTATATGGAAGGTGTTAGAAGTGATAGTTTGGACAGAAATGGTCTGGAATGAAAATTGGCATGATAAGGTTCAATATGTGTTCATATGGAAGTGGGGTAGTGATTTTGAGTTCTGAGTGTTTTTGGGGTGTGTGGATGGATCAAACACTTCACATTTGATGTTTATGGGATGTTAGAACCCTCACTTTGCTTAGAAATTGCAAGAGATGGAAATTGCAATTCTCCCTCTTTGAAACTCATGAAACTTGTAACTTAAGAAAGAAGAGAGAAAACCTATGATTATGAGGTTTTGGTGTGATTTGAAGAATGTTTTGAACCTCTATTTATAGGCCAAAGTTTCTGAACTCCAAGCTTTGCAAGTTGATCAAAGAATGGTGATTTGGCACTTAAGAGATAAAATGGAATCTTACCATTAAATGCATATGGTTAAAGTTACCAAACCATGGTTAAAATTGGCTATGCTTCTTATCTCTTTCCCATCTGTCTCAAATCAGAAAAATATCTCCAATTATTGCCTCTATGCATCATTACTTGGTCCATTTGGCAATTTGGTTCATAACTTTGTGAAAATGGCTTGAAATTTCAAGTGAAAAGTTCACTAATGGCAAAATTCAAAACCATAGCTACACTCCATATTTTTTCATGCTCTTGGACATTTTGGAAAGCTCATGTTACACACTTCAAAACCTTAGTTGAAAGTTTCTTCAAGACCTTAAAGGAAATGGGTGAAAAAGATCCATGAACTTTGAAGAAAATGAGATTTTAAGTGAAGTTTTCAAAAAGTACCAACTTTGAAGCACCATATCTCTTAAATGGTTGATCTTATGGAAAAAAATTATATGTGACAAAGTTGTTCATTGGATCAAAATCTACAACTTTCATGTTGGAAGTTTTTTTTCAGTTTGTAGGTGAAATTTTGAGAAATTCCCTCCCAAAGTTTGGAAAAAACCATGAAAAACACTTAGAAAAATTTTCTAAGTATGAAAGTCAAACTTTTGACTTTTTGATTCTTGATTGATTTTCTTGATTTTTCTTGACCAAATGACTTCTCATATCATATATTGATGATTTAAAACTTCAAAAGTCATGGTTGACCAAAATTCCCCAAAAGTCAATGGTGATCTTGTACAGTTGACTTTTTCAGACGAATCGCGTTTCTGGAGATTTCAAATGAAACAGGCTATCCTCATCAAATGAATAGTATGAATGGATCACATTGAAGCATTAGAGGATATTGAGCCATGGTTTGAGTTGTGACACCATGTCCTGATTAAAAAGTCAGTTGTTCAGTGAATTAGGTCAAAAAACCCTAATTGTCGACCTGATGAAATTGATGACTGTAGGTCTTGAATTGAGATGCAATTTCCATGGGATATTGTCATAGGGATTATTTGAGGATGATTGAAACCTTTGATTGACTTCCTGGGGGTTTTTATGGTTTCCCTAATGTGATCCCTGATTTCAGTCCCTGATAGTTCAAAACCCTAATTCTGAGGATTTGTCTGATCAATCTTTGTGTAGGAGATGTTCTGAGCCAATGGATTAGGTCAAAGTGATGTACTTGGGGTCTTGAGGTCATGTCCCAAGCCATTAGGTCAAATTCTGAGCAAAAGTCAGGAGTATGCTGTCTTCAGTCAAAACCCTAATTCAGTCGATTCAAAGCTGTTGAGTTTGTTGAAGTGAATCTCTGAGGACCAAATGTTGATTGTTGATGAAGATAGTTCTTTTGAGATGAAGGGAGAACAAAACCCTAATTGATTGTTACTTGTACTGATGAGTGATTTCCTGATTAAATCCTGCTGAGTCACAAGTAACAAACACAAGCTATGCAGTTTGTTAGAGATGCAAATGATGCATATGCAGATGATATGAGATGGTATCTTAGGTCAAAAATTGGGGTATGACAGATGCCCCTATTTAAGTTTCTTCAACCTGAGACATGAAGATTGAAAATCTTCGTTTTGATAGGGTGGAAGAGACTTAAATATCAGAAGACGCAAATTTTGGACCTAAGATACCAAAATTGCGAATGATGCAAGGATGCCTTTACCGAGGGGATATCAAGAACTGACTCCACTGGGGACAAGAGATTGGGAAGGATGTCTCAATCCGTTTTAGGAAGAGAATCCGTTTTGTTCGGGAAAGCAAGTGTATGCTTCGCCTGGGAATGATAGCTTTGTAAGAAAAGCTTACCTATCGGCATTATCGACTATCAGCATGGGGATAGACTTGTTTAATAATGCGAAGGTGAAAGGTATGAAACTGTATTACCAACTATCAGCATGGTGATAGACTTGACAAGGTAAAAAGAGTTTCAAAGGTTCGGTTAATATTATCGACTATCAGCCTTGTGATAGACATGTTTAATAATATAACCAGAACAAAAAGGTTACCGACTACCAGCCTCGTGATAGTGGTTCTGAAGACAAGATCAATTATCAGCCGAGTGATAAAATGATTCTGGAGACTTTGTTAGGGAAATTACTGGTTATTCAGCCTTGTGAATAGTAATAAGGCCCTGATTGTCAAATGGTCTTCAGGATTGATTTCCTTGAGAGGAAAAAGCTTTTGAAAGAGACATAAGCCGCTCAGATGATAAGGCTATTGCTTATTGTCTGTTTTTTTCACGACTCTATTTGAGGAATCGGAATTTGAATCTTTGGTAAAGACAAGGTTCTAACCAAGAATGAATTGGAAAGAAATAGTCAAACAAGACTTTGTACCCATGAGGAATGAACTCGAATGGGGATTTTCTCCTTTGTTTTGGAGAGGAGAAACTAAAGCAACCTTCTTCCACGAGGAATGATCTCAGTGGGGAACTAGAGAAACAAAATGTTCTTTCTGCTTATGGGTGACAACCTACTTGGAGAGATGACACGCCCATACTTTTTCTTTTTTTCCTTCTTTTTTTCTTTTTTTTTTCGAGGATAGATATATCCTGAACAAGTGATTTCGAAGCAAACATGAAAAATGCAAGAATGCATAAATGATGCAAATATGTATGAATGATGAATGTCATGAATGTAGCATGAAGGCTGACGATACTGACAGACAATGAAGTATATACTGGAGATGGACCAGCGTCGCAATACGACCAGATACTTGGCAAATGTTTTTCAACATGGTGTAGATAAACACGAGTGATGAATGGTGCTGCATGTTTTAAACTTCTCTGGGGAAGATGAGCATCTTTTCTCATTGAGATGAAAGAACTTCTTCACTGGAGATGGAAAATCTTCTTCACTGGAGATAAAAGACCTTCTTCACTGGGGATAGAAAAGCTTTTTTTATCATAATCTTTGATTCATCCTATGGAGATAGCTGTTGATGTTCCTTCTGTTGTTCACAACTCAAAGGAAAGTTTCGCTTTTATTTTGAAAAAGAAAAGTGAAGTAAATTCATTTAAAACTTATTTTTTCTTTTCTTCAAAAACGAATAACACAATTAAAGCGTCATTTTGCAAGCTGAAAGAAATTAAAGATTGCAAACAAATGGGCACAAGGCTCAAATTTATTTAATAGGATGGTAATCAGCTAAAGGCGTGATTCCATGGAGTATTTACAAAAGTTGGAAATGGTAATTATGCGGAAAAGGCTACATTGAAAACAATAACCACTATTCCCCCTAACAACTTTGAGTTCCAACTGTGCCTGTCGCTTCAGATTGGCGATGATTTGATTGAAGATCCTTTAATGAAGTATAGACTCTTCAGGTGACGAAGTATAGACTAATGCAGTTACTTTGTCATAAATCCCTAATTTTTGCCTAGATTGCCCTTTCAGGTTTTCAATCTACCAGGAGGAAAAAATTTTTTTTGTTTATTGTCTCTAATTTTTGCCTGGACCGCCCTTTCGGGTTTTCAGTCCACCGAGACGCTCATTTTTGCCTAAGTCGCCCTTTGCGGGTTTTCGACTTACCGAGCTATTCTTTTATTCTTTTTTAGACAAAGTATTTCTTGACTGCATCAGCATTCACAGGATGTGGGAGTTCATCACCATCCATAGTTGCAAGAGTCATGGCGCCGCCAGAAAATGTTCTTTTGACAACATACGGGCCTTCGTAATTAGGAGACCATTTGCCCCTAGAATCTGGTTGAAAAGACAAGATCTTTTTAAGCACGAGGTCGCCTTCTTGAAATTCACGAGGTCGAACCTTTTTGTTGAAGGCGTGTTTCATCCTTGCTTGGTATAATTGTCCATGGCATAGAGCAGTCATACGTTTTTCTTCGATTAAATTCAACTGATCGTATCTGCTTTGACACCATTCAGCCTCTGATAACTTAGTCTCCATGAGGACTCTCATTGATGGGATTTCAACTTCTACGGGGAGCACAGCTTCCATGCCGTATACTAGAGAAAAGGGAGTTGCCCCTGTTGAAGTACGCACTGAGGTACGGTACCCATGTAAGGCAAATGGCAGCATTTCGTGCCAGTCTTTGTAAGTGACGACCATTTTCTGGACGATCTTCTTAATGTTCTTGTTAGCAGCTTCAACGGCGCCGTTCATTTTTGGTCTGTAAGGAGAAGAGTTATGATGCTCAATCTTGAATTCCTCACACAATTCTTTCATCATCTTGTTATTCAAGTTTGAACCATTGTCAGTAATGATCTTGCTGGGAATACCATATCGGCAAATGATGTTGTTCTTGATAAACCTCACAACCACTTGTCTTGTAACATTGGCGTAAGATGCTGCTTCGACCCATTTGGTGAAGTAATCAATTGCTACTAAGATGAAACGATGACCGTTTGAAGCTTTCGGTTCGATCATTCCAATCATGTCGATACCCCACATGGAGAAAGGCCACGGAGATGAGAGAACGTTGAGTAGAGTTGGTGGTACATGGATCTTATCTGCATAGATCTGGCACTTGTGACATTTCTTCACGTGTTTGTAACAATCAGATTCCATTGTCAACCAATAGTATCCTGCTCTTAAGATCTTTTTGGACATCGCATGCCTATTTGAATGAGTTCCAAAGGACCCTTCATGTACTTCATGCATTAACATGTCTGCTTCGTGTCTGTCCACGCATCTGAGCAAAACCATGTCGAAGTTTCTTTTG